>NC_090934.1:424354534-424666506 GCF_040938575.1 Ambystoma mexicanum | reverse complement strand
ATTCACCCTCTTCCAAAATTGAGGACATAGTTCTCAATTGTTCTGAACTCATAAAGGGAGTAAATCCCATTTCCAAGGCAGAGGGTGCCGAACTTGTCATTATCGGTCTCGAAAACGTCGATGTCGTCGACGCCGACGTCGAAGGCTTCGAGCGTGGCGTCGAAGGCTTCGAGCGTGGCGTCGAAAACAAAGGCTGAGGCCTCGATGACCTCGACAGAATTGGAATTCTGCTCGACAATCTCGACACCATCGACGTCGAGGACCTGGGGATAGTCACTGGGTGTGTCGTAACCGTGACTTTTCTTGGCGTCGACGCCGGTGTCGAAGCTGGCGTCGAGTCGACAGACCCGTGTGTCGAAGGTCCCTTCGACAACGGCGTCGAAGACATCGACCTCGGCGTCGACGGAACCCTCGTCGACGGCGTCGACGGAACCGTCGAGGAAGGTTTGGAGGTCATAGGTTCGAGACGCGCTCGAGAGGTTACCTTCGCCAGGTACTGCGACTCACAGCGTTTTTGACCTTTGGATCTTTCGACCAGAGCATCGCTCTCGGCAGTCTTCGAGGGGGTCGAGGCCGCTTTCTCGAAGACGCTCATCATATTTTTGCGGAATTCCTCCCATTCAGCCCGGGAACTATGTTTCGTGGGGCAAGGGATTCTTTTTGGCGAAACAGAGGAAGAGGAAGACGGAGAAGGGGATCTTCGACGTCTCCTCTTCGAGTGCTTCGATCTCGAGGAGTGATGAGACCCACTCCGAGACCTGGAGAGCGAATGGTGACAAGGAGACGAGTGTCTCGACTTCGTCGACGAAGAAGAAGCTTTAAAAGTCTTACCTTTCTCCAGCTTCCCCCTACGCGCCTTCAGGGCATTAGCTGTCATGGACGTACAGTCCTCGCATTCCGAACAATGGTGTTCAGCTCCCAAACACCACAGACAAACTCTGTGAGGGTCAGTCAACGACATCTTTTTCCCACAATCTCGGCATTTTTTGAAGCCGGATCGAGGAGTTGTCGGTTCCGTCGAGGAAGCCATCGAGTACGGATCGAATGACTCGAGGTAAATAGGATTAATCTGACTAAGAACTGAGCAACGGTATTCCGAGGCACTGAGTAAGCGCGGAAAAACGGAACTGAGCAACGGACGCTGCGCGCGGCCTTTATAGGCAGGATGACGTCGACACGGCGGCTGTCGAGGGACATCGACTCGGAGGACGTCGACGCGCAGCGCCCTCTATTGAGAAAAAATTTTCCGAGGCCAGCAGAGCTGGAAGGAAATATCTAAGATGAGGAATACGTCAGAGGACACAATCCCTTCGAAAGGTAATGTTAGCAGGTCCGAGGTCACCCCAGGATAGAGAGTCAAGGATTTACGGGACACCTTGGACAGTCTGTTGCAAGGGAGACCAGGCGGGACACAGTACCTGAAATGGTGAGAAAGCTCCAGCGGGGGCAGTTGTTCCTGGCAGCGAGTGCAAGTCGGAGCTTCGTCCAGAGGAAGAGAGGATCTCGACGTGGAGGAAAGCTGGAGGTTGTTGCACTGCCAGGGAAGAAACCAGCCGCGGAGTTTCCCGGTTAAAAGGTACAATCCTTTTATTCGCACTAGTGGTGAAGCGTAGCTATCCGGCCGCCGGGGTGCTTGGCACGGGCGATTAGACCACGAGACGATCCAGAAAGGCGAAAAAGGCGAACTGGTTGGTCCCACCAGCACAAAGAGAAGAAAACTCTCCTGGAAGAAGATCTTCTCCGTCGTCGGGGAAGTGGTGAGTTCGTACAGCAGGGCTCCACCGGTGGTGTCGTTGTTGTAGATGGCTCAGCTTCTCCCCTCTTCGGATTCTTTAGGTCCTGTGGCGACTTCTGAAGTTCCAGTCCCAAAAGCCCTGCTTTTATGCAGCAAAACCCCCATTCATCAACCTAGCTGTCACTCAAACATGCTAAGTGGTGAGCCGGGCGGCTCACCACTGGGCCGATGGCAACTCAAGTCGCACTCTTGTGCGAAGGCAACACAGTCCAGGGTGCCTAATCTCCCTCCCACACATCCTGTTGACCCCAGACAGAGTGGCACCATTTGGAGGACTTCTGTGGAGAAGCCCGCCAAAAAGTGGAAAAAGGGCTCGACTTGTGTTAGAGTTTCAGAGGCAAACACAAACGCCATTTTAAAACCGAGTCCTGGCAAAAAGACCCAACAAGGGAATAAATATTAAATAACCCGGCAGTATATTTAACATTGCACCAAAAAGTGGTGTGTTTAAAATGAATGGGAAAATCCCATAGGAAATATTCCAGGGGAATATTTCGCGTGGTATCCACTGCCACCAGCCAGAAACTCGACAAGGGGGACTGGACAGTGCCCCCTTGGAAAACGGACCCAGGGGCAATCGAAATACCCCTACCAGTACTTCCACAATATGATGGTTTGTACTGGTTCTGTTCACAATTTAAGACTAGTAAAGCCAATGGTGACTTTACATGCCCTGGGAGACAGTAGTCAGTCCCAGGGTATGGAGTCTATGTTTGGGGGTCACTATGACACCCCTGTGTTACTGCACTGAGGGTGCTGTGTAACACACATACCAAAAACACATGAAGCCCTATGGAGTAAAAGACCCCACAGCCCATAAAACACATTACATAGTCAAAGGACATTCTCAAATCATGTCTAAGAGTGGGAGAAAAAGTCTTACTCTGAAGAGAAAAAAACAAACCCCAAAAATCCAACAAAGCTTCTGGGGGACTCACTAAGTTTGGGAAATTAGCCTCAACAGAGAATTCTCCCTAACAGTGGTCAGGGCCCAAACACTCATGAGAGGGTGCATGGGGGTCCAAAACCAGAAATGAGCAGTCACAATGGGCAGATCTCGTGAATCCTCCTGCGGCCGACATGTGCCGGGGGTCGCAAGGCCCCGAAGTGAAGTTAAATAAGATTGAAAATGAGAAAAGGGATCAAGTGGACAGCGCCAGCTGTCAGATCAGACACCATCCTTACGTAAAAAAGGACTGAGGTGAGGCGCCGGACGGCAGGGCCTCAGCAGAACATTCCCAGACCTGAGGCTGCGCACCTGCACGCTATACTAAATTGCAAATATTTTTGCTGCTGAAGGTTCCAGCACTGTCCCCATGTTGGGGGACGCCCACAAGGATGGAGGAAAGGGGACGGGACGTACGAGTATGAACACTGTGGACATTAGAAATCGGAAGGAACCCATCTCCATCAATCAGAGAATTTCTGATCAGAGGATCATCCGGCTCGCCATCCCCTGCAATCCCATCAATTTTGTCAGTGGTGTTCGTGTGAGTAGACCCACCACCTTGAAAGACTATATCCTCAGAATCAGTGAGACTGGCGGGTGGAAGATGAAGAGGTGCAGAGACTGTTGAGTGGGAGTGGTGTCCTGTTGGAGGTGGAGGATCAGGTAACTAACCTGCAGGAAGATCCGGACGAGGAAGAAGAGACCGAGCAGGCAGCCAATGTAATGCAGAGGCCAATGGTTGCAGTATAGACAAAATGTCCATGGAGAGATCTCTAGACTCCGCTTGAGCGGGAGCCTGCTTTGTAGGTGTCCCAGAGGAAGCAGGAATTACCTACGGGGAAGGCATGGATGCAGAAATAACCAGACAAGATGGTTGAACTTCCACATAGTCAGCGGAAAAAGACACCCTCAGGAGCCTCCAAGTCTGTTGATGACATGCTGCAATATGTTTTGAGGGGGATCCATAGAAGGGCTCGGGAGAGTAGAAGGTATATATAGAGCCACTGTAAAATGTGGATGCACATGCCTTGGCAAGGCCAACAGTTCAGAGACCGTGACCGAGAAACCTCTCTTGGAGTTGCATATACCTTATGTAGTGTTTGTGGTCGTAGTAGCCGCTAATGCAGGCTTTTGCACTGCGACAAGGTCATTATATGAATCAGCATTGATGGGATTGTGGATGTCGTCTTAGACAGGACAAAAGACTTGATTTTAAGAGACGATGTCGGGGTGCAGACTGTGTTGCCAAAGACTACAGATCAGATGTGGATGGGCGCTTTGTGGGTCGAATGCCCCTTCCTAACCCTTAACCCACAGGAAGAATCATTGTGTAATCTTGACCTCTTGGAAGGGAGGGAAGCAGGACTACAGACAAAGGCATAGCCAGAGGCTCCAGCACGATCATCTTACCAAACCACCATCCTTTTGTGATGGTCGCATAGCGTCTTGTTGGAAAATGGCTGACAAATGAAGGAGGTATTGATCTCGTAATGAAGATGGTGATTGTAGAGGCAGTCTGGGATATCTTCAATATATACATATGTTCTTTAGATGATAAGAACATGCCCTGAAAAGTCTCTTCTTTCTGTTGAATGCCATGGTGTCTCAGACATTATCCAAGAGCCTCAACGAAAGGAAGCTGAAGCAGCGCCTCTGCAGTCTAGAAGCTAGAACGGAGACACAGACGGGCACAGGAAGCTTCTGGCTTCGGAAAAGACAAAGAAATCAGTAGAAAATATAAAAATCTAAAATAGTCAAAGAATGAAGAGATTTTCTGAGGACTCCCAATACTAAACCCTGCAGTACAAAATCTGAAGATGACCTCCAGGGCTGGAGCTATGGGAGGTACTGGCTAATGGCTATACGGTAAATGACCCAAAACAATACTAAGAGCACTAAACAGAATGCAATCTCTTGAATTTCATTCAAACTGCTTATTGTTCCCTAGGATAACCAGCCTGATGACAAGGAATATTCAACAGTATGTAAATCTATGAAAGATCTAACGCTGGAGAATATGACCTACCATTATTCAAAGCAAGAGGGGCCGTGGACATTTCAGTATCCAGACAGACCACAGCCCCAAGTCCCTAGAGCTCCACCATTTTTCGAGTGTGAATGCACAAAGTGTTCACCCACAGGTAAAGTGGACTGGAGGCTAGGACAGGCTGCGGAAAA
Organism: Ambystoma mexicanum; assembly: GCF_040938575.1. Lineage (NCBI taxonomy): Eukaryota > Metazoa > Chordata > Amphibia > Caudata > Ambystomatidae > Ambystoma > Ambystoma mexicanum. The sequence continues at coordinate 424,661,584 of NC_090934.1, read as the reverse complement.
GTAACCTTGTTATGAAAGAATCAATACCCAGAGATCAAGAAGGGCCTTTTGTTGAGTGCAAAATTGGGGATAAAACCATACTTATTTTGGTAAAAGTAGCAAATTGCTTGGTGATACTATCCAAAGATTGGTCTACTGTGCTTCTCCCTGCGGCAATAGTAAAAGATGTTAGTATTTCTAATACCAATCTTTTGCAACTTGTTAGTGCTCCCCTTACTGTATCCTTTGGTTCAATCTCAGACCAGCATGCGTTCTAATTGAGCCCATCTTCCCCAGTGAATATCTTCCCCAGCGAATATGTTAGGGAGTGACCTATTGTGTAAACCGAGATGCACTATTTAGTGTACACCAGGTGTGTTCCTAGACATTTGCCATGAACATGCATCTATTGCATTATCTACAAGACAGGAAGCATTACCATAGCCCCCACAACCGCATCACCCAAGGTAGGGTGAGCCGAGTGCAAAAATGTTTGCAATATTGTCCAAGATACCATAGTGTTTGTTATATTTCTTGAGCGCTGATCTAGCTTGGAGAAGCAAAGCAGCGCTTTACAGAGGGATACAACAGTACAAATGCATAACAGAGCGCTTTTCAGGGGTAACAGAACAGATATACAGCGAAGGGCTGGATACATAGGGGCACAGGGTGTAGGAGAGGGCCGTACAGGGTCTAGTGAATTCAGTGGCACAGGGGGTGACGTGATGGCCTAGGTGTTGAGGAGGAAAGACTCCTTGAATAAGTTGGTCTCGAGTTATTTTCTGAATTGTAGGAGAGTGGGGAGACACTGCTGCTTACGGGGAGGAGGTTCCATAGCCTTGGGACATAGGCTTGTTTTTCTGGTCCTTTCCCTTTTGCAGCAGCGGATTCGAAGACTGCACGTGTCCTGGCTTCTGGTGGTGAGCTGTCCACCGGAGATGCAGAGTTTCTCCACGAGGTAGCTGGGTGGCTTGAGGGCGACAGTCCTATAGATTATGCAGCAAGACTTGAAGGGGATTTGTGCATGCAGTGGGAGCCAGTGAAAGTCAATGAGGGCTGGGGTGATGTGGTTGGTTCTTGGTCACAACATGCAAATGACTCGTTTAATTAGGAATGTAGAACCTGTTTGCATACATTCAAATTCTCAAAATCCCCTTCAAGGATGCCTCATCATCCTTTTCACATGAAGCGGAAAATGTGGTAATTGAGCAACTATTCTTTCTTGCATTCCACGTTTTACTGTTGATTTTTTGTGCTGCTTTATTCTCCCAAAACAGACAGTCCATATCAAAACCCATATAGCAAGACAATGCTCCAACAGGTACAAAGAGGACTGGGAGCCCCTTGACCAAGAACGAACATAGCCAAATAACCCAACCACTCGCGAGGGTCTACAACCACATTTTAGCTTACTGTACATTTCACAGCGGAGAAATATCCATATGACAGTCTGGTCCCACCCACTTCGGCAGTCGAGCACCGAAACGCCAGGCAATTTTCCTCTGAACAAGAGTACCAACAGCAAACCCAGACATGTGTTTCAGCCTTGTTGGGCCTCATCAGTGAAGTGAAGGTGTGCTTCACTGCTGCTCCCAGAGGGGTATATTGAGATTGCTGCACTTCAGAGAAACTGAAAAAGGGCCTGGAGGATATTACATTCCCAGGTGAATCAGCAATGGTACAGTAATGTAAATGACCCAACTATCTCCTTCATATGAAGCATCAAAGCAGGACATGCTAGTACATCTCAATGCATTGGCTAAAAAAGGGCCCAAAACATCCCAACAAAAACTGCAGTTAAATCTAAGTTACACTATTTTGGTTAGATTCCTGCAGGTATGCATAGTTTGATTCCCAAGTAGAAACCATTCTAAAAATATCTGAAGCCACAAAGATCACAAATTAGATATTATCTAGTTGCAACTGGACATTACCGACAACGGTTACTACGATATGCTATCACAGCTCCAGATAAGATTTGTATTGTGACGCTGTACTCTATTTTTCAAGGTGGGAATAAAATAATTTTTGGGGAGTAAAAAAAGGAGGTCCCATTCCCAATAGGTTTATTTAATAAGCAAGTAAAAATATGTTTCCGCAATAAAACATTTTCATTGCAACATGCTATTCAAGAACATCGAAAGGATCTACTTCATCTTCTTCAGATCAGGCAGTAATATAGTTTCTTGCTATGCCACTACATGTGCTACTGGTCCAAACATGTGCCCATTGAGCTGTCTGGTTGAAAGGAGGGGACAGACTCCAATGCGTTTTCTCCTATTTTTGTTTAAAGTATTTTCATGCCCCATTTTCATTTTTGGGGAGCATTTGCCCATTTTCAGGGAGTAAAAGATACCCCTTATCTGTGGGCCTGGCTACTACGGTAAGCCCTTTACAGGTACCGATACACAAGAACACCAGTGAACTGGTTAAATGGCACCTAGATGTGGAGCCAGTGTTTGCAGAGTTAAATAATACACTCCGTAAAGCTCCAGCCGTCAGTCTTCTAAATTACAAAAAAAGTTTACTTTTGTTTTGCCATTAAAAGGATGGGTAGGCCCAAACAGTATGGCCACAAAGGCAAGGTGACAAGCATCACGCAGTAGTCCATTACTGCACAGCGCCTAGTTGCAGCAAGGCAACCATCTATTTGCAATCTGTCAAACTGCTTTGCTAGCAGTCCAACCCTTGTGTAGCAGTGCCCATGCAGTAGTAGCCCCGCTGTTGGAAAAAAGGCACGCCATTAATCTGCCTCTCGACTCACAAAAAAGGTTTATTTTGTTAAATTCTGAAAACTGAACTTCACCCCACCGATTCTCAGTTCTGAATCCTGTTAATTGTTGCTGAAAATGGCAGAATGGAGGACGCCATTAGTGGATCCCTTTAACTGCTACCCTTACAAATCCTCGAGAAACATTTTTATGATGTACCTTATCAGAATGCATACCTTGGGTTTTTTTCGCAGATGGTTCTTGTTTTAGAAAGAACAGGGGAGTTTGTGGGAGGTATGGGGTTTCTATTCCATATGAGGTAATTGAAAGTACCCATATCCCAGATGAACATTCTAGCCAAAACGATTGCATTAGCCAGAGCATGTAGTTTATCTGAAGGTAAAATGTACAATTTATATGGATTCTTGCTACTTCTTTGGCATAGCACATGATTCGATCTCTTGTGGCAAGAGAGGGTTTCTCACTGTGGCTAGTATGCCAGTTAATGTTTGAAATGTAGATGCTCTTCTCAGAGCCTTAATGTAAACTACTGAACTGGAGGTGTTCCTTTCTGATAAAGTGAATGAAGTAGGATGCCCTTTCCATTTGTTCCCCAGCTACCTTACACCTACCTTATATAGAAGCCAGGAATCAATAGACAATTAGCTTCCGAGGCAAAAAGATGGGACAGAAGCAGCCGTGTAAAAGTGGACTTCTCATTTGACCAGGTCCTGTACTAGAGCTTCACCAGTTTCAACCTCATAGTCCGCGTAACGTTTCACGCCAAGCTCAATGTGAACTGCGAAGATTGGCGCAGGGCTCTGTAGTCAAGTAATGATTTATTAAAACATTTTTTTCTGTTTGGAGACAGGTTGTGCCGCTATAGTTCATTACAGCAATATTTTGCACTCCTCACTTTTGTCACAGCCATATACATTCTAAGCAGCATATCCACCGGCTTATATTTACAGGGCTTGGTAAAGCGTTGCTCACACCTCCGCCACCGGACCTTCACCATTTTGATTCTCTGGTGTTCAATGCGTTTTCTGCCACACAACTGATGCACATGCAAGACCCAGATAGTCATAATTATTATGCACTTTGATTTTCATGGCAGGAGGCGACATTGTCCAACGTTTTGGATACTTACAGCATGACTGGCAACAGTTTATTTGGAGGCATTGAACGACAAGCGCAGACTGTCCATTAACTCCATGTAAGCAGATATTAGTTTCTGAAATTAATATGGAGTTCTGGCAATCAAGACTGTCATCCGCATAAGTCAGAATTGGAAAAGACATTTCCGCTCAGAACAAGGACAGCTTTACAATCCACTAAGTGCTTATACAAGTTGTTAATGTATAGAGAAAATAGCAAAAGCGCAATGACACTGCCTTGGTGTAAACCCAAAGCTGACCGAGAAACAGGGAGTACACGACCGTCACGCCATGCTCGTACATACGCTGTAGTATTAGCATGAATGCTTGACATTACAGTAAGATTCTCTGGGAATCCCTGAATGACAATGCATTACTTACCGTAAAAGCATTTCTGATGGTTGTATCTGCTTAGATTCACATGCTGTGCATAGGTCCGACATCCAGTGGTCACTGCGGAGTATTGCATTTTGTTTTTCGTAGTCGAAAAGGGGACGTCGACAAGGCGTGTCTGTAACACTATCCCTATAATGACGTGCGTTGTACCCATAATCCCTCACACGTCGAGGTCCCTCTGTTTGTATTTTTCTGCCCTGAGGGAGCCTTCTAGACGTGAGTGAGTACAGAAAAGAGAGATATAGAAAAGGATGTCTATGTTCCTTCCATCCGAGCGGGGAGGAAGGGTGGGCGCATGTGAATCTAAGCAGATACAACCATCAGAAATGCTTTTACGGTAAGTAATGCATTGTCTTCTGATGTTTGTTAATCTGCTTAGAATCACATGCTGTGCATAGACTAGCGAACAGTACCCGGAGTTGGAGGTGGGTTGTGAGAAGGAACAGTAGAGAAAAGATGTCTTAATACTGCTTGTCCCACCCTGGGAATCAGATCTAGAGTGAGCATCTAGACAGTAGTGTTTTGTAAAGGTGTGTACAGAACTCCAGGTTGCCGCTTTGCAGATGGACTCAAGGGGAACATTTGCAATGAATGCTATGGATGCCCCAGTGCCTCGAGTAGAGTGTGCTCTTGGCTTGAAGGGTAGTTCTCTCTTAGCAAGAGAGAAACAGAGTGATGCATTGTACAATCCATCTAGATATAGTGGATTTTGAAACTGCATCTCCTTCTCTTCCTGCTGCCACCGAGACAAAGAACTGATTAGTCTTTCTGAGTGGACTAGTTCTTTCCATGTAAAACATGACAGCTCTGCGCACATCAAGTGTATGCAGGCTTTTTTCTCCTAGATTTGAAGGATTTTGAAAGAACGTTGGTAGTTCTATAGACTGGTTGACATGGAATTTGGAGATGAATTTCGGTGCGAACCTTGGATGTGTGCGTAGAACCACCTTATCTTTGTGAACTGTTACAAAGGGGTCTAAAACCGAAAGGGCCTGTAGTTCACTTACTCTCCTAATGGAGGTAATAGCGATTAGGAAAGCAGTCTTAAGAGTGAGATCTTTAAGAGTTGCCTTGTGCATGGGTTCAAAGGGTGACCCCATGAGACTGGTGAGTACCACATTTAGATCCCAGCCCGGAGATGGGTTTGCTATTGGAGGGTGTATTCTCTTTACCCCTTCCATGAAGGCTTTGATTACTGGGATCTTCCACCACGATACTTTGAGTTGTGAAGTGGTGTAAGCAGAAAGCACTGCCAGGTGTACTTTAATAGAATTGAATACTAGACCCGAGTCCAGTAAATGGGTCAGGTACAGAATAATTTGTGTGGGAGAGCAGTCAACGGGGTTGATACTCTTCCCTCTACACCAGATGACAAATCTTTTCCATTTGTGGGAATAGCAGTGACGAGCGTTAGGCTTTCTGGCCTCTCTAAGGATGTCCATGCACCTCTGTGGAAGTTGTAAATGTCCAAATTATATGACCTCAGGAGCCAGGCTGCTAAGTTCATGGTCTGAGGGCATGGGTGCAGTGTCCTGCCCCTGTCTTGTGACAGCATGTTGTACGGGCAGGGCAGTTTCACTGGAGGAGATAGAGACATCTTCAATAAGTGAGCGAACCATGGCTGTCTGGCCCACATAGGGGCCACTAGTATCATGGTAACTTGTTCCTGGTGCATCTTGTGCACTATCGTGTTGAGAAGGGGAGTCGGGGGAAAAGCGTAAACAAATTTCCCTGACCATGGAATCGATAGACCGTTCCCCTTGGACTGGTTCTGGGGGTACCTGGAGGCGTAATCTTGGCATTGAGAGTTTTCCAGAGTTGTGAACAGGTCTATTTCTGGGAAACCCCACTGTGTGAAGACGTCGAAGACGATGTCTTCTTGTAACCTCCATTTGTACTCTACGGGCAGGGGGAAGACTCTGCTCAGTTGGTCTGCTAGCAGATTGAGTTCCCCTGGTACATGTTGTGATAGTAGGAACATGTTGTGTTTGAGAGCCCACTTCCAGATGTTCTGGGACAGCTTGGACAGTCCTGGAGAGTGAGTGGCCCCTTGCTTGTTGAGGTAGCACATGGCTGTGGTGCTGTCTGTGAGGACCATCACTGTCTTTCCTTGTAGGTGTTCCTGAAAGGCTTTCAGTGCTTTGAACACCGCTAGTAGTTCCAGCAGGTTTATATGCTTGGATGCTAAGCTCGGAGTCCATGCTCCGTGAGCAGTCTGATGGGATAGGTGAGCCCCCCCCATCCTGTAAGGGATGCGTCTGTGGTTAGAGTGGCTTCCACTGCGGGTGTGGCAAAAGTTTTCCCCAATAACAGGTTTTCTTTTGTCCACCACCGTAGCGAGAGAACCAAGGCCTGCGACACCACCACTAGATCGTCCCATTGTCCGCTGGCCTGACACCACTGGCTGTTGAGCCACTCTTGCATTGGGCGCATGCGCAGGCGCGCGTGAGGTACCAAATAAATACATGACGCCATCATTCCTAGCAAGCGCATTGCTTTGCGTACCGTCACCTCTCGACCTGCCACATAATGGGGGATCTGAAACAGCATGTTTTGGACCCTCTCGTTGGAGGGGAAGACGAGGCCGTCCTTTGTTCGAATTAGAGCCCCTAGGAATTGTTTGATTTGGCTGGGGTCTAAGCTGGACTTCTTTTCGTTGATGGAGAAGCCCAGTTGGAACAAAAGGTCTACGGTCTTTTGGGTATTGGAGAAGCATGTTTCGTAAGAATCCCCTGTTATGAGCCAGTCGTCGAGGTAAGGGTATACCGGGATGGATAACCTGCGCAGGTGGGCCGCTGCCACTGCCAGTACCTTCGTGAATACCCTTGGTGCAGATGCTATCCCGAAGGGTAGTACTCTGAACTGGTAGTGTTTGTTCTCTATCTTGAACCTGAGGTATTTTCTGTGCGCTGGCAACATTAAAATATGAAAGTATGCATCTTTCATGTCCAGTGTTGTCATGTAATCCCCCTGTGATAACAGTGGGATTACTTCCTGCAAGGTCACCATACGAAACTTTTGGGGTTTGACAAACTTGTTCGCTGGGCGTAGATCTAATACAGGGCGCATGGTTAAGTCCTTTTATCGGTACAAGGAAGTACACTGAATAAATACCTTCTGTTACCTGAGAGAGGGAGACAGCCTCTATAGCTTCTTTTTTCAGTAGCTCTTCTACTTCTTGTAGAAGAATGGTGAGGTGTTCCGGTGTCATGCGTCGGTTCCGTGGGGGTCTGTACTTCGGGGAACCGTTGAATTCGATGCAGTATCCGTGGGCTATGGTGGATAATACCCAGCGGTCTGACGATATTCCCTCCCATGCTGAAAGGAACGATGTTAGCCGGCCCCCGACTGGTGATGCATGGGAGGGGACCCGAATCTTCGGGTCATTTGTTGGTATTGGGCGTGGAACCTTTGGGGCTGGAGCCGCGACCACTTCCCCTGCCACGGCGTTGGCCTCTTTGACTGAACTGGGTGTTGTTACCCTGGTTAGAGGGCCAGTTGGTAGCAGAGTAAAATTGCTGTTGGTTTTGCTGCTGGCGTTGGCCACGAAAGGAGCGTCTATTGCCATAGGCGCGTCTGTTAGGGGGCCTAGAAATTTGGTCAAGAGTTTTGATGGTATCAAACTCTTTCTTCGCATGTTCTAGGGCCTCATCAACTGCTTTCCCAAACAGATGTGTTTCTTCTATGGGCTTATTTATCAGGGAAGCCTGGGTTTCCGGCTTAAATCCCGAATTGCGCAGCCAGACATGGCGTTTGAGAAGTGTTCCCTGAACCAGGGAACGGCCAGCCGTCTCTGCGGCATCTAAGGAGTTCTTTATGATGCCCTGGTTTACAAGAGTTCCCTCTGAGATTGTAGCTAACAGGCGTGAACGCAGGGGTTCTGGTGCGTCCTCTGCTTCGCTGCGCAGCTTGCTCCACTGTGCATCTGCGTAGCTAGCTAGTAGGGAATTGTTATTTGCAATCCTAGTTGAAAAGGCAGCAGACGTCGTGATTCTCTTCCCAAGTGCGTAGAGCTTTATGCCCTCTTTGTCAGGTGGTGCCTCACTAGTGGATAGTGGTACCCCTGCTCTTTTCCTTGTATTAGTAACTACGAGGGAGTCCGGAATAGAATGGCCTCTGATGTACAACGGGTCAGAGGGCGAAGGGCTGAAGAGCTTTTCTATCCGAGGGTTGACCCCTCTGACTAAGGCAGGATTGGAAAGGGAAGGAGTTATTCTTCTCTTTATAGAAGCCAGGAGCGGAATAGACTGACTAACAGGGGCTTTTTCTTTAATAACTTTCTCTACAAAGTTTATGTCAGGAAGAGTCTCCCCTGTGTCCATTTCAAAACGCGCTGCTGCCTTGCGCAATAGTGCATTAAGTGAAGGTTGGTCATCTATGGGAGAGGTGTTTCCAATAGGTGAATCCTTGGGAGGAGAAGGGTGAAAGACATCAGGGTCTGAGTGCACTGATGGGGATTGCCAAGGCTGCACTGATGGGGATTGCCAGGGCTGCGAGGTAGCTGTATCTTCTTCGAAAGCTCCTGCACAAGTGTAAGGATCTTCTTCAAACCCCTCTTCCTCATGTTCTTCCTCTCCACCCAAACACTCATCTTCCTGGAGGTATTGCTCCTCTTCAGTGAGGTCATATACGTCTGTAGAAGGGGGAAACAGCCTAGGAATTTTGACCCTAGGGTCATCCTGGGGCCATTCTCTTGGTCTTTTGGGTGTGGGTGGGTTTTGGTTTCCCAAAAACCTTTCCATTTTCTCCATACAAGAATGGAGTCTTTCAAGGGTCTCAGGGGGGACCCCTGAATAGTCTAGAGGGGGGAAATCAGTGTTTTCACCTTCAAAACGCTTAGAACACTCCCACAACGTCGAAGAAAGGTTTCCGTCGCCCTCTGAAAAGCCCTCCGGTAGTTCTGAAGTGCCCTGAGATGAAGGGGGCAGTTCCTGGCTACTCTTGTGCTTTTTCGGTGTTTCCCTAGCTTTTTGTGCGGTATTCGACGTTTGTTTCGTCGTCCGTTTGTCTTCGGAAAAAATTCTCGCCAGGCTCTCGACAACGAGGTTGTCAGTAGAGGACTCTGGTGTCGACGCTGCCTGCGTTACGCGTTGTTCATCGACGGCCGCTCTATGGAGCGTTACGTCGGATGATTTTGGGGTAGTGCCCGTGTTTGATGAAAGCCCAATCGCTGGTCGCGGCTGCGTTTGTGGGTGGGGCTTGAGACCCTTACGGTCTGAGGTAGATGCCTGCGTCCCCTTCGGCGCTGATGGATCCTTCGTCTTCGACAAAGAAGAGCCGTGGGTTGTGTGCTTAGGCCTATGGGGTCTGTGTCCGTCCGTGTCGCCAGGGTGTTCATCCCCATGAGCAGGGCGTGAGCCGAGCCCGTCGGGGCTGGGGACGGACGTCGAGGAGCGCGAGCGCTCCTTCTGGGGGTTAATGACTTCCGTAACGGACGTCGAGTTATCACCCTCCTCGTCACTTTCTGTAACAGCGGCGGCGATTGAGGAAACTGACTTCGACATAGCGTAGTCCGCCCACCTCTTAACTTTGCGTTCTTTAAGAGTTCTTGGTTTCAAGAGCTTACAGGCCGTGCAGCTGTCCTCTTTATGATCGAGGGGCAAGCAACGATTACAGAGCTTGTGTTTGTCCTTCCAAGTGTATTTGCCCCTACAGCGTGGGCAAAACTTAAAAGGTGTCCTCTCCATAGCTGAGGCAATAATAACTGGTGATAACAACCCCAAGGGAAAGATAGGGGAGAAAGAAAGACATTCTCAAAGAGAAGATAAAAGTTCGAACCCCCACTCTCCCTACTGTATGTTGGCCGGCGAGGCCAGGCCACGTGTTCGGCAGCGCCGAAGGATCTCCTCCGTCTCTTCCCCTCCGTCGAAAACTTGCTCAGCGGAGAAACAGCTTCACAGCTAACGTCGAGGGGAGGGATCTTTAACAATATAATAAGTATAATTAAGGACCGAGGTCCATAGTAAGTATTTGCAATGTCTCTCTAGGAGCTCCGCGTAAGGCGACCAGAAGCTGGGCGGAAAAAAACAATCTGAGGGACCTCGACGCGTGAGGGATTATGGGTACAACGCACGTCACTATAGGGATAGTGTTACAGACACCTTGTCGACGTCCCCTTTTCGACTACGAAAAACAAAATGAAATACTCTGCAGTGACCACTGGATGTCGGACCTATGCACAGCATGTGATTCTAAGCAGATTAACAAACATCAGAAAATATGTTCCACTGCTTTGCACTATGGAGTTTGTAAAAGGTGGAACAAACATCCTTGAAGGTGACAAGGTATCTCCTTCCTGAGAAAAATGGCATAGGCAAAAGTGAGATCCAAGTTGGGGACTTGATCAAGAGTGCCCAAGCCTTCTTGAAATCCCAGTTGTGTAGCTTTTGGAACAATATCCTCGGTCACCCAAGATTGTAATCTCAGCAAAAGTGCTAGCCCAAAGATTTTAAAGGCTAATCTATAAGCGCGGATTGGCCTATAGGAGGCTAAGGAATTTGTAGCACCCATTTAGTAGATGGGACATAAGATTGCTTGGTCCCAAGAATGCTGGTGGATGTCTGCTCCAAGCATAGAATTAAAAGTAGCTGTTAAACGGGGCCCAGAAATCCTCAAGTGAACTATATAAATCATCTGGAATGCCATCCAGCCCTGCGGCTTCATTGGGGGAATGTTTCCTTATTGCCCATGTTTCCTCAGTAGAGAAAGTAATCAAGGATATAGGAAGTTCAAATTTGTTTTTGCTTCTGCCATATACTGGTGTTACAGAGAAGGCGGTATGACTTGTTGGGTGTATAAGTTAGAAAAATGTTCAACTCCCTCTAAATCAAACACTGATGTTTCCACCTGCACAGCATGAGGAATAGGTTTGGGGGCAGAGTTCACCAGTTGCCAAATCTACCCAGAGTTGGTATTTTTGGGTGCTTAATGAAGTTCGGCTCGGATTCCTGTTCAGTTTTTCTAGTGGCAATAACTTTTTTCCATGCTGAACATTCTGACTGTATAAAAATCCTATTAGAGGTTTGAACCATCAAAACTCTAAATTGATTTCGGAGTTTCGACAGTTCTCATTGTACCAGCTATTCCCATCCTTTCGAGTCAGTGTATTAGCCATTTTCTTTTTTAAAAACGGCAGAAGGGACCAACTTCATATATTCAACAAATTGAAAAAAAATATCTATATCTGACCTGTCCCAGGATGTTATTTATCAAGGGAAAATGTCTATGCATGGAGGTAAAATTAAGCTTTGGCAGGCAAGCATCTGATGTGCCTAGACGTATTAGTAATCAGCAGATCAGCCAGGTTGGGCATATTCACCTCAGTGGCATTACATAGGGACCACTTTAAAACTGTTGCGCAGTGGTCACGATACAGATTTTTCAAGACCTAACTAAAAAACTAAAGTAGTTGATCAATGAGCAGACTTGGTGACTAACGGTGCAAGTACCCTGTGGGGTCGGAGCCAATTCTACCGTTGGCAGATTGAAATTCCTGCCCTATTAATTATGTGCTAGCCTCAAACCTTTTGAATTCGTTTTTGGTCAATCATGAAAGGAAATACAATATAACAAAGTGAGTCTGCCATACTAACCAAAACGAGTCTCATCCAGTCCTTAGCCGATTTTAGCATTAAATTCACCTCCTATGATGGTCCAATGACTAGAGGATTCGAAGTCCATTAGATCTGCATTAATATAAAAATGAATCAAAAAAAGGTAGTCTCCAGGAAGATGTTTTAGTTGAGTCAAAGTGTTTAACCAATTGGAGGAAAATGTAACACCTCTACTGTAAGAGACGATTTTATAAGGGTGGCGAAATAACCCAAGGGTCTGCCATACTTTTTAGACTGTGGCCTGAATATAATAAAGATAACCGTCCATATCCAGGTCCTAATCAGGCCATGTTTTTTCCTCGCATGTGGCGGCAGCCACTACCTGACCCTGGGGGTAGCTATGTGAGGGAGGATCACATGGGAGGAGACCACTACCAAGGAGAGGTTATGGCTTCATTGGATGAGGCGCGGTATCCACCCCGCCCCTTTACCAAAGAGCAAGACCCCCTGCTAAGCAATAGCTTAATGGCTTATTGCCATATGTTTGTTCACCCCTGTAGGGAAAACAAAAACCTTTTCCCAATTATTTTTAGAACAAACTCCCATCTATGACACGAAGAATAGAAGCTTCAACAAAACTCTTTGCACTCCTGGTTCCTCTTCATGTGCGACTGATCTTTCATCTGGAGTCATTGAGAGAAATGTTCCAAATGCTGTGAATCAAGTAACACCAATGGACTCCAACTCCCAGAACCACGAAGTACGAAGACGAGGAGGATGAAGGAACTGGTGCAAAGCAACAGGAGCCTCAAGCTCAATAAGCGTGCTAGTTTGGTGAAGATAGCTGTGCGCAGGATATTTAAAAAGGGCAAACACTATAAGAAATGGTGCAGGAGAAGACGTTGCTTCCTCTGCAGAGGCGTGCGAATGCTGGCAACACGAGCCGGTGTGGCGGAGCAGTGGAACTCACCAGCAGAGGAGAAACATGTTGCGCGAGCCAGACATGCTGTGGAGGCGCCAGGAGCCATGAGAGAGCCTGGGCGCTCACCATCTAGAAGAGGCAGCGTAATCCTTACCGGGACCTAAAGGGAAGCAGGCTTGCAGGAGCGGAGCCACGAGGGAAGCCGTAGCGACGTTTGAGCAGCCCAAACAGCGACGTGACCGGCAGAGCTACGCTGCATAAGCGCGAACAGGACCGAAGACGCTTCACACAGCCGGTGAGTCAGCCCAAAGTGGGGACCCCGGATGGTCCAGCGATCGCACCAACAACAATTTGAACATTACAAGATTGACCCGACCAAAACAATAAGAAGATTGTTTGAAAATAAAAAAGGGCAGAGAGAAGACCCAAACCCCAATAAAACAGGAGTGCATGAAATGCAAGTGTGTGGAAAACCTTGACCGAATTTTGAAACAGACAGCAATACCGAAACAAAAACAGCATATGCAGTTTTGAATACAAAGAGGAACTGTAACGCAAGAGCGAAGTCCTGGCAAGAGAAATATACCAGACAATTTGTAGTGCATTACGAGTTCTGGCAGGGAAGTATGCCAGGCAAATTGCAAACCTTTAAGAAATGTTAAAGAAGAACAGTGTTTGTTTAACAAAGAAGGAACTTGTGTTAAAGAAAGATCTCTACAGTACATTTTACGTAACAGAATTGTTGTGGGCCAAGTAAAGACACAAAGCACTGTTAGATCAAGAGACCTTGCCATCCCATTGAAGAATCCAGGAGAAGGTATTCACCCTATGGATCCCAAGGTGTTTTACATCGTGGAGGACATTTTTCAGTTGGAGCCATTCTAGTTTTCATTTATGAAAACCTGTTGCCAATACCAGGTTAAAGACATTTCTCTTCTCACTTTATTATTTTATTTCTAGTGTGAGGGTGTTATGAAGAGGTGCCTCACACCAGGCATATCTTCATCAAGTATTTATTAAGATAATTGATATAAAGACCCCCAACAGCAGAGGCCCACCAGCAATCTTAAATAACTTCAACTGACCAAATACAGAACGTTACCACCACAAGTAGTAAACAGGTTCTATGACCTCACTGGAACCTCAGGCAGAGAAACATTTCATGTGTCATTAACCCTCTCTGTTATAATGTGGTTTCTTATGGAGAATGAGCTATGTACAGAGGGTCAGGATAGAAGGTTTGGGCACAAGGACGGCTTTTGATATCAAACATCCAGACAGACAATAGATTTTGTTTTTTAGGTAGGCAAACTCCTCTTTAGAATAGCGTAAGAGGCATTTTCCCAACCCATTTAAGTTGTATAAATGGTTATTACCAAAACATGACAACTGTGTTCGGCTTTCATTTCTGGCTCCTCACAAGTCTCTCTCCTTGCTTGGGGAGAGGTAGGAAGGAGGTGGATGTTAAACTAAATACAGTGGAGACTTGCAGTCAATCTAATTCCTCTATGAATGACAATCTTTTTCTAGAAATAATTACACCCTTACTGCTTGATAAAGCTAACTGACTCATCTTTATTTCACAGAGCAAGGAAAAATGTACAGGAATAATTTGACAAGGCAGCAAGGTGAAAACTGACAAAGAAATGATGGATGAGGCTATCGTGGATGGCAAGTAATTTCATTAAGTTAATGTAAATGAGTACCAATTTCGATTGGGTAACATTAGTAATGTATGTAAATATGTCCCAGGTAAAGCGCTTTAGCCTAAAGCATGATATAAAAAACAAAATTATTAAATAATCAACCGGACTGTAATAGCACCAAGGTGTGCATATTAGATGCGGTAACTAAGCAAAATGAGCAGTTGCAAACCTAATGCGCAATTAATTACTATGGAGAAAACATGCACACCAGAGAGAACAGTAATTTGCATGTCACACGTAACCTGCACATTGTTTTAACGTGTGACCCACGCCAGAAAACCGTCAGTAACATCACCATCACTTTGCAGGAATATAAGTTGTTACACGCCAATATACAATCGGTGACAAGACAGGTGGATTAGGCTTCATGCACTTTTTTCCATTCTTCACCTTTCAAGTGACATCGCATTTCCCAAATTGTTATACAGGAAAAGCTATCCGTCTGGGGCAGCAGAAGGACAAATGAGTGGCAGAATAAAGAGATATTTGGGAAGGACGTTCATACTACAGCATCAGCAAAGATTGTAAGAACCAGATAGATGAGGATAGGCTGGGAAACTTTTTTTTTTAAAAAGGCAACAGGGTTGGACACTCAGCTCTCGAATGTAGATGAAAGGGTGGAGAGGTGCATGTTAGTGTGTGAAATGTGTATGAAAGCAGTGTAACAAAAGATGCGCTAACAAATCTCAAATTTAACTTCACCTCGGCATTGAGACGGGTCTAGTGGCATATTACATGGACAGTGGCCCAGGATTACCTAAATAAGCAAGTGAGCGCCACCTGAGATGGCACTGATTAGCAATCTTGGGCTGAGGTACTAAACAAATCTTCGGGAGTGCAGTGTATCCTTTGGCCATTGAAGAATATGTGGATATTTTCCAGCTGCCAGTGCAATATCGCAGTGCAATAGCAAAGTAGTATGGGCCACTACCTGGTGGATCTTGCCGGGTATGTGTGCCAGCTGTAGGTGGGATCGAGTGATCCTCAGAGCACCCAAAGAGTCCAAAATCTACTTTGCAAGTGCTGCAGAAGTGAACTGTGTTAGGTGGACTGAAACAGAGACCAAATGGGCTTGTTGGCCAATGGAACCTCTGCAGCGTCAGCGTATGAACTGGTGCAGCCGTTGCCAGGTAAACACTTGACAGAGGAACAATGTCCTGGGCAAAAGCACAAGGACCGATACTGAACAGTACAATACGGTTTACTACAAATGACAGCTTCATCCACCCTATTGAAAGATTATCACAAGATGTAAACTTTGTACTAGTTAGCCATGAAACATGTCGGCCTGCAGAAGTGGGAATTCAAATGCATCGACGGTATACAATTCAACTTGACTGCTCTTGCTTAGTGCCACAACAATTTGATAATTTATCAGATTTGGTGACTCAAGTGCAGAAGATGGAGGATATTAAAAAATGAAATCTGTTTCGCAACTGATATTAGCCTCGCCTAATGCCAGACCATGAATTCCTGCGAGTACGCCTCCTGACTGCATTACTGTGGTACCTCTGGCATCTTTCAGATGTTTTGCAAGCATCAGTATTTGTCTGCGCATCCTAATATATTATGTATATACCTGTGCCTATGATGTCTCAGTTAATAACCCTTGATCAGTTCATGGAGGCTTACCGTAAGTGCTAATACTGCGCGTTGACAATACGTCACGATGCAGATTCCTCACTAGCAAGTCTTTGAGGGGGGGCTGACACTATGTTGCCGATGTACTAGAAACCTAACTGCTCGAGCCTACTTGCCCAGCCATTATGCACCCACCTATCACTAGATGCTTGCTTGTCATCGATATGCAAGCATATGAATCAGCCCAATGTGATCTCCATGCCTATAGCCCACGGTGTTCCACCTGCCTATAGCCCACTGTGATCCCCCTGCAAAGTCAAATTAGCCTTTCGACACTTCTATGCTAGTGCCAAGTCAAAAGACCATAGGCACCACTGCGGCAGCAGACTCTAGTACATGATGCTTACCACGACCTACCTACTAGCTGCCATGCCCACACTACCCTTAACTGGGTGCCAGACCGCACAAAATCCCTCGAAGACTACCAGGACCAGTCATTCAGATAAAATGATAACATTTTGCCAGCCTAATGCACCACTTAACGAGACTAGAACAAATGTTCCATGCAACATCTTGCTCGGGAACTTTAAGTTACGCTTAAGACTACCCAAAATATACGACCCACCAGCTAGACTCCAGACTAACCATTACTCTAAAAACACTCATCCAAAATTGAGCACCTGTAACCTTAGTACTGCCCCTAAAACACCCTTGAAAGCACCTAAATCTAAAACATGTCACAATACAACTCATAGCTATAGCAAGACCAAGCCTACCTCTACATCAACCTCACCCACCTATACGCTCAAAGGAGCACTTATCAAAGCAGTCCCTAGTAGCACATGCTACAGAAATCGCAGATTTAATAGAAACAGAAAACTACGACTTCGTAGCTATCACTGAATCTTGGCTGCACCAGGCAGCAGGGCCAACTTTGATGATTGCTGTCACACCAAACTACTTGATCTTAAGAGAAGATAGATCCAATACCTGCAGTGGGGGTATAGCAGTTATAGCTAAATCTACATTAGCTATGACACTAGTAGCCCCAACGCACGCAAACTCCTGTGAATCCCTCACGATAAAATTACCCATCTCAGACTCACAAACTATTAGCATACATCTTATCTACAGGCCCTCGGGTCCTATTGGTTCCTTTGATGAGGACCTCTCTATGATACTGTCAGACAACCTAAAAAATGCATCCCAGGTACTCTTACTAGGAGTCATGAACCTAGGCTATAATGACCATAATGATACCCAAGCCACATCCATCGCTAATGCCCTTGCTGAACTTGGCTTCTTGCTAAAAGTAACTCAGCCTACCCATAATAAGGGCAGAACTCTTGACTGGATAGCTGATTACAATTGCAACATCAACATTACTAACATCTGCCCCCAGGTTTGGACGGACCACTCACTTATAACCTTCACCATAGACGCCAAAACTAACCAAATACCTAACAATCCTATAGCACCCGCTATGCCAACTAGAAACAAAAAGAACATAACCTCAGACAGGCTTCTACCGCTCATACTCCCCATGTTAAATTCACTCCTAGAATCACTGGACCCATCTAATTTAGTGAATGAATTCAACAAAGTTGTATCAAAAGCTATCGATACCATCGCCCCATTAAAAATGGGGAGCAGTAAACCAAGAGCGCATCTTAATGCCTGGTTTACACCATACCTCAAGTCACTGAGAAAAGAAAAACGAAAATGTTAATCCATATGAAGGTCTACTCCTTCTGAAATGAACAAAGTGAACCTTATATCTCCCCAAAATATAAAAACGTGTAACACTTACCTCTGGGGCCCTGCAGGAGTACCTGGTCCGGTCTGTCGATGTGTGATGCTGGCCCTTTTGTAGTTCGTCCAAAACACTTTCTCCTCTCTGCCCACTGCTGGATTAAGTACCCAGTGGACAGAAAACGGAGAGTGGTCTGGTTTGGTGATGAAGGGGTTTCGGATCACTCAGGAAGGTATTGTGGGTTTCCCAGGAACCTAAGCACAGGGGAATAGCGGCATTCAATAATGGGCAACCACTGCTCTACTCCCTCACCACCCTGCAGCTACCCTATATATACTGGCTGCTAACACCAAATCCTGCTCACCCCTTGTTATGTTGTAGGTGTATATTGTAGATGTAGTCCTTCTCCGTCTCCTTGCAGTCTATTCCAGTTACCTCACTGGATAAAAGGTGGCCCAGGCTAGCTGCGACACACCTGTCACCTTGGAGAATGTTGGAGAATGTCTCTTGCTGTGGACGCTAGAATCTGTGCTGTTAGAAAGTCTTGCACTATCCGCCCAAGCACGTTTGATGATGCTGATCAGAACGTGGTAACTATGTGCCAATATCCTTATGTAGCTGCCAGAGTTCTGCTGTTTGCTCAAGCAAGTGTTAAACAGTTTCCTGCTGCACGTCTGTGCCCGATGTCTAATTGTCTTTGCCTTTCTTTTCAGGTCCGGGTGCAGTCTGCAGTTGCTGCGCGTAAGGCAGCAGCAGGGGCACGCTGCATGGATGGAGCGGACTGGAGTGAGTATTATGGTGGGGGGGAGTGATCGAGGTGAAGGATTAAGCTCCGGCTTACTTCGGTGTCCTCTGTGTTGCATGAGCCACGGGCGTGCCTTATAGGTGCTGCGGACGCGCAGAGTAGAATGCTGGACCCTCGAGACGAAAACGAAGCTGTGGAGCGGCCAAGCGGATTCCTGGAGAGGTTGAGGTAAGTATTAGGTGAGTTCTTTCAAGCAGATGACTGCGCTGGATCACGAAACCAGAAGGCAGGTCCGTTGCACACGGATCGGAGAAGGCAAGCGTTACGCTGCCTCTATTCAGCCATAGGATAAGCTAAGTGCTGGGTGTAGCCCAGGGTGGGGTTTATATAGCCCTGCACTCCACCCAGCACCACTAGACCACCAAGGATTATGCGCCACAAGCCCACTGGGGGCCATCTTGGATCCTACTGGGTGACTTGTCCCGGGGGCCATTTTGGAAGGGGCAACTAATGGGAAATACAGGCAGAAGCCTGTTCCTACGCCAATTAGCCACTCTTCTAGACCAGAGATTACCTATATTGCATGATGGGATTTTGGGGATCATGACAAAATGAAATCAGAGCTAAAAAAGAAAGTTTTTACAACAGGATACTACAGGCCAAATCAGGTACAAAGGAACTTCTCACTATACTAAAGGAATTATAAAATCCTATCCCTGCACCTGATAATTGTGTTAAAGACAAGATATGGTGTGCCGATATACAAAAAGCACTCGCCAAAAAAATTGTCAGGCTTCAAGCAAAAATTGCCAAAGAAAAAACTAAATGTACCAACACCCACCACCCAACCCAAAAATACTCCAATCTCACCTAAACCAGAATTCCGCTTTAATTTCAATAAAACCACAATATTAGAAGTTGACAAAATCATACTCTCTCTTAAGCCTTCTAACTGCCGAGGAGACCTATGCCCTGGCCAAATTATAAAAGACGCAGCAAGAGATCTCTCACCCTTTATCACCAAGCTTATTAATGCGTCATTTACCTCAGGCAACATTCCAAGTAATCTTAAGGAATCCTGGGTCCTTCCTCTGCTGAAAAAACAAACTCTCCATCCGGCTATAGGTACAAACTATAGACTAATCACAACAGTGCCATTCCTCCTTAAGATACTAGACAAGGTGGCATACTTACAGATTCAGAGATTTTTGGAAGAGAATAAACTCTTGGGTGTCCGGCAATCAGGGTTCAGACCTCAGCACAGTACTGAAAATGCACTCATCGATCTTAAAGCCCAGGTTGACAAGTTGAGAGATCATGGTAAATGTGCCTTTTTACTGCTGCTAGATCTCTCAGCAGCGTTTGCCATGGTGGACCACACTGTCCTTTGCAACCACCGAGAATCGGCTGTACCTTTCTCCCAACACGCCATTAAGTAGCTCCAATCTTTCATGAGCGATAGAACTATGAGAGTCTTTTCTACCTCAGAAGCAGCTGATCCTATCCCCATTTCATGTGGTGTCCCCCAGGGCTCTTGCGTCTCCCCCACTCTGTATAACATATTCACCAGGCCCCACTTCGATTATCTGGATTGTCTTGGTGTCTCCTACACTAACTATGCAGATGACACTCAGATTATATTCCCACTTACAGGGGATTACAATCGGGACCTGGCCTTGGTGAATAGGATACACCTCATCATCCAGGCATGGACGGCTCTCCATGGTCTATGCCTGAATGATGAAAAAACGGAACTCCTCCTCCTGGGGACCCCAGCCAATATTAACAAACTGGGCCATAAATATACCTCTAACAAACGGCAACACAATTCAGGTGAAGGAGGTAAAAAGACTAGGTTTTTACCTCGACTCTGGTCTCACCCTGACAAAACAAGTAAATGCTATTGCATCTGCCACGGCTTACACGTGTAAACTGATTAGATCAGTTAAACCCTTCCTCTATACCAGTAGCTGTACCACATTGGTAAGAGCACTTGTGCTTTTTAAGTTGGACTATTGTAACACCCTTTACATTGGCGCCAACAAATATATCACTAAGAAAATACAACTACTCCAAAACAACTCCTTAAGAGCGGCGCTAGGAATATCCAAAAGAGATCACATCTCATCAGCAAGGAGAAATAATTACTGGCTATCTACTCCTGATAAAATCAAACTTAAAACTGCCTCCCTAACCCTCAAAGCCCTAAACAATGCAGCACCCCCATACCTTACTAAGAGTTAATAAAAGAACCTCTATCCGACCCACGATATCAATTTAAACTGCTTGACAGTTCCACCTTTCAAACGAGTTACCATTCAGGGAAATAGCTTCCCTGTCAAAGCTGCCCAACTATGGAACTCCCTGCCTGCACACCTGAGGGATAACCAAACATACCGACACTTCATGTGTAACGTTATCAATTGGCTTAAATCCAATGATATCTAAATCTAGACTACGGCGAGGAGGGCCTCAAACCCTTCCCAATAGACCCTACTCTACATGACTGCCAGCCTACCTACTGTATACTCCTGCTAACTCAGCTATGCCCTGTAATACTACCTGCACACTGTATACCTTAAGTGGGACTATGTCATTCTGTCAGTTCCTCTGTGCTACACTATGTAACTCTGTAAGCCCTCTACATCAATTCGTAATATGTAAACTTGTAAATTTGCAAATCCCTCTGCACCTTACTATTGAACCTTGTTAGCTACCTACCTTAACATGTAAGATGTACATTTTGTAAATTCTACTGTACTATACTATGTAAGCTTGTAAGCTTAAAATAACATTTGTCTCCGCGCCATGATGCCTCCGGGTCCGGCGAAGTGCTATAAACAAAGATGAAAGGAATGCTCTAGCCTTTGTACTGCGAAAGCTGTACTGTGCCATGTGACCCGTGAATATATTAACCCAAAAATCATTATGTGGGCACAACATGGGATAAATCAGTGTAATCGTATTTCTGAAGTTTGAATCAGCTTAGATTTACATGCTTTGCATAGCCCGACAGCTAGTGGAAGTTGCTGAGTATTGCACATGAAGCTTTCGAACTTCGAAAAGGGACATCGACAGGGCATGACACTAATACCATCCCTAGTGTGACATACCCTGTGTACCCATGATCCCTCACGCGTCCAGATCCCTCAGATTATGTGTTTCTGACAAGAGGGTGTGTAAGGTTTAAGCGTGAAGTGTAGGTAGAGACCATAAGGTATGAAAGATCTATGCTTCTTTCTAAGCACCTTCTACTGAAAGAGGGGAGGAAGGGCGGGCGCGTGTGAATCTAAGCAGATACAAGCATCAGAAATATGATTACTGTGAGTAATGTATACCTTTTGAGGCTTGTGGATCTGCTAAGAATCACATGCTTAACATAGATTAGCAAGTATTACTGGAAGAGAGGTGGTTTTTCAGAAAGTAGAGCTGCAAAGAGATGTTTTAGCACCACTTGGCCCACCTGTGTATCATCCCTAGAATGTGCATCTAGAGGCACATTTGCTATGAAGGCTAAAGTTGACCCAATATCTCGAGTGGAGTGTGCTCTGGAGTTAAAGGGCAACATTCTCTTGGCTAGAAAGAAATAGAGTTGGATGCAGTTGACCATACATCTAGAAATCGCTGCTTTAGCAATAGGGTACCCTTCTCTTCCAGCGGCTACAGAAACAAAAACAATCTGTTTTCCTAATCGACTATCTTGTAAAGGAAGAGCATGACAGCTCTGTGTACACCCAGTGTATTTAGACTCCTTTCTGTTGAGTTTGTTGGTTCTGGAAAAATGCAGGAAGCTCAAGTTTGATTGACATGGAATTTTGAAATTAATTTGGGTGAGAAGCGAAGATGTGTGCCTAGCACCACCTTGTCTGTGTATGACTACAAAGGGGGTCTTGTACTGACAGAACTTGTAGTTTGCGAACCATTCTGATAGAGGTAACTGCTATGCGATAGGCCGTCTTGTATGCGAGATGGCCTTGTGCATAGGCTCGAAGCCCCCCCCCCATTAGTCTTATGAGTATGACATTTATATGATATATATGATATGACAGGTTATTTATAACACACTTAATACCCAGAGGTTTCTAAGCGGGGACCCGGGGATAGAACCTGTGTTGCTCTGTGCCATCTTGCTTCCAAGGCGAGCATGTTGCCAATGAGATAGAGATAGCCTCCCATTGAGGTCCCAACCGGGAGTAGGATTATAGATGGGAGGGTACAGCTTTTTGACACTCTCCATGAAATCCTCAATTATTGGCACCTTCCACCACAAAATTCTATTCTAAGATGTGGTGTAAGCGGAGAGAGCCGCTAGGTGTACTTTCAGTGAGTTAAAGTCTAATCCTGATTCAAGTAAGTAGAGCAGGTAATTGACTAGATTGGTCAGTGAACAGTCGGTTGGATTGAGAGACTGTTCTGCACCATAAACACAAAGCGTTTCAATTTGTTAAAATAGCAGTGCCTTGGTGTTAGGATTGCAGGCCTCCTTGAGTACTTCCATGCACCTTTGGTCTAGATTAAGGTGACCAATTCTATGGCCTTGGAACCAAGCTGCTAAGTTCAGTTTCTGAGGACATGGGTGCAGCGTTGTTCCCCGATCCTGTGTCAACAGGTTGTCCATGCATGTTAGTTTCATGGGAGAACACAGGGACATCATTTGAAGGTCTGAGAACCAGGTCTGGCGGGTCCTCATTTGAGCAATTAGGATCAGTGTTACTTATTTGTGGCGTAGTTTGTGGACTGTTTTGTTAAGAGGATCCTTTCTAGGGAAACCTAGACACGTAATCTTGGCTTTGCGTGTTTGCCTGTCTTACAAAAAAGGTCAATCTCTGGGAACCCCCAGTTTGAGAAGAACAAGTTACTCTTACCTGGTAACGTTCTTTCGATGGGATGGTCCGACGACGTATTCCATATCTATGACAGTAATCACCACAGCTGTGCTGCTTCGGAAAATCTTTCGGCGTCTGCGTCCTGCGTCGATGACGTTGATACGCCGCCCTCGAGGACCTCCTCTGACCGCACTGGATTTTATAAGTAGGACGCACAACGCCTGTAGCCTCAGTTGTAGTTTTTTCCCCAGAACGTGTGGCACCAGTCTTCTGCCAGTCTGACCACACAAAGCCTTGCAGAGACGTAAGATGCAATCGCATAAGAAATTCTGTAGCAGGGAAGGCAGGGAGGGAGCGATATGGAACACGTCGTCGGACCATCCCATCGAAAGAACGTTACCAGGTAAGAGTAACTTGTTCTTCAAGGGGATTGGGTCCTCCGACGTATTCCATATCTATGACAGACTCCCAAAGCAGTACCAACGCAAGGAGGTGGGAAAAGAATTTATAATACAGAAATTAAGAATGCCCAATCAATCAATTGCGGAGTAAAGGACCGCCTTGCCAAAGGCCAGATCCTGCCCACAGATAGAATCGAGGGAGTAGTGATGTACAAAAGTATGGACCAAAGCCTAGGTGGCTGCATCACAGATGTTACGAATAGGAACACCCTTCTGTAGGGCAGTAGAGGCAGCCATATCCCTGGTAGAATGGGCCCGCAAGCCGACCGGCGGATCCTTACCCGCCAAGTGGCAACATTCAGAAATTGCCAGAATAATCCAGCGAGACAAAGTCTGCTTAGTAACAGCTTGTCCCAAACGCCTTCCAGCATAACCAATAAAGAGCTGATCGTCCACTCTGACCCGGGACATGCGTGAAATATAAAAGCTTAAAGCTCTCCTAGGATCCAGCCTATGGAGCCCCTCATCTTCCTTACCAGGATGCGGAGGAGGATAAAATGCCGGAAGAATAACCTTCTGGCCTAAATGAAATTCTGACACCACCTTTGGAAGAAAGGAAGGACGAACTCTAAGGACAACCCTGTCCTTATGAAATACAATGAAGGGTGGCTTAACTGAAAGTGCCTGTAACTCACTCACTCTGCGAGCGGAAGTGACCGCAACCAAAAATACAGTTTTAAGAGTTAACAGTCTCAAAGGGCAAGAATGCAAAGGCTCAAATGGAGCACCCATCAGAAACTTGAGGACAAGGTTCAAATCCCAACCGGGCACCTGGAAAGGTGACGGAGGGAACACATTAGCGAGCCCGTTTAGAAACTGAGAAATTAAATGGATTTTAAATTAAGAACACTTCAGACGAGTGCTTAAATATGGACAGCGTCGCCAGGTAACCTTGAACGGTACCCACTTGCAAGCCCCTGTGGGCTAAAGAAAGCAAAAAAGACAGAACCACAGGAATGTCACATGAAAACGGATCCACATTCTTAACCCTGCACCAGTCGCAGAACTTTCTCCAACGGCAACGGTACAGGAACTTCGTTGTGGGCCTTCTGGCCGAAAGCAACACCTCCATCACGTCTTCAGGGAGGTCCCAATCCTTATACCACAACCTTTCAGAAAACAAGAGTGAAGGTTGAGGGATCTGACCTCTGGATGGAGAACCTGACCCCCCCCCCCCCTCCCGTGAGAGCAGATCGTCTCGGTAGGGAAGACGAAGTGGAGGGCAGATGGACAAGTCGAGACGGTCCGGGTAACACGTCCTCCGGGCCCATCCCGGAGCAATGAGGATCATCCGGGAACCGAACCTCCGTAACCTCCGCAGAACTTGCGGGATGACGGGGACTGGAGGAAACACGTACAGCAGTGGGAATGACCACTCCACCACAAACGCGTCTCCTAAGGCTCCTCTCGGAGGAAATTCCCGCAAGCAGAACCTTTCACACTTCCGGTTGACACTGGAGGCGAAGAGATCCACTTGAGGGGGTCCCCCAAAGGGCGAAGCTTTCCAGGAGAATCTCCTGATCCAACTCCCACTTGTGAGAGATCGCGCTCTGCCTGCTCAGAGCGTCCGCCGTCTCGTTTTCGTCTCCGGCCAGATGAACTGCCGAGATCGAAACTTCCTGCTGGATTTCTCAGAACCAGAGCTGCATCGCCTCCCTGCACAGAGGAAGTGAACTTGCCCCCCCCTTTTTTGTTGAGGTAGTGCATGGCCACTATGTTGTCCGTCAGGATCAGGACATTCTTTCCTCGCACAGACGGCAGAAAAGCCTTCAGGGCAAGCCTGACAGCCCTCAGCTCCAACAGATTTATATGGAGCCTGGACTCAACGGAGACCAACGACCGCTGACTGTCAACTCGTTGGCATGAGCTCCCCATCCCGTGAGGGATATGTCCGTCATGATCGTCACCTCCGGCCAGGGTAGCCAAAATGGAGCCCCCTTCATAAGATTGCCTTCGACGGGCCATCACAGAAGGTCCTGGGCGACCGAGGGCGGCACCTGAATGGGGTCCAACATCTTGCCGGAGTACTGAGATCACTGGAGCTTCAACTCGAACGCAGGGAGACTCTGGGCATGTTAAAACTTTAGCACCACCATCTGCTGAATGTGACGAGCCCTCACCTGGGGAGGAAAACACTGCCCCAGGGACGTGTCGAGAACTGCTCCGATGTACTGGAGCCTCCGAGTTGGCGTCAAGTGGGACTTCAAGTTGAGGGAGAAGCCCAGCTTGTGGAGGGAGTGGCAGGTGACGGACAGATGATCCAGGACTTGCTCAGGAGAGCGCACCCTTATCAACTAATCGTCCAGGTAGGGGTAGACGCGAGTCCCTCCTTTCCTGAGATGCACTCCACTACCATGAGCTTGGTGAATACCCTTGGGGCGGAGGTCAATCCAAACGGTAGGACCCGAAACTGAAAGTGCAAGTCGCCAACCGCGAAACTCAGGTACTTTTTGTGCTTTGGATGGATAGACACATGAAAATAAGCGTCCTAGAGGTCGAGAGACACCAACCAGTCCTGAAGTTGAAGGGCCTGGAGGACTTGAGAAAGAGTAACCATCTTGAACTTGTCCTTCCTGAGGAGTTTGTTCAAACCGTGCAAGTCGATGGGTCTCACTCCCCAGTCTTTCTTGGAAATCAAAAAATAAGGGGAATACCATCCCTTGTTCCTCTCCGCTACAGGCAAGTTCTATGGCGCCTTTCTCCAGCAGGGCTTGAACCTCCTGCACAAGGAGCGGATACGGACTCTTCAACGAGAGATTCCCCGGTGGATTGTCGTGAGGCCTCTGCCGAAAGGGAAGAAAGTAGCTGTGGGCTATGATCTCCAGAACCAACACATATGAAGTAATGGCACGCCATTCGACAAGTTGCTGCGCCAGCCTTCCCCCAACCGGCGAACCATGGGACATGGCCTCATGACTGAGCTGAAGCAGCTGCCGCTTTGCCTGAGGGCAAAGAGGCAACTGCCCGAGCGGCCTTGGCACCTCGAGTACCTTGCTTTCCACCTCTTGCACTCCTACGGTGGCCCCTTTGACAGGCAGCTCCTCTTGCTTTACCAAAGGATGAATAATAACGAAAGGAACCTCCCATCCATTGCTGTCCCCTAGGACGAAAAGGCGGAGGTTGGCGAACTGCAGCGCCCAACGACTTCGCTGCAGCTATGGAGGTCTGCAACCTCTCAAGGCTCTTGTCAGCCTTGCTGCCAAAAAGATGGACACCATCAATGGCCATGTTGTGGAGCAAACCCCGACTTCCGCAACCACGCAAACTTGCGTATTACGGTGCTTGCCGCCATGGACCGGCTGACGCAATCTGCCATGTCCAAACCCGACTGAACGTCCTCACACATGGCATCCTTGCCATCCTGGACCATAGCAAGAAAACCATCCCGTTCGTCCCCTTCAGGAATATGTTCAGCCGCTAAGGGAACACAGTTCCACAGAGTGTGCGTGAAACGTGACAAAGCACATACCGAGTTGGCAGCCTGAAGAGCCATAAAAAAACTTTCTTCGCCCAACCATCAAAACGCTTGTCGTCCCCATCAGGAGGGATGGTAGGATATGACGCCTGCTTTGCTGGGGCCGTAGCCGCCTGCACCACCAAACTCTCCGGAGTGGGGTGCTTGGTCAAGTAGCAGGGGTCGCTACTGGCCGGGCGGTATTTTCGCGGCAAAGACTTGCCCACTGCCGGGAGACTCTCCGCAGCAGACCAAGCCGCCGCCACCCTCCTCTGTAGAGCCATATGGAACGGCAGTACCGGGTCAGTTGGTGGACCTTGGTCAAGGATATCCGTGAGGTCATCCTGAAGAAAATCCCCTGGGGGGAGCAGACCACCCCAAGTATTCGGTGACCCTAGATAAGGCGCCGGTACGAGGAGTCAGCATGGGTGTCAGGCTCAGGCCTACAAAACTCCACCTCCGGAGGGGTGTCCAGACCACTGGTGCAGGCACTGACGCAGGTCCTCAATCTGACTATGTCCCGAGAGAATCTCATCTGGCATCGTATCAGGAACCATGCCATCATCAGAGCCCTCATCCACCTCAGAAATGTACTCAAGCTGGTGGAAAGTGGGCACAGAATGGGGAACAAAGCCATGCTTTGCCTTTCTAAGGGGTTCCACCGTACCCCGGGGTACCCTGTCGAAACAGACTCGAAAGGCGTCGAGTGAATCGGCGTCGACGCTGAACACGGCGCCGACAGCATCAACCGTGCCAACACAGGCCTTGAGGGCGGAGCGCCGAGCGTGTCCTTCGACAGCCTGGGTGCCGATGGCGTTGACGACTTCCTCGAAGGCGGAGCCTCGAGAGAGTCCCTCGACGACCTCGGCGTCGAAATCTTCAAATACATCACAGGTGCACACGGTCTCGAGCGCATCGAGGACCGGGACCTGGAACGGGCATGACTAGAACGATTCCCCTTGTTCGAGCAGGACCGTTCCCGCAAATCGTGCCGACCACCTGAGCCCGAAGGCGTATGAGGGGTGCCTAGTCCGATCACGCCTGACCCCACTCGGAGGCGCGGACGGACCAGTGCCCTGCGATTCGAGAATTGCTAGCATTTTCTTACCGAAGGAAGCCCATTCCTCTGGAGTCGCATGCTTGGCGGGATAAGCAACCCGCGGACGGGCGGAGTCCTCGGACGAGGAAGGCGACCGATGACGCCGCTTCCGAGAATGCCTTGAAGAGGCATAGGAGTGGCGGGACCGAGACCCACTGGACTTCCGACGGCGATGCGGAGAGTCGCCCCTCGAATCGTCCGTCGAAAGCCCCGTGGACCTAGACTTCCGGGGCTTGGACACCTTACCGTTTCTTCTTGCGCTCCCGCAAGGCTTTGGACATAAGCAACTGGCAGTCGACACAATCATCCGTGTCATGGGCCTCCCTGAGGCACCAGAGGCAGGCGTTGTGCGAGTCCGTCACTGACATCTTGGACCCACAGTCCCCACACTTCTTGAAGCCCAGACGCAGCGTGGAAAAAGAGAAAGACATCTCGAAAACGTCTCACAAATGAACAGGTTCGAAGAACCGAAAGAACAGAAACTCCAAACAGTTGAGGCACGCCGAGATCTCCGAAGCGAACACATTAGCGGAAAAAACGTAACAGGCTACGGGCGTCGTGCGTCCTACTTATAACATCCAGTGACGTCGGCCGTCGGAGGTGGTCCTCGAGGGCGGCGTATCGACGTCATCGACACAGGACGCAGAAAGATTTTCCAAAGCAGCACAGTTGTGGTGATTACTGTCATAGATATGGAATACGTCGGAGGACCGAATCCCCTCGAAGACGCGGTTTAGAACGTCTGTTTAGTTGCCATTTGTGCTGCCATTCGTGCTCTGAGGGTAGCATTGTACTCATGCTTAGTAAGTCTGCCAGAGAAAGGAGCTTCCCTGGAACATGTTGTGCCACTAGGAACATGTGATGTAGTGCCCACTGCCAGATGTTCTGGGCTAATTTGAACAGCCCTGGAGAATGTGTAACCCCCTGTTTACATAAACATGTCCATGGTACTGTCCTTAAGGACTAGGACTGTTTTGTGTGCTAGCATAGTCTTGAAGGCTTAAAGTGCTTTGAGAATTGCTAGTAGTTCCAGAAGGTTGATGCGCTTCCTGGTTAGCGCCTGTGTCCCCAGACCGTAAGCTCTTTGATGCAGGAATTGAGCACCCCCACCCAGACATAGATGCGTCTGTCGTAAGAGGGGCCTCAATCGCTGGTGTGTGGAAAGGCAAGCCCCTTTAGCAGATTGTCTCTGTTCCACCACTGTAGCGATTGAATCAGATGTTGCGAAAACCATCACTAGATCGTTCCACAACCTGCTTGCTTGCGACTATTGTTTCGCTAGCCACTCCTGTATTGGACGCATGTGCAGCCTGGCGTGAGGCACCAGGTAGATGCAGGAGACGCAGGAATCCTTCATTCCAAGCAGGCGCATCGCCTTTTCCTACCGTCGCCTGACAAATGGCTATGTACTGAGGTGTTCGAAACAGCATGTTTTGGACCCTCTCTTCGGAGGGGTAGACTAGACAAGACATCTGGGCACTAGACTGGACATCTTTTCGCTTATGGAGAAGCCCATTTGAAACAGCAGATTGATTGTTTGCTGCATGCTTTGAAGGCACCTCTGGGGAGAGTCCCCGGTATTTTGCCAGTCTAAGTAAGGGCACACTGGAATGCACTGCCTTCGCAAGTGGGCAGCCACCACTGCTAGGACTTTCATGAACACCCTGGGGGCTGATTCAATGCCGAATGGTAGCACCTTGAATTGGTAGTGCTTGCTTCCCAATTTGAAATCAGGTATTTGTGTGCTGGCAACATTGCATCTTTCATGTCCAATGTTGCCATGTAATCCCGTATTTCCAATAGTGGGATGACTTCCTGCAGCGTTGTCATCCTGAATGTTTGGGGTTTGACATACATGTTTTCAGGGCACAGGTCCAGCACTGGAAACCTTGCTATATCTTTCTTTGGAACAAGGAAGTACATTGAATAAATACCTTGATTTTGTTCTATAAAGTGCACCAACTTGATGGCTCCTTTCTTTAGTCGGATTTGGAGCTCCTCCTTGAGGATGTGGAGGTGTTTGGAGAACATTCGTCCTGCATGCACTGGATGGTGGTGAGGTGTTTTGAGGAATTCTACCAAGTATCCTTTGGCCACGGTATCAAGGACCCAGCAGTCGGACGTTATTCCCTCCCATTGCTGGGCAAAGAGTGCTAAGCGACCCCCGACTGGGGACACATGGGAGGGAAGGGAATAGTTTCTTACCTGTAACTCCATTTCTCCAGCATTGGTATCTTTCATGGATTCACATGCTTAGAATATTCCCCGTCGTCAGACTGGGACCCCTCGGTACACATATATAGCCTTTTCCAATAGGAAAACTTCCGACACTTTTGTGTCCTATCTACGTCCTTTTAGGACCCGCCTACGCATGCTCCGTAGGCCGTCCCCGTATAAGAGGCCCGCCCCCGCGGTTCCCCTTCAGATTTCGGCCCCTCCAAAGTAGGAAGGGTTAAATTTATCAATCAAATACATTACATTCCGGGGTGGTTGGCGGGCGCATGTGAATCCATGAAAGATACCAATGCTGGAGAAATGGAGTTACAGGTAAGAAACTATTCCCTTCTCCAGCATTGGATCTTTCATGGATTCACATGCTTAGAATAGATTGGATAGCAGTAAAACCTGAGAAGGCGGTGAGAATGTAATGTAATATACCCTCAACATACTACACAATGCATATGTACAGTAGGAATAAGTTACCTCATATAACCTTACCCACATAAAATAAACTGTCATTAAAAAAGGTAGACCACAGATTCTCCACAGCGTGGAGCTTACCTTACTGAAACAGATGGCGCAGGACAGCTCTTCCCATCTGCACCTCGTCCGCATGCTGCCTGGCAAGGCAGTAGTGGCGGGTAAACGTGTGGGGCACTGACCATGCCGCAGCTTGGCATATGTCCGTCAACGGAATTCCTGCCCATAAAGCTGTTGAGGAGGACATCGATCTTGTCGAATGGGCTCTAGGATGTCCTTGCAGTGGCCTTCCGGCATTAGAGTGACAAAACGCAATTGTCGATGAGACCCATCGAGCCAATCCTTGTTTAGAGATTGCTTTTCCTCTCGTCGACGGACCATATGCGACGAACAGTTGTCTAGTAGACCTGAATTCCTGTGTACGATGTAGGTAAAATTTCAGAGCCATCTTAACGTCCAGGGTATGAAGAGCTTTTTCTGCTGCCGATGATGGTGTGGCGAAGAAAGTAGGGAGAACAATGGACGAGTGTTTGTGATACACTGTCGGAACTTTTGGGACGAACATAGGATTAGTTGCCAGGGCTACTTTGTCCTTAAAGAATCTTAGGTATGGCGGGTCTACGACCAGCGCTTGCAGTTCCGAGATTCTTCTAGCTGATGTGATAGCAATCAAGAATGCCAACTTCCACAAAATGAATTTTATGTCGGACGTGGCCATAGGCTCAAAAGGCGGTTTCATTAAGCCTGCCAACACTGTGTTGAGACTCCAAGTTGGAGGTAAACGTTTTTCCGGGGGAAAAACTCGAAATAAACCCCTCATGAAGTGTTTTACAAGTCTGTCGCTAAATAGAGGAGACGACTGCCTTTTCCTTGTGAACCTCGAGATGGCCGCCAGGTGCACCTTTATCGATGTGACGGATAATCCCCTCTCCGCCAAGAGGAGCAGGTAAGGTAGAACTTGTTCCGGCGTCACCGACAACGGTTCTAGGCCCTGTTGTCCCCTACACCATTCACAGAACCTCCGCCACTTATAGGAGTAGGATTTGTTTGTAGAAGGGGCTCTAGCTGCCTGCAGAATCTTTTGACAATCCTCCGAAACATCTAAAGCACCGAACTCCGAGAAGTCAGGAGCCAGGCTGCAAGGTTGAGACTGTCCGGGTCGTGATGCCACACCGTGCCTTTGTCCCGGGATAGTAGGTTCAGGACTTTCGGAAACCCTATGGGATGTTCCAGCGACAGGTGAAGCAGGTCAGAGAACCACGGTTGCCTTGGCCAGTATGGTGTCACTAGAATTACCCGGCAATTGTATCTGCGTATCCACTGTATTGTCCTCCGTATGAGGGGGAACGGGGGAAAAGCATAGAGGAACATGTCCGTCCATGGGAAGGAGAATGCCTCCCGCCTGGAGCCCTCTTGAGGCCATCTGCTTGCGAATTGCTCGCATTTCTTGTTGTCTTTGGTCGCGAAGGCGTCCAGAGGGGGGTGACCCCATTTCTCGAACACTTTCATCAGGTGAACTGTGTCCATTTCCCACTCGTGTATCTGGGCCATGCTTCTGCTGAGGGAGTCTGCTTGGGAGTTCCTCACTCCTGGAAGGTGATGAGCCACGATGGAAATTTCGTGCTTTAATGCCCAATGCCATGTTTTCTGGGCTTCTATGGAAAGAGTTCTTGATCGCGTCCCTCCTTGTTTCCTCAGATAATACATCGCTGTTGTATTGTCGGTCAGTATTCGTACTCGCGAGCCCTTGATGTGTGGTAGGAAAGCCTTCAAGGCCCATCGTACTGCTCTGAGCTCTAACAAGTTTATGTGTAGGAGTGACTCCGTTGGAGACCAGCGACCTTGCGTTTGGAGAGCACCCATGTGAGCTCCCCATCCGGTTAGGGACGCATCCGTGACTATGGTTCGCTGAAACTCCAGCTCCTGTAGGGGTACCCCGTTGTTCAGATTGTGGAAACTCTGCCACCACTGAAGGGTCCGAAGCAGCTTGTCGTCGAATTGGTAGCGAGTCAGCCGTATTACAAATCTTAGGAATTTCCTGTGTTTCCGACACATTGGAATATGGAAATACGCGTCCTGTAAATCCAGGGACGCTAGAAAATCCCCCTCTTGAACGGCGCAGATCACTTCCTGCAGAGTGAGCATCTTGAATTTTAGGCTCTTTAAAGACTTGTTGAGATCGCGCAAGTCTAAAATGGGACGCCATTTGGCGTTCGGCTTTTTTACGACGAAATATCTTGAGTAGACTCCTTGACCTCTCTGTGATGTTGGAACTAATTCTATCACGCCCTTTGCTAACATGAGTGTTACCTCTTGTTGCAGTATCTTCAGATGGGAATGAGCGGTAAACGCAGGTGGAATTTGCGTAGGGCTGTGTTTGAATTGTAGAGAGTGTCCGTTTCTTATAGTATCCTGCACCCATTGATCCGTCGTTATTCGTTCCCATTCCCATTCGTCGACATATGCTGAAACTCTTCCCCCCAGAACGGTGTGTTGTATGTCACTGCTGATCTTTATTCTGCTTGTCTCTCGACGACGACGGATATGATGGTCTTTTCCTGGAAGTCTGGAAGTTCCGTCGACGGTTTGCCGTTTGGGAGGCACGTCTGTATCCCTGGGAGGGGTAAGCTGATCTGCCAAAGGATCTGTCTCC
Source organism: Ambystoma mexicanum (assembly GCF_040938575.1). Taxonomy (NCBI): domain Eukaryota; kingdom Metazoa; phylum Chordata; class Amphibia; order Caudata; family Ambystomatidae; genus Ambystoma; species Ambystoma mexicanum. Next base: position 424,627,888 of record NC_090934.1, on the reverse strand, counting down.
AAATGCAGAGAATCTTGAATTACCTGAAGCCCCTCTAAAGGGACGAAAAGACTTGTAGTTTCTGCCACTCTGGAGGGCACCCAATGAACGTGCCGTGTCCGAGTCCTCTTCCATTCCCTTTAGGGCTTCGTCAACCTTCTCACCGAAAAGAAGGTCTCCCTTAAAGGGCATATCTAAAACTTTGTATTGTACTTCTGGCCTGAAGTAGGTACACTTAAGCCATGACTGTCGACGTAATACGACCCCATTATTGACTTGCTTGAAGCCTGACTCAGCGAGGTCCACCGCGATGTTTATTGCGCGATTTGAGGCTCCCTCACCTTCTCGGACGAGTAGTATCGCTGCCTTCCTATGCTCTTCCGGAAGATGATCAAGCAACGGAGCTATCCTGTGCCACATCTCCCTATCGTATCTGGCAACAATTGCCAGAGAGTTTGCGGCCTTTACTGTGGTCACACCAACGGATAGCACTTTTTTGCCAAAGGCATCTTGTCGTCTCGCTTCGTTCTCAGGAGTCGTCGTGCACTTGTGCTGGGCCTTTGCCTTCCTCGCCGCTGCCGCCGACACCACCGAGTCTGGCGTTGGTTGGGAGGATAAACACTTGGGGGTAGACTCTGGAGCCTTAAACTTTTTTTCCCAGGCGTCCTTTCACTGCCGGCTCTGAAAACAGGTGACGCATTGTCTGCAACCCCTCCTTCCATACATGGCCTAGTATTGAAAAACAAAATTGAGGTGTGCCGGTGTGGTGAGGCGCTGGGTTAGAACTAAATTTGAGAAGACACACTAAAGTCAATGAGACCCTTTCAAACCAAATAAGATTGGGTTGCTGCACGAAAGAGGGACCAGCAGTCACCTCATAAACTGCTAATAGATACAAACACTTGAAATTGTCACCTCTAAATGATTGCGCAGCCCTGAGCAAATGGTAAATGTCCTATTCAAATTGAGTGTGTAACTGGACAACAGATACGGTGAAACAAAGAGTCCAAAGCAAGTAGATTCTTCAGTCAAAATATGCTGTTGAAACAGATTTTATGAAATGATGCAAAAACAAGACTGCCGACACGTGTTTCGACCCAGAACAACGGGTCCTTTTCAAGGCAAGACGTAGGTTATTCAAACTGCGTTGGAAAACCCAAAGCCCTCCTGGGGGGGGGCAGATATATGGGCCAATTCTAAAGTAGTTGATTCTCCTCAAGAAAATAAGCGGCAAATAACTGAAGCAGTCTCTGTTACTGATACAGTGTGGTACATTCCCAGAACATGGGAGTTTGTTCAAACGTTGCAACTGTGAGTTCAGGGGCTGAATAGGACATTTACCATTTGCTCAGGGCTGAGCAATCATTTAGAGGTGACAATTTCAAGTGTTTATGGTCTAGTATTGGTATCGAGAACACAGACCTCCTTCTCTTACCCATGTGGTCGAACAAAAAACAGTCCTTTTTCTGTTCTTCCTGGGACAAACCAAATTCTTTGCATGCCTTCTCCATCATAGAATGGAATGATGCAATGTCGTCCGGAGGGGACGGGTGAGCTGGGCTTCTAGGGGTTTCCAACTCCACCTCAGACTCCCAGGTTGGATCCCTGGAGGGGGATGATGAGATATCCGACATGGCTCCCCTGTCAGACTCCGAATCTGGCAGCTCACCTTCCTCTTGTGCCAGTGCTGAGATTGGCGTGCGTAGGTGCGTCGGTTGACGGGACGGGCCCGGCTCGTCGACGGGTGACTGTGGCAGGTTTGCCTGAGGTAGTCTCTGGTCCAACGACTGTAACAACGACTGAAGCGTGGACAGAATTTCCAACGACAAAACAGATTGAGGATTGAGAAGAGGGGCAGATACCGGTATAACGGATCCCCTCGTCGACGACTTGTCAGCCACTCGCAGCCCTAGGTCTGCTGGGCCAGCTATTCTTTCATTCTCGTCTTCCGAGGACAGCAACACAGCCTGTTCTTGTAGTAAAGTATCTGGGGGGGGGGGTCTGATCAAAAACTTCAGGCCTCCAGGCCTCCTGTAGAACCCCCGTCGACGAGGCCATCGTCAACGTCGTCGTCGGTGGGACAGTGGATGCCACCTGCGTAAGTGGCAGGGTGGAGGCCGATGACTGGGCCGTCGTCGATGACGGTGACTTAGCAGGTGGTTTTGGCGGTCCTGCCTTTTCCACACTTGACTTGCTCTTACTCGACTCGTGGTCGATCTATGATAATCGCCTGAGGAGGATTTCTTTTCCTTTTCATGCTTTTTTGATGAAGATGATTTCTTTGACGAGGAGTCTCTTCCAGACGACTCTCTTTCCGTCGGTCGAGATTTCTTCGCCGGTGGTTCCGACGAGGTAGCGCGGCGTGATGTTTTCGCCGATTGTGTGGAGCCTACCTCCGCTCCATCATTCAGCCATGCCACCAGTCGTCGACTGCGGTCTTTGAGGGTTTTTTGAGAAAACCCTTTGCATATGTCGCAGTTATCCGCCGAATGATGAGGGTGGAGGCAATATATACAATCCATATGTCCGTCCCCCTCGTAAACTTTTTTCAAGCCGCACTTCGCGCATGGGCGAAACAGCGCTTTTCCTGACACGGAGGACATTTTCTGTACTCAAAATCCAGTAATGCAACCTTGTACAAAATAGTAGGACAACGCAAGGAGATCCCACTACTTTGGAGACGGTTGAAATCTGAAGGGAACCGCGGGGGCGGGCCTCTTATACGGGGACGGCCTACAGAGCATGCGTAGGTGGGTCCTAAAAGGACGTAGATAGGACACAAAAGTGTCGGAAGTTTTCCTATTGGAAAAGGCTATATATGTGTACCGAGGGGTCCCAGTCTGACAACGGGGAATATTCTAAGCATGTGAATCCATGAAAGATCCAATGCTGGAGAACGTGGATAGGTCTGTCGGTCTGGAGGCAGGGGCTTCTGCGCCCCTAGAGGCTGCAGCTCTGCCTCATCCTTTCCCACAGTGAAACCAACGCTGGTGGTACTCGTAGGACATCTGAACATGCAGACTGTAAAAGGAGGCGCCATAGGCGGAGGAGTGGCCATAATCCATAAAACCTCACTACAGTTTGGGGAGTGTAAAACGGAATTACTCACGGGATACGAAACTCTCGCTCTCAAGTTAGCCACCAGCCCAAAGACAACAATTAACTTCCTAATAGTATAAAGATCACCAAGTACCCCAAACAACCCTGACATAGACTTACCTCTATTTATCACACCTACGCTCAAACCCAATACCAAGTGTACCCTCCTAGGAGACCTCAATCTAGGTTTCAATGACCCCCGAGGCAGCAAAGCAACAGCTTGCCACAAGGCATTCTGTGAGATGCAATTCACTAAAATAGTGAACGCCCCCACCCATTCCAAAGGCAGAATCCTTGACTTGATACTCACCCTGAACACCACTGTAACCATAGCAGACATCCTCAAGATGCATTGGACCGACCACCACCTAATCCATTTTAACATAAACCTAAACTCAGATCTAACAACAAAAACTCCTAGCCCAGCACCTATCTAGGTCAGAAACGCATGCAAACTCACCCCTGAAAACTTAAACCCCTTACTCAGCAATCTGCTCAATTCCAAACCTTCAGACTTCACGAATACTGAGAGCATCTCAGACCATTACCACCAATGCCTAAAATCTGCGATAGATGACATAGCCCCTCTCAAAACCAAAGTGCCCAAACCCAAACTCAGCGCCCTGTGGTTCAATGATGAGCTCATAGAACTTAGAAGGGAAAAAAGAGCCCTAAAACACTCAGAAAAGAACCACTCCCAGAACTACAAATCAAACTACCTCAACTGTCCAAAGTCTACAAACATACTCACCCGCAAAGCAGACTCCCTTAATGTCGGATCGCCAACGCAGCCTCAAATACAAAAGAGCCATTCACTATTATCAAAGAACTTGAATCCCCCATCCAACCCACCAGCTCCATTACCTCCAGCAAAGCCTGTGCAGCACCATACAGGATGCTCTATCCTGCAAAGTGAACACACTCCAAAGTAAAATAGCTTCACAAAAAAAGCTCCTAATGCTCACCAATACTCCACATCCCATCCACCAGACACCATCACAAGATCTGATGTACCTGAATTCCACTTTACACAAGTCATCAACAACCAAGTCCTTAAAATCATAGCATCCCTTAAGCCATCCAACTGTAAAGGCGACAGTTTCCATGCTAAACTAGTCAAAGACTGCGCCACCACACTATCACCCACCATCCCGAAATGTGTTAACGAATCCTTCAAATCCAGCGAAATACCAGCATGCATCAAACTAGCATGGGTCACCCCCCCTACTTAAAAAACCCTCACTAGACCCAACAATCCCGACAAATTACAGGCCAATAACAGTACCAATCCGCCTAAAAATCATTGACAAAATAGCTTACTCCCAAGTGCAAACCCACTTAGAACATAACCATCTGCTAAGGGATAGACAATCAGGTTTTGGGCCCAGCCGCAGCACGGAGACCGCCCTCCTAGACCTAAAAAACCAGATAGACTATCAGGGATTCTGGCAAATTGGGCATTCTATCAGTACTAGATCTCTGAGCTGCGTTTGATGTTTGATTTAGTCAACCACGACAAATTATGTCTTACCCTATCCACCAACTTCCACTTCTCCAAGAAAGCCATAACTTGGATAAAATCCTTCCTCTCAGCCTGCACCTCAAGAGTCGCAGCTGATCCCATCCCTGTACCCCTGGGAGTACCACAAGGATCCTGCCTCTCCCCAACACTATACAATGCCGACACAAAGTTACTCTTCGCTGCACTATATGCCATGGGAGTAATTTACACAAACTTCACAGACGATACGCAAATACTTATTCCCATCTTAGGATACCTTGAACAGGACACGGCCTGCATCAACAAAATGTACTCCCTTATCCAAAACTGGATGGCGAACAATAGCCTCCGTCTTAACGGAGAAAAGACAGATCCTCATAGTCGGCTCCCCAGCCAGACTCAGCAAACTCACTTCGGACTACACCTCCATCTTGATAGATGACACCCCCATCACAATATCTCACAAGTCAAAACCTTAGGAGTACACTTCGACTCCAATCTCACTATGAAAAACCATATTAGCGTTCTTGCCTCCTCCACGGCATACACAGCCAAACACATTACCTTAAGCAGACCCCTCCTTTCCACTGAAAACTGCCCGACTCTCGCCAGGGCCCCAATCCTCACAAAGCTAGACTATTGTAATGTTCTACTGTTAGGCACCTCAAAACAAAAAAAACCTAAACAAATGACGACTCCTCCGTAAACAAAGCCCTTATAGCAGCTTTAGGTAGTAATAGAAGAGAACACATCTCCCAACATAGAAGAGATGCTCATTGGCTACCAGTACAAGCAAGAATTCTCCACAAAACTCACCATTACCCATAAATGCATCTCTGACACAGCCCCAATCTATCTCAGTCAAAGCATTTCCTGCAAAATCACGACTAGATCCCTCAGACCCAGCGACAATATACACCTCGACATCCCACACTTCACCATTTCCAGAGCAGGCAATACCAGCTTCCCCAAAGCAGCTCCACGCATCTGGAATTCACTCCCCACTCACCTCACCGACGAGACCTCCTTCTTGAAGTTCAAGAAACTAAAAACCTGGTTGTTTAACAAATACTAGCCACCGTAGCCAACGCTAATACAGTTTGCCCTGTCACGCTATATACCACTACCTCACTGGCAGCTTTTTTTGGAAAAGGATTCCATTCGCCATCTTCTTACCACTGCTACTGCCTAAAACTCATAACTGTCGTAACTGACCTAGATCAAAGAAGATTAAGTACGTTTTCTGCTTAAAGAATCTCGCAATACTGGTAATGACCTAAGTTTCATGTAACTGCCCAACTGCACTATGTAAAATAACCATGCTGTACGTAACCCAAGATGTAGGACTATGCAACCTAAGATGTATGCACGCCGTGATACCTAAGGGTTTGGGTGTGTAATCAAATGAAATAAATACATTAAAAAAAATAAAGATGTGCTTGCACCGGCTTGGCCTCGTTTAAAAGCCTTGCGCCTGAATGTTTCGGCGTGTGTGGAACTCTCCCCCTCAGAACCAAGTGCTTCTTGGAAATCTGACGACAGGTCCCGATTGTTTCACGCGCCTTCGCTGTCTTCAGCTGGTCATTGACAGCTTTGCCAAAGAAGAGACCCTCCTCGATGGGCATATTAATCAATGCTGCCTATTTCTCTAGCCTAAATCCTGAGTCTCTATGCCAGGAATATCTTTTCAGCAGAGTACCCTCCCTGAGGGGTCTGTGGAATACAAGAAATTGTTCAGGATGTTTTGGGAGGCCGGTTTACCCTTGGTAGTGATTTTAAGAAGGTGGGAGCGAGCGGTTTCCGGTATGGAGTCCAGATCGCGTGAGACGCCATCCCACTGGATGCTGCTGTAGCTGGCAAGCAAGGTAGTGGTGGTGTTTGTTATGCTAGCGAGGTACGCAGCAGAGGTCATAAGCTTTCCTAGTGTATAAGGTCTCTTGCACTCCTTGTTGGGAGGTGCCACGGAGGTTGAACGTGGAACACAAGCTCTCTTTCAGGTAGTGGTCACCACCGGAGAATCTGGCTTGACGCGACTCCTAAAGTAAAGGGGATCTGAACGAGAGGGCCTGAAAGATATGTCCACCTGTGGGTTAACCGTCCTAGTAAGAGAGGGGGTAGATTGGGATGGAGAGACCCTTTTCTTGATGGACTACAGGAATGGACAGGCTTTGAGAATATCTTCAATGAAGTTGGTACTTTGGGACTGGATTCCTCTGTGTTGATGGCAAAATGGTGAGCAGCCTTTTACAGCAGCTCATTGTAGAGAGGTTGGCCTGCAATAGAGTGACTGCCTTTAACTACGGAGAGGTCAACAGGGTTGACAAAGAGGAGGTCTGGGTCGTCCTGACAGTAGGGGTCCAAACCATCTTGGCTGGGGTAACCTTGAATATCCACCCACATGCTCTGGGTGGACTGCATGTCCCATAAAGAGATCCTTGTGAAAACTCCCCAGGTGGTAGGGCTGGGGAGGGCAAGAGGATGCTGCCGACATGTGGGGGCTGCAGGGCGGGGGGGGGGTATAGGAGGTGGCAGCTTACTCAAAGTCCACAAAGAATGACATTTTACCCATGGTGTCCTCAAACTGATTGGGTGCAGGGGGGTAGCAGAGGTGGCTCTAGGGTGACCCTTGATCACAAGAAGTGCTTCTACCTGACAATCAGCGACAGGGGAGTCCTCAGGGCTCTCCCTAGGCACTTTTTGTTGAGGGCAGAAGACAGAGGCCCCTTTACCCTGAGCAGAAGGCTCTTTGTGTTGTTATTCTGGGCGAAAATAAGATTTGTGCTTCTTCGGCAGCTGTTTCGGCATCTCTGCCACAGCCTTCGAGCGGTGTTTATGCACGTCCTTCACCGGAGTGTCTGCATGATCACCTTGTGGTAAGCAAGTAGGCGGAACCACAGTGTCAGGTCGTGGACAAAGGGACCCCTTTTAAGCTGCTCTCCATCGACCGATCCGTTGAGGGACTGCTGGGGGGTGCGGGTTTGTGTTTATGGGAAAAAGTGTGTGCATGTACGCCAGCGTCACCAGAGGCCTTTCTCATAGCAGCGCGCTGCGAATGCCTGTCGAGGCTGGCGACAGGCATGTGGGAACTAGAGATTGTTCAACAGTAGTGTCATCAAGCTCTGAATCAGTCTCAGCTGCCTCAGCCTTTGTGGTCGGACTCAAAAATCCGCCAACATGGTGAATGCCGCCCACCGCTTGTTCTGGCGCTCATTTAAGGTCTTGGGCCTAAAGAGCTTGCACACCACGCAACAGGATTCAAGGTGGTCAAGTGGAAGGCAGTGGTTGCAAACTGTTGACACAGGAATTTTCGTTTGCACTTGGGACAGAACTTAAAAGGGGTGCGCTCCATAGTGGAAGGCAGACACAGAGGCAGCAGGACAAAGGTAGTAGGGGTAGTAAATGGGGGGTATGGATTCTTTAAGAAAGGAGGATCAGTCCCCGCCACTCTCCCTACTGGGTAGACCGAAGCATGGTGTAAGCCCAAGCCGGTCGTCGGAATAGCACGTCTGGAAGCTGGGATCAGCCGTCTTGATGTTCCAGGGAAACAGCAGTTGAATGAGTGTGTCGAACGCAAATGACGGAAGAGGTTTCGATAAGAAGTAGCTCAAGCTACAGACTCCGCGAAACAACAACTTGCCACAATGGTGGAAATAAGTTATCTGAGGAACCTCGATGCACGAGATCATGGGTACAGGTTACATCACAATAGGGATAGTATTACAGTCTCACCCTGTCGACGTTACTTTTCGAAAACATGTGCAATACTATGCAACTTCCACTGGATTTCAGCCTAAGCAAAGCATGTGATTTAAAAAAAAAAAAAAAAAAAAAAGATATATATATATGATACATTACTCACCGTAATCGTATTTCTGATGCTTGTATCTGCTTAGATTCACATGCCTTGCATAGGCCGACATCTAGTGGAAGCTGCAGAGTATTACAGTTTGTTTTTCGAAACTTGAAAATGGGCGTCGAGGTGGCCCGAATTTGTCATAGGTCTTTGCTGCATAATAATGGCAGAGGTGTTGAGGCGTAGTCTTGTGTAACTAGGCACAACAATTACGTGACCAGCGAGACAGAATTTGTCATAGCCATTTTTGTATTCTGACGAGTGTAGGTAGCCATGCCTGCCGCCGGTGTCCACCGGAGTGATGAGTTTATACATACCTAGAAATTTGGACGGAGATTGGTTGTAGATGCACCCATTTGTTCAGGTAGTGTCATCCTCCATCGATTCTTGCGGTTGTGCCAATTCCCGGCTATAAGATGTTGGGGAGTAGGAAGAATCAAAGTACGCCAGTGACCGCTTGTGGTATTGTTACTGCAGTATATATACTGGTCATAGTACCCACAAAAATCACATTTGTCTCATGCTGTTGTTGCTGGTGAAGAAACCATGAGGAGTCAGGCATGTACAGATGGAATGTTGCCTATGCTGCTACAAGAACTTAGTTAACATTTGCTATTGTGGCAAATCCAGGGAATTCAAGCACCCTCTTTAGGACTAGGTAAGGGAGACTGCCATGCAATACCCTTGCTTAGGGGACAGGGAAAGCGGGATCCCACTGATGGTGACTCCCTCACCCGCTCTGAGGACAAGGATTGTCCAAGTAAAGATTCCATTTCACCTCCCCGCACTGAAAAGTCCGAAGCATTTGTTTGTTATATGGGAACAGAACAGGGTAATCATATATAGGGACGCATAAATGGGTGTTTGGCTTGGTTTCTGACCTGTGTTTATTGCTGCCGCTTTGTGAAATCCATGACCAATGGAATCTTCTCCATTCCAGTAAGGGACTTAAATACACCTTTACATGAAGAGAATGAGATGGAATCAGCCGGAGGGCGAGAAACGCCACCTCGAGCAGCCGAGGGGTAGCGTCTCCCTCGCAGGAGGAGCAGAAACAAAGCCATGCAGTCATCATGGTGTGATGTTGCTGCTTCTATGAAGGTGGAATCCCTGATAAGCCCGGGGACCGCTGAAAGAGGAAGCAACAAGTGATGCACCAGCAACCTGCTTCTAAGAAACAAGGGAAGAACGACTGGAAAGATGGTACACCGCATTACAAGAGCAGCGGGTGAAGGGTGGTGAGGCCACAACATAGCCCACGCTGGGCTGATAATCCAAAGACCCCAGAAGGGGTTGAGAGAAACTGTAACCAAAGCAAGGACAAAGTGGGGGTAAGAAAGCCTGTAGCCTAACCAAGGCTAAATGAGAGATATCCGACCAGGAATAAAAAGAAAGTTGTGTTTTGTGAATATCGACCAATACAAATCAAAGCAACTGATTACGTTTAATGCTTACTTGAAAAGGCTATAAACCAGAAATTAATAGTTACTCACCGTAGTGACCAACGTGCTCTTAGTCCATAGCCCCCTTTCCTCCATACTGCATGGGCGTCCTACGCGAGGGACAGGAGACTGAACCTTTGTCACCAGAAAAATCTTCTTCCTCTTTAAAATTAGAGGCGTGCTGCGGCACTGTCCTGGGAGCATGCGCTCGCCTGACTCCGCCCACCGCCGCCACTACTACTCAGTCCCCATTGACACGTCAACAATATTTACATTGCCTAATGACACTAGTATTTTTAGGGGGCGGGGGGAGGATGGTGGGACGTATGGAGGAAAGGGGACTATGGATTAAGAGTATGTTAGTCACTATGGCGAGTAGCTTAATTACTCTTACGCCCCCTTTCCGCCATACTGCATGGGCGATTACAACTGAATGTAGCCCCAGGGTGGAGAGGAGACCCTCCTTAAGCGAACAGGTTTCTTAGAACCGCCTGCCCAAAGGTTGCGTCTGATCTAGAGGCGGCGTCCAAGCAGTAGTGCTTGCAGAAAGCCAAAGGGGTGGCCCAGGTAGCCGCCCTGCCGATGACCTGCCACAGCACATGCCGTTGGAACGCGATAGCCGTGGCCTTGTCTTTGACCGCATGGGCATGCAAATTGGCCGGCAGACGTTTGTGCTGCTCCTCATAGGCCTCCTTGATGGCCGCGACCATTCACCTTGCTATGGAGGCCTCGGAGGCCTGATAGCCGAGCCTTAAACCACCGAAAGTGATAAAAAGGGCATCCGACTTGCGCAAGTCCTTGGTCCTGTCCAGGTAGTATTTCAGCGTGCATCTGACATCCAGACGGTGCAAGACCCTCCGAGGCTCATCCTTGGGGTCGGCGAAGAAGGTGGGTAAGGTTATTTCCTCATTGAGATGGAAAGAGGAAGTCACCTTGGGTAGGAACACAGGATGCGTCCGCAGGATGACCTTGTCCTTGTGAAGGGGGTGTAGGGCTCTGAGGCCACTGCAAGCTGAGGTGAGGCCCACGAGCAGAGCTGTCTTTATGGTGACCAGCCGCAGACGCCATTGGCTCAAAAGCGCCCAACACAACGTTAAGGACCCACACAGGGTGTGGTTTCTTTATAGGCGGGTGGAGGCCTGCCAAATCTCACTTGACCACTGGGTTGGCGGAGGAGAAGAGGTCCTCCTCCAAATTCCTGTAAGCCCATATGGCTGCCAGATAGGTGCGGCATGTATCCACCTGTACGCCGGAATGGGCGAGGTGTGCCTAAAAGGAGAGCACATCGTCCAAGGTGCACCTAAGGGGATCGATCTCCCTAGAGTCAGCACAATGACAGAATCTAGACCATTTACTCTTGTACTGGCTCCTAGTTGGCCTTACTTCTAGCGCCCTGGATGATCTCTAGGTTAGCCTGAGATAGGTTATGTCAGGAGGGGTGCTAACCTCACAGACGGCGCTCATACAATCTTAGTATCCTACCAAGTTGTGTTATTTGGTAGGGTTTTCAGTTCGAAAAGTGAATAAAAGTAGGAGACCATATATAGGTATATAAAGGTAAGTTTCTGTATTATGGTACAAATCAAATAGACAGTTGTATTGACTTCAAATTAGGAGCTATGTCACGCCTTCATATAAGGAACTATGTCACCCCAACACGTGTTTCAACCTGACTAGGCCGTCTTCAGGGCGTAATGACAGTATTTATAAGTACAGCCAGCATTTCTTTGATTGCATTTGTTAGTAATTCTTGAATATGAGGTGGGCATGAATACGACCCATTGATAAGTGGCTGTGGTTTTCACAAGTATTTTTGCTTTCCCGATACAAATAGGTGATCCTACTCCTGGATTGAGTCCGAAAAGCTGATGGCCTGTTCGGCTCGTATTGGGGGTTATCCGAATAATGTATCGTGTACAGGAGATATCTAATCCGCCGTCTTATGGCAGCTCCAGATGTTAACGCTGAAATCAGCACAATTGCGATTCACAGACTGGTGTCAGGCGCCGTCGGGCAGTGGATGCATCGGCCTCAGGTGCTTCAGAGTGAGATGCTCAGGAACCATGCTGCAAGGGCGAGTTTGTGTGGAGCGGGATGGAGTACTCTGCCCACCTGCTGGGTCAGGAGAGGGGCTGGGCCCAGCGGGAGGTGAATGGGTGCACTGTCCGATAGGCTGAGCAACTGTGAGAACCATGGCCTCACCGGCCCCCAAGGGGCGATCAAGAGGATGCGGAGGTGCCAGGATTCCTTTATCCTGCAGATCACCCTGTGGACCAGGGGTGTGGGCGGGAAGGCACATGCCGACCTGTCGTTTCATTGTTCTCAATTCCGCTCCTAGTCTGCTGAGCCTGTCCACTTCCAGGTTGAATTCCCCCGGGAGGGGGACCGCCCAGAGGTAGATTATATCCAGAGGCCGCTCCCACATGCCGACTGCTAGGTTGCACAGCGGAGGGGATCTGGTACCCCTCTGCTTGTTGACATAGTACATGCTGATGGAGTTGTCTGTCTGGATCAGAACTGTCTTGCCCCTGCTAAGGGAGAGAAAGGCCCTGTGAACAAGCCGTACGGCCTTCAATTCAAGCCAATTGATGTGGGAATCCTGCCGAGTTCAGACTCCATTGACGCTGTGGTTGTCCAGAGTGGCTCTCCAGCCCTCTAGGGAAGAGTCCGTAGTAACTGACGTGAGGGGCCGGCTGTCGGAATGGCTTGCCCTGCCGCATATTGTAGTCTGCGGACCACCACTGGAGGTCCGAGTGGAGAGAGGGAGGAATGTTGACTGGCTCCGCTTGGGAGCCCTTCTCCTGGTACCATGAGGCTGCGAAGTGCAGCTGTAATCTACTCATCCTGAGCCTCGTGTGAGGCACAGCCAACAGGGCCGCGGCCTCCAGACCCAAGAGGTGTTGGTGCCACCAGGCCGAGGTGACTGGTCCTGCGAGGGAAAAACTCACGGAGCTTCTGTCCCATATGAGGCCCAAGAAGGTCAGGCGCTGCGTGGGCTGCAGCTGATTGATAGTGAACCCCTGGTCGTGGAGCGTGTCCATCATGCTGAGGGGTGATGTTGTACCGCTTCTGGAGAGGTGGCCAGGTAAGGGCACTGCATTCATCAATCTGGTAAATACCCTGGGGGCCGAGTTGAGGCCAAAGGGCAGCACCTTGTATTGGAAATGGCAGTCGAACCTGAAATGTATTAAGGAACGATGCGGCTGCCAAATCGGGACGTTTAAGTAAACGTCCTTCAGATCCAGGGAGCACCTCCAGTCTCCCCTGTCCAGTGTTTCCGCAATAAGAGCTGGCGTATCCACCTTGAATTCTTGCAGAGGGAGGGACACATTGAGGGTGGAAAGGTCCAACAACTCTCAGGCCAGTCTGGTTTTTCTGCGGTATGGCGAAAATCCTGGAGTAGAAGCCATTCCTCGCTGGGAGGCTGGGACTTCTTCCACTGCCTGGCTCTCGACGAGCGACCGGATCTCTGCCAGCAGAGTTGTTGTCCCAATATGTGGGGGAGGAGGGAGGAGAGGGAGGAGAGGAAGGTACCAGTAGGCGGTACCACGTGAAGCCTAAGGAGAGGATCCAGGGGACCGCAATATTCTGGCACCAAACTTGCACGTGAAAGGCAAGCCTGCCGCCCACCAGAGACACGTGGACCCGAAGGGGCGTGTCATGCCTTTTTTTCCACTCTGAAGCTGTTGCGAATGAGGGGGGAATTGGAAGAAACCTTTGCCCCCCCCCCTCCCCTTTTGTTGTTTCCACCAATGCAGACTCAGAACCGTCAGGTTGCCTGGTCCTCCGTTCTTGGAAGTCCCAGAACCCGCCGAACGCCCGCCTTTTGTCGGAGCGTTGCTGAGACTGGGAGTAGGACTTTGGTGTGGTTTTCCTAAGACTAGATAAAGACTTTGCGGTCTGCAAGCTGTTCTTATCTAACTCTTGATCTGTGGTGGAGTGGAAGAGGCCATTGCCCTCGAATGGAAGGTCCAATATGCGTTCCTGAACATCAGGATTAAACTTAGTCAAGTCCCTGGCAAAGCAGATGGCCCGGAAAGAGGTATTGATGTGGACATGTCCCTGATGGCATCCCGGAGGATGACACCCATCTGGGGAATTTGCATCAGCTCTAGGAACCTTTCGAAGAACCTGTCCTCAGAGGCTGTAGAGGTGGCAGGAGATCTTGACGGAGTGGCCAACGGCTGCTGGGGCGCACACTGCCTGGGTTGCAGGGGAAACCTGCCCTGTGCTGCCGATAGATAAACTGTAGGCCATGTACCTGGTTGACACCAGTTCCACATTGTGACTCATTCCACCACCCGCTGTGCCAGAGGGGGTATCAGGCGAGCAGCCATCTTGTCTGGCACGGTAGCCATTTTGTCGAGCTGCATGCCTGCTCGCTGGAATCAGTCCCGTACAAGACGCTTAGTGTTAGAACGTAAGACCTATCCCGCACCTCAGGCCATGACCTGGAAGGGGTTTTGCCCTTGGCAGGACTGTCGGTAGAGCTGCGTTAAGGCGCCCCCTCGGACATGATGCCGGTACTAGGGCATAGCCCCTCGGGCTTAAGCCCGGTAAAAGAAACTTGCGGTCCCTCAGCACCGACACCGGAAGGATCCCGAGACCTCTCGGCAGTGAGGCCGGTAGCTGGACTAGCCTCGGTACCTGTGCTGGTACTAAAATGCGAATGGTCCCTCCTGGTCCGGCGCTTCTTTGGAAGGAGTCACCTTTACAAGGTGCAATGGTAAACGGAGGCTTTACTTTAGGCCTTGAGTGATGTTTGACAAAGTCCTTTAGGTCCCCCGGAGGTGAATTCTGCAAGAGCTCCCTCCACCTAGCTAGCCTGTTCTTCAGTGCACGTGGGGTCAAAGCATTGCACGCAGAACAACCTTCCCAGCCTTGGTCGGGGCCAAGGCAGCAGAGGCAAAGGGCAGGGAAGAGCTTCTCGCAGGCTGGACACCTGTTGAAACCCGCTGAAGTCTACATGCGCCGGTGGACCAAGTACCTATTGAAAAAAAAAAAGACAAAAATAGAAAACTATCCGGGGAAGAGCACGTGGTATTACATGGCCGAAGACAAACCCAGGAGCGCTGTTTATATCAGCCAGTTCCAGTCGACACTGCTTATTTTACAGGGGGAGGAAGATTTTTCTGGTGAAAAAGGTTCTGTTGCCCGTACCTCGCGAGGGACGCCCATGCAGTATGGAGGAAAGGGGACGGGACGTAAGAGTAATTGTTTGAATTAGCTGTTTAAGCTGTTTTGCCAAACGCGCACAGGGACTTTGTTGGAACTGCCAGGCCAAGAGCTGGAAAAGACTTCTGAGAACTCTTTGGTAGGTGTCAGAAAACCAGCCAACACTGACTTACCCAAAGGGGGAGTGAAGAGGAGGGTGGGGGGTGAGTAATCCTATTCTAAGGCAAAACGTAGACCGTCTTTCTTTTCATAGTGGTAGGGCAGATGTTAGGATAACAGATTTGACGGAGGACCAACTTTAGTTGTAAAACATCCTGACAAGCACACATTTGTTGTTTATTTAGAACCGGGAACACATCTTGGAGGTAGGGCTTAGAGGTTTTCTTTATTTTCAAAAATAAAGAATCTTGTTCAAACATGTCCCTTTGCCCAACTCCTATATCTTGACTTGCCACACTATCCATGATTAAACATTCATTACATTCTCTGTGTAGGCAGGGACAGGAAATAAGACAGACTTTAGGGCCTGGATAGACCGAGGATGTTCTAACATGTAATAACTGTACTTATAACAAAAAAGAAAATACGAACTGTGTGTGAGCAGAAAAAGGAAGGAATTGTAGAAACTGAAAAAATATTTTTTATTTTCCTATGCACACAGTGTGCGGCACATCCAGAACAGGGCAGCACTGCAACCATGATTAGCAATATGACACGACTAAGCCACTCAGTCACAATTGGTTGGCACAATTTGTACAAGACCAGAAGACTGTTCAGTGTAGAAGAAAACATCTGTGGCACATAGCTACACCCAGTGATGCAGATAATGGACACGTCACATATGAGTGATAGACAAGGTTTTGCCTGAGAATCGGAGGCTATGTCGAGTAGGATGACATGCATTACTTACCGGAATAGCATTTCTGATGATTGTATCTGCTTAGATTCACATGCTGTGCATATGGTCCGACATCCAGTGGTAACCACGGAGTATTGCATCTTGTCTTTCGGGGATCGAAAGGGGACGTCGGCATAGGCAGGTCTATAACACTATCCCTATCATGACGTGTAGTGTACCCAAAATCCCTCACGCGCCGAGGTCCCTCCGAGTGTATTTTTTATGCCATGAGGGAGCCCAAGGCTATAGTGAGCGAGTACATAAAGAGAGAAAGTAGTACGACGTCTATGTTCCTTCCACCCTGGGCAGGGAGGTAGGGAGGGCGCATGTGAATCCAAGCAGATACAATCATCAGAAATGCTATTACGGTAAGTAATGCATGTCTTCTGATGCTTGTTAATCTGCTTAGAATCACATGCTGTGCATAGACTAGCGAGCAGTACCCGGAGTTGAAGGTGGATTGTGAGAATGAACAGTAGAGACAAGAGGTCTTAGTACTGCTTGTCCCACCTGAGAATCAGACCTAGAATGGGTGTCTAGGCAATAGTGTTTTGTAAAGGTATGTACAGAACTCCAGGTTGGCGCTTTGCAAATGGACTCAAGGGGAAAATTGGCAATGAATGCTATGGATCCCCCAGTGCCCAGAGTAGAATGTGCTCTAGGCTTGAAGGGCAGTTCTCTCTTAGCAGGAGTGTAACAGTGCGATGCATTTGACAATCCACCTTGTGATAGCTGATTTAGACACAGGATCCCCCTCTCTACCAGCTGCCACCGAAATGAAGAATTAGTTTGTTTTCCTCAGTGGTTTAGTTCTTTCCAGGTAGAACATGACTGCCCTGCGCACATCTAGTGTGTGTAGGCTTCTTTCGGCCATGTTAGTAGGGTTCTGGAAGTAAGTGGGTAGTTTGATTGATTGGTTCACATGGAACTTTGATATGAATTTAGGCGCAAATCTGGGATGTGTGTGTAGAAATACCTTATCTTTGTGGACTGTAACAAAGGGGTCTAGAACAGAAAGTGCCTGTAGTTCGCTAACCCTTCTGATACAAGTGATGGCCACTAGAAAGGCTGTTTTATAAGTCAGGTCTTTCAGACTAGCTTTATGCATTGGCTCAAAGGGAGCTCCCATGAGCCTGGTTAAAACCTCATTTACATCCCATCCAGGGGCCGGGTGAGAAATGGGAGGATAAATCCTCTTAACCCCTTCCATAAAGGCTTTAATCACTGGTATTTTCCACCACAACACCTTTTGTTGTGACGTGATGTAGGCTGACAGAACAGCCAGATGAACCTTTAGGGGATTGAAGGCTAACCGAGTGTCCAACAGATGGGTTAGGTACAGCACAATGTGTGTGGGTGAGCAATCGATGGGATTGACTCCCTTGGAATTGCACCAGATAACAAAACGTTTCCATTTTCTGGGATAGCAATAACGTGCATTTGTTTTTCTAGCTTCCTTGAGTATATCCATGCACCTCTGAGGGAGTTGTAGGTATCCAAACTCTATGACCTCAGGAGCCATGCTGCTAAGTTCAGAGTTTGTGGGCATGAGTGTAGGGTCTCCCCCCTGTCCTGAGACAACATGTTGTACGGGCAGGGTACTTTCACTGGTGGGGAGAGGAACATTTCCATCAGGTGAGTGAACCAGGGTTGGCGGGCCCACATGGGGGCCACCAGTATCATGGTAACTGGTTCCTGGTGCATCTTGTTGAGAAGGGGAGTCGGGGGGAGCATAGACAAATTTCCCTGACCATGTTATCCAGAGACAGTTCCCCTTGGATCGGTTCTGGGGGTACCTGGAGGCATAGTCTTGGCATTGGGCGTTCTCCTGAGTTGCGAACAGGTAGATCTCCGAGAAGACCCATTCTGCGAAGACGTTGGACACAATGTCTTCGTGTAGCCTCCATTCTTATTCTTCGGGCAGAGGAAAATCTCTGCTGAATACATCTGCCAGAAGATTGAGTTCCCCTGGAACATGTTGGGACAACAAAAACATCTTGTGTTTGAGAGCCCATATCCAAATGTTCTGGGACAGCTTGGATAGCTCTGGAGAGTGAGTGCCCCCTCTGTTTGTTCAGGTAATACATAGCTGTAGTGCTGTCCGTTAGAATCGGCACTGTCTTCCCTTGCAGTTGCACCAGAAAGGCTTTCAAAGCCTTGAACACTGCTAATAGCTCCAGTAGGTTTATTTGGTTGGACGCTACTTGAGGAGACCAAATTCTGTGCGCTGTCTGCTGAAGCAGATGAGCTCCCCACCGTGTGAGAGATGCGTCTGTAGTGAGAGTGGCTTGCAGTGCAGGGATGGTGAAGGTGATCCCCTTCAGGAGCTTTTCTGTTGACCACCACTGCAGCGAGAAAGAGGGCTGGCAAGACTACTAAATCTTCCCATTGTCCGCTGGCCTGACACCACTGGCTGTTGAGCCACTCTTGCATGGGACGCATGCGCAGCCACGCGTGTGGAACCAAGTATATGCATGACGCCATCATTCCTAGCAAGCGCATGGCCTTGCGCACCATCACCTCCCGACTGGCTACATATCGAGGGATCTGAAAAAGCATGGTCTTAACCCCTCTCGTTGGAGGGGAAGACGAGACTGTCCTTCGTCCGAATTACGAGTTCTGAGAAATTATTTTATTTGACTGGGGACTCTACTGTTTTTTGGGTGTTCGAAAAACATGCATCGAACGAGTTCCCCGTAATGAACCAGTCATCGAGGTAAGGGTAAACTGGGACTGATCGTCTGCGCAGGTGTGCTGCTGCCACTGCCAGGACTTTGGTAAACATCCTTGGCGCAGAGGCGATGCCGAAGTGGAGTACCTTGAATTGGTAAGGTCTGTCCTGGGTCATGAACCTTAGATATTTCCTGTGCGCTGGCAACATTGAAATATGAAAGTATGCATCTTTTATGTCCAATGTTGTCATGTAGTCCCTTGTTTCAGCAATGGGATCACCTCATGCAGTGTTACCATGTGAAACTTCTGGGGTTTTATAAACTTGTTCGCTGGGCGCAGATCTAGAGCAGGGCGCATGGTGAGAGTCTTTTTGGGTATAAGGAAGTACACTGAATAAATACCCTTGTTTACCTGAAGAATAGGGATGGCTTCTATGGCGTCCTTTCCCAGCAGTGCTTCCACCTCGTGATTCAGGATCTCCAGATGGTCCAGTGAAGCACGGCGGTCTGAATTGTGGAGGTCGGGCGAATTCCATGGAGTAACCGTGGGCGACCGTCTTTATGACCCGCTGGTCTGAAGTTATCCCCTCCCCCTCCCATGGCAAGAGGAAAGATGTTACCGACTGGGGTAACATGGGAGGGGACCTGGATTTGGTGGTCATTTCTGACCAGAGGCTGTGGCTCCTATGGGATTGCGGCTGCGGCCTCTGCCTATGCCACGATTCTGACAGCTTGACGGGTAGCATGCAGGGTTTCCAGAAGTTTGTCCTGAGTTGAAGTTCCCCGTGCCGTAGTTTTGACCAGCACGGGCTTGCCCTCGAAAGGACCGCCGAGAGTTATTACCCCTCTGGGTGGAAGGTTTCTGTGTGATCTGTTGCAGAGACTTCAGAGTCTCATGCGCCTTCACTGCTGTTTCCAAAGCCTCATCCACCGCTTTCCTGAAGAGGTTAGATTCCTCAATGGGCTTATTGATGAGGGAGGCTTGAGTTTCTGGTTTAAAACCTGAGGTACGCAGCCAAGCGTGTCTTTTCAGTAGGGTCCCTTGGCCCAGAGACCTGCCTGCAGTTTCCGCAGTGTCCAGGGTGTTTTTGATCACATGCTGGTTAACTCGTCTTCCCTCCATTACAATGGAGAGTAGCTTTGATTTGGCGGGTTCAGGAACCTCTTGGAGTCCTTCTTGGAGCAAGCTCCATTGGGCGTCAGCATAGCTTGTCAATAGTGTTGTATTATTAGCAATCCGCGTAGTGTATGCGGCCACTGACGTGACACGTTTGCCAAAGGCATACAGTCGCTTGGATTCCTTGTCCAGCGGTTATTCCCCCTTGGCAAGGGGTACCCCTGCCCTTTTCCGAGTGGTAGTCACTACCAATGAATCTGGGACGGCGTGCCCTCCAATGTAGAGAGGGTTGGAAGGGGAAGGGTAAATCATTTTTCGACTCTTGGGTTCACTGCTCGAGTTTGAGCTGGTGATACCAATGAGGGGGCCACACTTCTCTCAACAAAGTTAAGGAGGGGTATGGCCTGGCTAAATGGAGGTTTCTCCTTAAGGATATCCTCTACAAAATCCTGCTCAGGCACAGCCTCTTGAGTGGAAATTTGAAAGTATTAAGCTGATTTTTTCAACATGGAGTTGAATGCCATTTGGTCATCTACAGGAGAGGCCTGGCGAGCCGGGGTGGATGGAGGAGAATCCAGGCACAAAACATCAGTGTCCTGATCTTGCTGTGTCCATGGGTCCTGACCTTCCTGCTGGGTTTCTTCCCAGTTGTCCGTAGTATCCTGATCTTCCTCATAACTTTGTAGAAACAAAGATTCTTACTCTTCATTATAAATGTCCCTATATGTGTCCATGTGGACAACGTCCTCCTGCTGAAAGGCATGAGACTGATCTTCTTGAATTTGGAGGTTAGGGTCTACCCGAGCCCTTTCCGGGGGAGGATAAGCAGAAAAACTGATAATCTTCTCCAGCCGATCCCCTACATCCTTCGAACTTCTCTGTAGTCCATTTAGTGGACCCAAGCGGGCCTACGGGTGGAAGAACGGCGTTCTTCTCACTACTGCGTTGAAAAGAGTCTCTTAGGGTGTTAGAAAGAGGCTCTTGACTATCCCAATTCACATCTGTAACCTTTTCCGTGGCTTGACCCATAACTTTCGCCAGAACCAGGGTAAGACCCACCGGCGCTGTAATTCTTTTGATGCTGCTTTCGATAGTCACCAAGTCGGCGTGAGACAGTGGCTCCGATGGCTTATCGGTAGGTGTACTACCTTCCGTGGCGCTAGAAGGCCTGGCGGTTGGTTTTCCGGGTAGAGGCCTAGCCGTAGTTTTCAGGCCTACCGCAGCCTTTGGGACTGTCGAAGCGTCAGATTTCCGTGCTTCGACATGTGCAGTTTTTGGAGTAGCGCCCTTACTTGATTTTTGATTGCCCAGTCGCAAGAAGCTGCTGCGGATGCAGGGAAGGTTTTGGATCTGAACGATCCGCGGAACCCGGCGAAGTTTGACGGCCCTGTTGGCGCTTTCACCTTTTTCGACTAAGATATTGAAAACGGTGTAGGAGTTGTTTGCTTAGTGTGATGCACTTGTACGCCCCTGTCGCTGGGTGTTGTCCGTGTATCGAGACCAGAGTCAGGCCTTAAAGGAACGGGCGTGGTGGACCTAGAAGTGTCCGCCTCAAGGTCTATAACATCCGCAGCAGCTGTTTGGTCGCCGAAGTAACCCCGTCACTCTCAGCAGGTGTGGCAGTGGGGGAAGGGGGTTCCACCCGCGACATACCGTACATGCCCACTGCTTTACACGACGCTCCTTAAGGGTCTTAGGCCAAATGAGTATGCAGGCCGCACACTGCTTCTCGTCGCGCTCTAGGGGGAGACAGGCGTTACACGTCCTGTGTTCGTCCTTCCAAGGATATCTAACCCTACACTTAAGAGGGAACCTAAACAGGAGTCCTTTCCATAGCTAAAGGGAAGGATGACCAGACCAAAAGTGAAAAGAGGGGATATGAGGAAAGACATACCGACAATATGGCCACCCCGACCCCACTCTCCCTACTGTATAATTCGGCCAGAGGGCCCAACCACCCGGAAAATCTGACCGCTGGATTTTAGGCGCCAAAATCCACGGCCGTAGACGAATCCCCCGTAGTCTTAGTCGAAGATGTTCTTGTGCCTTAACAGGGAATAACTGATAATTCTGTAAAAGATAAACAATGTCGCTAGTAAGAGCTCCACTATAGAGCAACCAGTTATCTGGGCAGAAAAAAACAATCTGAGGGACCTCGGCGCGTGAGGCATTTTGGGTACACTACAAGTCCCGATCGGGATAGTGTTAGACACGCTTAGGACGACGTCCGCTTTCGGTCCCCGAAAGACAACATGCAATACTCTGCGGTTACCACTGGATGTCGGACCATATGCACAATATGTGATTCTAAGCAGATTAACAAGTATCAGAAATCAGTTACTAAACAGTGACTAAGTATAGTGGAGCAGTTGTATTGAAATGGGTTTTTACAAGTATGTGATGTGGTGCTGTTGACCAAGTACCCCCAGATCAAGAGATGTTCCGCTAGGAAGTGTACTGTTTAAATGTAAGGGACTAAATGCAGCTTACAGTCTAATCTAGAATACGCATTGTTTAAAGCCATATAAAAACCATTAATCATCTGTGCTTGGGAGTCAATTTCTCAAAATATCCCCATCCGGAGAGAATATACCCATCCTGACAGTTTCGCCATCTGGTTCTTTGCAGCTGTAAACAAATTTGTCACAGCTAACCATTGCTGGTTTGAACCAAGTTTGCAAGGATTTGCAGTTCTGACATAGGCGCTTCACAGCCAACCTTGGATGAGGGTCAGACAGTGCTGGATTCAACATGCCGTTGATGGAATTAATCTTCAGGTTAAGTTTCAGGTCATCTGCATATGGGTGGCTATCATCCTTGTTGGAGAGGAGTGCCTCCCAGTCTTCCAGAGGTTTCATGAACTGGTTGACAATAGCTGGAGACAGCATGGAGCCCTGTGGAATACCTTTGGTTACTGGGCTGTGCTAGGAAATGTTGTGCCGTCGGGACTGGTTGATCTCTATAGTAGAGTAATGAGGCGAACCACTGTTCCGAAGCCCATGCACATGGCATGGATGTTGGAGGACATTGTGGCCAACAGGGTTGAAGGCAGCAGAGAAGTAGTATGAATAAAAGGGGTCCCTTGGTCTAGGCTGTAGCGAGGGTCACTGATAACTTAGATGGTGGTGGTTTCCATGCCACATTGTGTTCGTAATCCAGATGCAGTCCTGCAAGAGATTGTGTAGAATGATTCTTTCATGCAACTGGTGACAGTCTTCCCAAACACTTTCCAAGGAAGGTGAGATGCTGATGAGGGGATCGATGTCTAGATCGTTCGATTCAAGTGTGGGTTTCGTCAACAGGGGGAGGATATATCCAGCTTTCACTGCACTGGGAAGGTGCTTTTCACAAGTGCTGTGCAGATGACGTTGGGAAGTGCTGCAAATGCTTCTTCGGTTATGACCAACAATGGAGGAGGCAAGCATGTCTTTTGTAGATGGTGTATTCGAGGGCTGTGACTGTAGGTCAGGTCTTTCTGAAGTAATTCAGTCCATCTTCCTATGCAGTCAAAGTGTTGCTAACAATCTTTGTGGTCTGTGAAGAAACTGTTGATGGGTTTGTATTTGTCAGTCGAATGCAGCATTCCCAAGATTTAAACAACGTGCGGGTGCAATCAGCTTCCCAGTCCTAGCTGCAAAAAAATTGAATGCTCTTCCCACCACGATCAGAAAGAAAGGAATCATCCTTCTCGCTATTCTGTAGCATGGTTAAAGCTTGATTCTCTGAGCAGGATCACAACCTACCTACTAGATAAAACAATTTGCAAAACGCTTCAGCCTGTTACTTTTAGCTTCCCACGTGATGTATACCTGCATCCAAATTATGTAACATTCTGATTGCACCTCTGTACTATGTATGTTAACTTGTGTCTTTATTGCTTCTATGATTATGTAACCTGTAACTTTGTACTATATTCTGTATGTACCGCTAGTATCTAAACTGGCTTTTTTAACTGTATACATTTGCTATTTTAACTTGTATGTTCCTCAGCGCCCAGTTGCCTCAGGGCTCGGCTGCGTTTTACAAATAAATAAAATGCAAATAAAATACAAAATGCAGGTTCTGGCAGTGAAGGGCTGATGCAGTGAAGTTATGAAGATCATTTTTGGATGGTTACACAATGGGTGTTGTACAGAAGAACAAGTTACTTTCCAACTTAACGTTCTTTCGATTGGATGTTCCGCCCACGTAATCCTCATTTTAGATATATCCTTAACCTTCAGCTTTGCTGCTTCGGAAAAATATTCTCACCAGAGGGCGCTCCACTCGAGGCTACGGCATCGATGTCCCTCGGCGGCATCTGTCGATCGCCGACATCACCCGCTGTATAAAGTCCTCGAGCGCGCCCGTTGGCCTCAGTTCTGTTTTTTCGTATATTGTAGCCAATGGATTGTAGTTAATGGCGTGCTCCTTTGACCCAAGCCTTAAAGGAATTTTTTAGTGCAAATCACCTAAACTGTACTGCGGGGTAGGCTGGGAGGGTTGATAAGGAATACGTGGGAGGAACATCCAATCGAAACAAAGTTACATTTGGTAAGTAACTTGTAATGGATTGTATCCTCCCACGTATTCCTCATCTTAGATAGACTCCCAAAGCAGTTTTGTATCGGAGGTGGGAGTACAGAAATTAGTCCTGTACAGAATGGAGTACTGATTTAGCAAAAAGACCTCCTTGTGAAGAAGTCGAACCTAGAGCATAATGTTTTATAAAAGCATGCATGGATGACCATGTGGCTGCTGCGCAAATATCTTGCACTGAGACACCCCTTTGAAGTGCTGTTGAAGTCGCCATGCCCCTGGTTGAATGAGCCCTCAGCCCATCTGGAGGATCTTTCCCAGCCAATCTATAACATTCAGTTATAGCCAAAATTATCCATCTAGATAATGTTTGTTTGGTCACTGCCAGTTCCAATTTGCGGCCAGTGTATCCCACAAAATGTTGGTCACACTGACGTAATCTTGCCAATCTTGAAATATAGAAGCGGAGAGCCCTTCTAGGGTCTAATCGCTGTAGCCCTTCCTCTTCCTTACTTGCATGAGGAGGGTAAAAAGTAGGCAGTGTTATTTTTTGTGACAGGTGAAAATCAGACATTTTCTAGCAAAAAAGAGGGTTTTATACCCACGGACAACTTTATCTTTATAAGAGATGGTGTGAGGAGGCCCGCTAGAAAGTGCCTGCAACTCACTTACCCTGCGGGCTGATGTAATTGCCACAAGTAGTATTGTTTTTAAAGTAAGGAGCCTTAACGGACAAGAATGTAAAGGCTCAAATGGAATGTATGTGAAGAACTTTAGTACTAAGCTTAAGTCCCACACAGGTACAGATATTGGAGGAAACACATTTAGACCTTTTAAGAATGGAGTTATCAAAAGGTATCTTGAAGTAAGATTCTTCCTCTGAGGAGCACTTGAAAATAGATAGCGCTGCTAAATAACCCTTTATCGTGCCAACCTGGAGCCCCAGATTAGCCAAGTACAACAGAAAAAAAAAATATTGTGGCAATATTACACTGATAGGGGTCCACATTCTTATCTCTGCACCAGTTACTGAACATGTTCCAATGACACCGGTATATAGATTTAGTTGCAGGCCTTCTGGCCAAAAGCAAGATCTCCAGGATGTCATCCGGAAGGTCCCAATCCTTGTATCTCAGCCTCTCAGAAGCCATGCGTGAAGGTTGAGTGTCTTGACCTCTGGATAGAGAACTTGACCTTCCTCTTGTGAGCGAAGATCATCTCCTTTTGGAAGACGTATTGGAGGGCAGATGGACATGTCCAGAAGGTACAGGTACCACGTTCTCCTGGCCCAATCCGGGGCAATTAGGATAATGGTTTTCCTGAACTTTCTCAACCTCCTGATTACTTGAGGGAATCACAGGGACTCGAGGAAACGCATTCAGTCCACTACAAATACGTCCCCTAGAGCTCTTCTCAGAGGAAATTCTCTTGAGCAGTACAGTTTGCACTTCCTGTTGACACTGGTCGCGAACAGATCCACTTGTGGGGTTCCCCAAAGGGCGAAGATCTCCTGAAGGACTTCCTGAGCTAGTTCCCACTCGTGGGAGACTGCTCTGCCTGCTCAGAGCGTCCGCTGCTGGGTTTTGCTCTCCGGCTAGATGAACTGCCGACAGAGAGATCCCTTCTTGTATTGCCCAGAACCAGAGCTGTATTGCTTCTCTGCACAATGGTAGTGACCCTATGCCTCCTCTCTTGTTGAGGTAGTAAATGGCCACCGTGTTGTCCATCATTATCAGGACATTCTTTCCCCATACAGACAGCAGGACGGTCTTCAGCGCTAGTCTGATTGCCCTCAGCTCCAATAGGTTGATTTGTAGTTTGGACTCCGATGGAGACCAACGACTGCTGATTGTCAACTCGTTGGTGTGAGCTCCCCACCTTGTGAGTGAGGCGTCCGTTACTACTGTTATCTCCGGCCATGCTTGCCAAAAAGATTCTCCCCTGAGGATATGTTCCCTGCAAGCCCACCATTGCAGATTCTGTGCTACTCTGGTTGGAACTTGCAAAAGATCTGACATTTCCCCTGAAAATTGGGACCATTGAGTCCTGAGGGCCCATTGAAGGGATCTCATCCTCAATCTGGCTTCTGGCACCAGAAAGAGCAACATGAGAAAATCGAAGGCTGGTAGATGCTGGGCATTCTGGAATTTTATTACCATCTGCAGAATGTGGCGAGCTCTCTCTTCGGGAGACGAGGCTTTGCCCAAACAAGTATCCAGGACTGCTCCGATAAACTGGAGTTTCTGTGATGGTATCAGGTTTGACTTTTTTTAATTCGGAGAAAAGCTTAGTTTGTGAAGCAAGTGGCAGGTCTTGGACAGATGTTCCTAGGCTTGTTCTGGAGAACGTGCCCTGATCATCCATTCGTCCAGATAGGGGTAGACTTGAATCCCCCCTCTCCTGAGACTTGCTGCCACCACTGCCATCAACTTGGTGAAAACTCTTGGCCGGAGGTCAACCCCGAAAGGCAGAACTTGAAACTGATTGTGAGAATTGCCAATCACGAACCTCAGGTACTTTCTGTGCTTGAGCTGGATTGGCACATGAAAGTAAGCATCCTGAAGGTCCATTGATACCAACCAGTCTTGGAGTTGGAGAGCCTAAAGGATCTGAGAAAGTGTGACCATCTTGGCCTTGTCCTTCCTGAGGAACTTGTTCAAGCTTCTCAAGTCTAAGATGGGTCTCAATCCTCCGTCCCTCTTTGGTATGAAGAAATATGGGGAATACCTACCCTTGTTCCTCTCCGCTACAGGTACATGTTCTATTGCACCTTTCTGTAGCAGGGTTAAGACTTCCTGCAACAGGAGCGGGTCTGGATGTTTGACAGTTGTATCCCGGTGGGTGATTGAGGTTTCTTTTGAAAAGGAAGGCAGTAACCTTGGGATACTGTTTCCAGTGCCCAAGCATCTGAAGTAATGCCCCGCCATTCTTCCAGATGCTGTGATATCCTACCTCCCACTAGGGTCTTGTGGGTCAAAACCTCAGTGGTTTTGCAGCAGCGGCTGAAAGGACAGTTGTTGCTGGGGCAGATCTAGTACCTTTTCCTCACCCCCGAGGAATTGCCCTCTTTGACTGGCCTGTCCCCTTCCTTTTCCAAATGAGGAATAAAATCGAAAGTGACGACCCCTTTCGGAAGATGAGCCTGTGTAGGGGCGTTGTTGAGGTTATCGTATAGCGGCACTGAGTGATTTTGCTGCCGCTTTGGAGGTCTAAAGCTTCTCCAAACATTCATCCGCCTTGCTGCCAAACAACCTCAAGCCATCAAATGGCATATTGAGAAGCCTGGATTGCACATCCGGTGCAAAACCTGACTTCCTTAGCCACGCAAATCTGCATAGCACTGTACTAGACGCCATGGACCTACTGATCCTGTCAGCTGTGTCCAAACCTGATTGAAGGCATTCCCTTGAAGCCTCCTTTCCAACCCTTACTATGGATAGACACCCTTCACGTTCCTCACCTTCAGGGATATGTTCACCTGCCGCTGACATACAGTCCCACAGGATATATGTAAAGGGTGCAAGTTACATTTGTGGATTTTAAAGCCATGCTCCCTGACGTAAAAATCTTTCGGGACCATGCATCAAACTTTTTATCATCCCTATCTGGGGGAATTGTAGGGTATGCAGCATTTCTAGTAAAAGTAGCTGCCTGAACTACAAGACTTTCAGGTGATGGTATTCGGGATCTGAGGAACAGGGTCTATATTTTGACACATACTTCTCATTTACTGCAGGAATAGTTTCTGGGTTTTCCCAATGCAGTGTTAACCTTCCTTTGTAAGGCTACATGAAAAGGAAGTATGGGGTGGATAGACAGGTGTATTTCTACTCCATACCATGAATTTAGTTACCCTGTTCATCAATTTTCTATAACCTGCATCTGCATGTTCAGCTGGGTCAGGCTTTTCAAATTCATATTCTAGAGATGTATCCAGACCACTTGCTGGCTGCAAGCACTCATACAAGTCTTGCATCTTAGATTGAGGGTCAATTAACTCCTCAGGGACTGGTTTTGTACCAAATTCAACACCAGCAGGTGAAACCTCTTCTGCTGATGAATCTCCTCATATATGGAGGACATGGTTCTAAAAATATCATGCCCGCTTTCTGGATGAAACACCTTTTCAGGTGGCATAGACTAACACTGGTGTCGATTTTGTCATTGGAATGGACAAAGACGTCGACAAAAGTGTCGATGTTGTAGGTATTACTTTCGATATTGTTGAGGTAGTTTGACACCCTCGAAGGCATTGTCGACCCCTTCGAAGGAGTTGTCAAGACCCTTGACACCGTCGAAGGAGCCTTCGATACTGCAGACACTGCACTTGACAGCCTTTTTAGGTTGAGTCATCGACACCTTGTGCTCGACCGCCTTCGATAGAGGCTAAAAGGACGTTTTAGACGAGGACTTTGACGTATGAGAGTCTGACGCCATTTTCTTGAGTTCTACCTCCGATTTATGCACTGATAGGCTTCTTCTATGAGGTATCTGGGAAGATTCCCTGGACAACACCCTCGACGATTTTTTGTCAGATTTTCTCATTTTAGCTCTTCCCCTGTCACTTTTATTGTGAGCAGGGACATGGTATTCGTTAGACTTTGAGGGGGTCTGGGCCGCATTCTCAAAATTCTTTAAAGCTTCCCACTTTCTTGGGGAGTCATGTCTAAGCGGACATGTTATGACTTCCTCAGACGACGTCGAGGGAGAGGGAGGGGGAGACCAGTGTCGTCTTTTCTCTGCCTTTTTAGAGCAAGAAGACGACTTACTGGATCTACTCCTCGACTTAGATTTTTTATGACTTTTGTTGAAGACTCAGCAAAGTCTTTTCTCCCTCTCGAAGAAAACTTTGAGGATTCCTCCTCCACCGCCAGTTTACCTCTATGTTCTTTTAAGGCCTTATGGGTAATCGGCTGACAGGAACCGCACTCATCTATACGGTGGTCGGAACCGAGGCACCACAGGCAATTCCGATGGGGATCGGTTAGCGACATCTGATGCAGGCTGCCCCAGAACACTTAGCCGCATCACCACTGGTGCTGCCCACCACCCTACTTGCCCTTGCCCCCCTGACACCTGAACCGACCCAGAGCCTGGACCTCACACTTTAAGCACAACAGACCACTTCGGTGCTCCGACGCTGCACTCTACTTCAGAGAGGTCATTTACATATGACAACTGAACACCTACAATGTGTAACTGTGAAACCACTTGCAGTAATATCTGATCACTGCTCCCAAGACTGCCACATGCTACCTAGTCATATGCTGCATCAACTGTTAGCTACTGTATTGCCCTACTGATGCACATACATTTAGTCATTTGAAAGTGCACTACCACTGCAAGCTGCATCCAACCTCCCATCACACTGTTTCCTAGGCGATTTAGCCTGCCATTATATTGTGTTTTGTAGCTGCTTTAGCCTGTAATCACACCGTGCCTTGATAGTTGCATCTACCCTGCCACTATATTGTGCTTTTTAGATGCCTTAGCCTGTCAACCGTGTCACCCCTGTGCCCCTGTGTTCTCAGCCTACCCAGCTATATGCTACAGTATAAGTTATAATACCCTATACGTCAGCAGAATGCATATTAACACAACCCTATCAACATACGCCCCACTGCTGCTCCTACAACTAATACTGGTAACTATGGACCAATCTAAATATGTACCCTGCCCTACTATCCATAGAAACTCTAAGCTTCGCGCTAGACTTTCCACCCTCTACGAACCGCAGGCACCTAGCAATGTCTACTCGAACCGTCGCACCATTCCCGAAAACCAGACTAGGAACTTAACACATCCCAAACCACAACTACCTGCTAGCACCATAATGAAAGAACCCACCCTAGCTACCTCTGACATCAACTGTCTTGCTAAAACAACGTCCATAACAGGAGCACTGATCAATGCTAGATCAGTCGTGGCCCATGCCACTGAAATAGCCGACCTCCTTACACTAGATAACCTCAACCTCCTAGCAGTCACAGAAACCTGGCTACATGACGCAGCAGGTCCAGCCCTCTCCCTAGCTATACCCAAAGAGTATCAACTACTAAGACTAGACCGCCAGAACACCAGAGGCGGCGGCTTAGCCATCATCTCCAAATCCAACCTGAATGTAAGATTAACACCACCGCCCACCCTAAAATCCTGCGAACTCCTGACTGCTAAAT
This sequence comes from Ambystoma mexicanum, assembly GCF_040938575.1. Taxonomy (NCBI): domain Eukaryota; kingdom Metazoa; phylum Chordata; class Amphibia; order Caudata; family Ambystomatidae; genus Ambystoma; species Ambystoma mexicanum. The sequence goes on along the minus strand of NC_090934.1, from coordinate 424,597,458 downwards.
TACCAATATCCCCATGCCAAACCCTAACTCTCATTCATAGGCGACCAGGGCCCCTAGGCCTATTCGAAGAGGAATTATCCAGCCTCTTAGCGAGCAACACAAAAAGTCATCCCAGACAATGATCCTTGGTGATCTTAACGTAGGTCTTAATGACCCAGATGACAAACAAGCGCAAGCTATTGCCACCATGCTTGAGGGACACTGACTCACCCAAAACCTTCTCACCCCCACCCACGACAAAGGGAGAATATTAGACTGGATAGCCACCCCCAACTGCCCAACTACCATCACCAAAATTACACCCCAGCCGTGGACTGACCACTTCCTCATTAACTTCTACCTAACATTCAACAAGGTGCTCAGGATTGAAAAAATGATGGCACCATCGGTGCCCACTAGATCCAGAAAAAATATCACACCTGACAATATCTTACCCCTACTCCTACCAACCATCAATGCCCTGCCAACAGATTCTGACCCAGAAACCATGGTCAGAATATACAACAACACCATGGCCATAGCCATGGACACCGTCGCCCCACTGAAGAATTGTAAAAGTAAACAATCCCACCTCAATACTTGGTTCACCCCCCACCTAAAAGAACTGATATTGGAAAAAAGGAAGCTTGAAACTGTATGGCGACACACCCCCACAGCTGAAAACAAACTTAAACTCAAACAATGCGCTACCAACTACAAGAAAACAATCATTCAAGCTAAAAAAGACGTCTATAATGACAATATCTAATGCGTGCTCCAATACAAAGGAATTATTTGCAATCCTGCGAGAACTTGAATCTCCTATACCACCACCTGACAACGTACCCAAAGACAAGCAATGGTGTACCAATATCCAAAACGCCCTCGCAAATAAAGTGAAAACACTACAATCCAAAATTAACCTAAAAAAAGCCTTGCTCCCCATCAGTGAAATTCCCAGTACGCCCACACCCACAACTACTCCCAATCTTAGCTTAACACCTTTCAAATTTGCTAAAGTCTCTACTCATGAAACTGAAAAAATCATTGCCTCACTAAAACCCTCAAACTGAAAAGGTGATTACTGCCCGGCCCAGATAATTAAGAACGTCGCCAGAGGACTAGCCCCATTCGTCAGCAAACTTATCAACGCCTCCTTCTCATCTAGCACAGTCCCAAGCAGTTTAAGAGAGTCCTGGGTTCTCCCCCTGCTAAAGAAACAAACCCTGGACACCTCCGTCCCCACCAACTATAGGCCCATCACCACGGTCCCCTTCCTCATGAAGATAATCGACAGAGTGGCCCATCTCCAAATTCAAAAATACCTGCAGACTAACCAACTCCTTGGTACTCGTCAATCTGGCTTCAGACCTCAGCACGGCACTGAGACCGCACTTATAGAACTCAAAGCCCAAATTGACAAACTTAACGACAAAGGAAAACACAGCTATGCTGCTCCTCCTTGACCTATCGGCGGCGTTTGACCTAGTGGGCCACGCAGTACTTTGCAAACACCTAGCGTCAGCTGCCCACTTCTCAAGTGAAGCTATAGCCTGGGTTCAATCCTTTCTCGACAATAGAAGTATGCAAGTCTTCTCCACCTTAGACTCTGCAGACCCTATCCAGACACTAAACCTCTATTCGACAAACTGGACAGACTGGGTTTCACCTACACAAATTATGCAGACGACACCCAGATCCTCATCCCCCTTTCGGGCAATTTCGCTACGGATACAGCTTTAGTAAAATAAAATGTACGCCCTCATTCAGGCATGGATGGCAACCCATGGCCTCTGCCTGAATGACGAAAAAACAGAGATCCTCATTCTAGGCTCACCTAACAACTTAAAAAAAACTCGATTCGAACTACAGTTCCTTCAATATCGACGACAACATAATCCCTGTCGCCAAAGAGGTGAAGACCCTTGGTTTCTACTTGGACTCCACCTTGTCCTTAAACAAGTGAACTCCCTGGCCTCATCCACTGCCTACACTGGCAAACACATTAAAGCATGCAGACCCTTCCTCTCACCAGCTAGCTGCATTATCCTAGCCAATGCACTGATCCTCTCTAAACTGGATTACTGCAACGCACTTTATGCAGGCGCTAACAAATACATCAATAAACTCCAAACCCTGCAAAACAACGCGCTCAGAACGGCCTTGAACCTCCCAGTCAGAGAGCACATTTCAAATGCACGCAGAAACTACAATTGGCTAAAAATAAGCGATAGGATCACCTTCAAAATTGTCACACTAACATTCAAATGCCTGAACAATGCTGCCCCCCCATACCTCAGGGACAGAATAAGAAAAACCTCTTTACGACCAACCAGAACAGCCAACCCTTTCTGCCTCCAAACCCCAAGATTCAGACAAAAAAAAACAGGAGGCAATAGCTTCCCCGTGCAGGCAGCTCAGTACTGGAATGCCCTACCAGTTGAACTAAGACGGGATAAGTCCTACAACAGCTTCAGGCACCATACCTGCACCTGGCTCCGTCGCAATGACCTTTGAAACTTGAGACCTTGTGTATTGTGTAATGATACCATACGCACCTCTCCACTCTATCATGTAAAACGTACAGAATGCACCTCCTGTTTATAATATGTACCTATATGTAAAGTAAAGATTGTATATAATACAATAACTGTATATAACATATAATACCAACATGTGATAACACTGTAAACAAGTCCTAAGTATTCTTGTTACTCTGTGCGCCCAGCTACCCAAGAGTTTTCTGGCGCCCTATAAATAAACAACCAATCTTTCTCCCACATTTCTACGATTTCTTGAATCCAGTCTTCGGTGTGGAAGAATTAGATGAAGATGACATTCGTACGAACTGAAGCGCTGTTTTATCGATCCTAAGCAAAGCTAACGGAAAAACTGAACCGAGGCCAACGGGCGCACTCGAGGCATTTATACAGCGGATGACATTGACGCTCGACAAAGCCCGCCGAGGGACATCGACACTGCAGCCTCGAGTGGAGCGCCCTCTGGTGGAGAGGAAAGATTTCCGAAGCAGCAAAGCTGAAGGTAAGGATATAGCTAAAATGAGGAATACGTGGGAGGATACAATCCATTCGAAGCAGAGAGATGGAGGGGCCGGAGAGAGATGAGAAACCGCACAGTACAGGACAAACTCACCTAGCAGCAGGACAGTTGAAGGCAAGTCAGGTGCACGAGACGTCCAAGGTCACCAAAAACAGGATGGCTTGTCTGATGGATGGAGAATCTCCTTTGGCTTTTATAAACCATTTGCAGTACCCCATTTGTTGAAGTTGTTTAATTCTATTTTTGTCACAAGTCTAGTGCAGTATGGGCAACTTGCCGTGCACATTTGGTGCCTGACACAGCTGCAAGATGGGGCTTCAGATGCTTGGCAAATCTGTGTGATGCTCCCAAGCTGGGTCTCAGATCAATTAAAGGCTACTCTCCCTTTTATAATTTATCTTATGGTTGGGAAATATTCCGAAACATCCACAACAGTTGGAACAAAATGCATCCACTATCTTCAGCACAGGTTCTAGGATGTCAAAACAAAGATAGCCCTGGAGATCATATGAGACCAGTCGGGATGGTGTCCCGGAATGACCCTTTGTGAGGGGAGCTTTAATGAAACACCAGGCCCATCAATTGTTTAACGATGAAAGCTGGGATGATAATATCAAGGTAGGAAGTAGGGTTGAGGGAAGCAAATGTTTTCATGATGTTTTGGGGGAAAGAGTACAGAACTCGGACCAGAGGCAGTGTCTGTGCTAGAGTGTAGGGGGACTAATGCTGCAAGAGGTAGATTTGACGATCTATTAGATTTTCTCTTTTAGTTTCCAATAAAAGAATTATTGATTCAGTCACATCCCTTTCACCCCCCCTCCCAATACCCCCAAGGAGTTGGGTGAGAGTTTAGTACAATGCTTTACTACTTCAAAGAGGGCTTTGCTCCTGTTTGAGGCTGCCACAATGGTGAAGTAGTAAGCAGCTTTTTGCCTCGGTAATCAGAATCCTACAATTGGTGCACAGTGATGAGGTCAGTGAAATCTCCAGGTTATGGTATTTGCACCACTGTTTCTCTAGGGCTCTCATTGAGCGTTCGTTGGAGGCGAGCTCAGGTGTGTACCAGTGGGCAGATGCATTGGTCTCTGCACAGCTCATTTATAAGGGGGGTGAGTGTCAACTAGTTTCATAGCCGAGCTATTGAATAATTCTGGGAGGACGGAGGCATTCCCTATGTTGGTGAAGTGAGCTTTTAGCTTCATTGACCAGAAAGGCTTTGCATGAGCAGCGCAGAGGGGGAATTTAGCCTGACATTTGTGGGGCGAGGGCAAGTGGGTGACTGACAGTGGGATGGCAGCGGTGTAAGACCAGGCTAGTGCACAGGTGAGAGGGGGGAGGACTTAAAGACTAAACCGCTCTCATAGACTTAAAAACTCAAGTCGATGAGCTAAGAGACAAAGGTAAAACAGCCCTGTTACTGTTGGACCTCTCAGCCGCATTCGACCTGGTGGATCACAAGGTCTTATGCGGCTACCTGGACTCAGCAGCCCATTTTTCCACAGAGGCTATCAACTGGATAGAATCATTTTTGAATGATAGAACCATGAGGGTCTTCTCCCCCTCGGCAGCAGCCAACCCTGCCCTTATCACGCGCAGTGGCCCCCAGGGCTCCTGTGTCTCCCCGACACTTTACAATATATTCACCAAGCCCCTGTTAACCTATCTGGACCTTCTGGGTATCACCTACACTAATTACGTAGATGATACTCCGATTCTCCTCCCACTTTCTGGGGATTACAACAAGAATTTGGCACTGGTGAATAGAGTGCATCTCATCCAGGCATGGATGGCCACTCACGGTCTATGCCTGAATGATGACAAGACGGAGCTCATCATCCTGGGCACCCACCTCAACCTCAAGAAATTAGGCCAGGAATATTCCTCATTTTCCATTGATGGGAACCTTAGTAAAGTGGCCAAGGAAGTAAAAACCCTTGGTTTCTATCTAGACTCCACCCTCTCCTTTGATAAACAAGTGAAATCTATGGCCTCTACCACTGCCTACACGTGCAAGCTCATTAGGACTGGCAAACCCTTCATATCGAACGACAGCTGCATGATCTTGGCTACAGCTCGAATACTTTCTAGGCTTGATTACTGTAACGCTCTTTACATTGGCGCCAACAAAGACATTATCCAAAGGATACAAATCCTCCAAAATAATGCATTAAGATCCGCTTTAGGTATTAATAGAAGAGTACATATCTTTGAGTAGACGCCAAAACAACTGGCTCTCAACCCACAACAAAATCCTTCTAAATACTGCATCCTTGACTCAAAGCATTATAACGCTGTCCCTAGCTATCTTGCAGATAGATTACACAGAAAAACATCCATCAGACCCATGAGAACCAAAAAGGCCAACTGCCTCACTGTACCTAAATTCAGACTCACCAAGGTTGGCGGCAGTAGCTTTACTGTGAAAGCAGCCACACTTTGGAACTCCCTGCCACACCACCTTAGAGAACACCAACCCAACCTGAGCTTCAGGCAAAACTACACTAACTTACACAAACCCACTGACCCTTAGGATGGATCTCTGCACATTATACTTGGGATGTATAAATATATTGTATTGGAATGATTGAATCACCCGTTTACTATGCTTACGTACCCTACCTGTTTACAATCTGTATATATGTATCACCTTGACCTTACCCTGTAACTCTAAGCTTTGCACCGTCTTGCTGCTGCGCCCTGATACCCTCGGGTCTGGTGCGCATTAGAAATAAATCAACAAAGTCTAGAGTGTTGTCTTTTCCATCTACGGCAGACCTGGGGAAGGAAACCTACTCCTTTGCCTCCTTTCCTACTGTGCTGATGGTCCTTCGCTCCTGCAACTAATGGTAAGCCCAACAGGGCTCATATCCTCCTTTGTGCAACCTTGTGCACACTAAGATGGCCGCTGCCTTTGTTGGAGGCAGTGACGTGCCTCATCTGAGCCCCAGAGCACACCTTACAGACGCGATTGTCTGTGCAACATTGTCTGTGTAACATAACTGGAGGGCAATCGAAGGAGCTGGTGAGGCGAAGCTGGGCCCCTTCTCAAGGCCCACACAGGAACCCTGTCTGGCCTGCCCGGCCGTTGCGGCTCTGCTCCACTATCCTGATACTGATCAGCCTCTGTTGCCTGCCAGCTCACCGCCCCCTGTGGCCGAAAGGAGCTGTATTTGTGTTCCTCTCCTTGCTTGCAAACCAGGTTTCTGAATGAGGGCTTTGCATCGTTGCGCATCCCTCCCTCTGTGTGCCCCCTCTCCCGTGCTCGCATAGGTGGGTCCTTCAGTCCTAAGTCAGCAAAGCACTCCATCTTGCCCTGTCCTCGGCATCCTGCAAGCCACCATATTCCTCCTTCCTCATTGAAGCCACAACGCTCAAAGTGCCTGCTCTTCAGCCTACAACCTTGCTGATTGAGCATGTCAGCAGCCTCCTCTATACTCACCCTGCACAATCTTCAGACATAACATCGTTCTGCACCCATGTGCACTGCACAAAAAACTGTTGCTCTAAACAATGTCTAGCTACTACCAGACTTTAAATCACATAGCCAGGAGTTTCCTCTCTAGGGCTGCCTGCACTCATTTGCACACTGGCCTGCTCAATTGAAATTCGCTCCCGTGTGTCGCTTGGCTGACTTCTTCCTGCTTAAATTTGATGCCTTTTTTCACCTTTCTTGAATGCCAACTCTAGCTGTCCTGCAACGTTTGCATGCAGGGGTGCTTTTTATGTAACTGCTGACTATTTCAAAGGCTGCATTTTTGACCATTTCTCCTGAATTTTGATTCTTGATGTGTTGCACTAAATCTTCATTTTTGCTTTTCAGCCTACATGTTTGAAACTCAAATCTGGCTGCTCCGATTGTTATTTTTAATTTTTTTGGCTGCCTTACTTAAATTGCTGCTTTTTGCCTGCATGTTGAAAATGGAATCTGGCTGTATCTGAATCTGCTGGCTTTACCCTAAATTACATGCAGACCATCTTGAAAAGCCACTCCCTCAATAACCTTTGATATACTGTTTCTTGTACATCTGTCTCATCCTCTCCTGACTTGCTGCTAGGCCGCCTGGTGAATTTCTCCTGCTTTGTGCAGCCCCCTCCCTCCTTTAGACTCCCCTTCTTCCCCTCCCTTTTTCAACTATGGTGCTCTCACTCTCTCCTATCTTTTCTAAGTGTTACTCTATCTACTTTCCTATGTGTCTCTCTTGAAGCCTGGTAGAAATAAATGTAAAAAAGCACTCCTCGGTTACAGTACTGCCAATGGCAGACACCTACGTCAATGCTTCCTCCAGGCAGACTATCACTTACATACTCTTTACTGTCCCTTCCCCTGACCTATGGACTCTGTCCTTGCACACCTTTCTCTTCCCTAAACCATTAATGGTGGAACCAGATGGGAAGTACTCTTGGCTCACTTCACATCGACTAGGTGCATCATATTTATCTGAATATGATATGGCATTTATAACGCACCTATACACAAGTGTTTCAAGGCACGACGAGGCATAGCGGGGGGGGGGAGGGTGAAACAAGGGACGACAAACAACAATCCTACTAGGCCAGGTGTCATTCAGCTCGCGCAAGTGCATGGGAGGGGGGGGAAGGGGAAAAGTGCGAGGAGGGGAAGGGAGAGGGGAAAGTGCAGTACAAGGGGAGATCGAATAAATAAGATAATAAAACAGCCATATGGTGGCAAGTGCAAGGTAAGTGCAGACATAAGTGCTGGTAGGGGGACTGTAGGGAGACCGAAACAGTCCCTTAGTGCAGGGTTGCCAGGGAAGGCAGTGCAGGTGTGCAACGGCGGTGCCTAAGCCCGAATCAGACAGGGTGGGCAGGTAGTTTTGGACAGTGCAGATTCAGCAGGGGAGAGAGGGGGAGAAAGCGGAAGCTAAGAGGAAGGTTTTGAGGTGCTTACGGAAACGGAGATGATTCTCCTCAAGTTTCAGGGAGGCAGGAAGGCTATTCCAGAGGGAGGCCCCTGCCGAAGAGAGATCTACCACCAACTAGTTGCTTTGAGAAGCGACCGACACTGAGGGAGTTGGAGCCAAATGAGCGAAGAGCTTGAGAAGGAAGATATTTGGGAAGAGAGTTGAAGGTAATTCGGCCCCAGGCCCCAGTAGGCCTTGTGGACAATGCAGAGGGTTTTGAACTTAATCCTCGCAGACACTGGGAGCCAGTGCAGTGATTTCAGTCCTGGAGAGATACGATCCCTGGGCTTGAGGCCAATGACAAGTCTTGCAGTCCTGTTCTGGATAAGTTGCAAAGGGCGGAGAGTAGATGCAGGCAGATTTAGATAGAGGCTGTTATAATAGTCCAGCTTAGAGAGACCCAGGGCTCTGGAGACGGTGAGCTTCTGGGGGAAGGAGAGGAAAGGAAGAATACCTCTGAGGAGGTGCAGTTGGTAGTGTGACTTCTTGGAGACGGAGATGTGAGGAGAGAAGGATAGTGTGGAGTCGAAGATAACCCCAAGATTCTTAGCCTTGCAGGTGGGAGCAGGAAGTGGGCCAAGAGAGGCCGGCCAGAGGGCTGCAGGGAAGGAGGGGGTGGTTGTGCCGATGAGTAGGATCTCAGTCTTACTGGCATTAAGAGAGAGGTCATTGGTGGCACACCACTCCTGGATAGCAGACAGACAGTCGGAAATGAGGGAAGGAGAAGAGGTGGCCGGAGGTAGCCTGAAAATGAGCTGGGTGTCATCCGCATAGCACTGAAAGATAGAGCAGAGAGCGGCAATGTGGTGGGCAAGGAGTGCCAGGTACTAGTTGAACAGCCAGGGAGAGAGGTTAGATCCCTGGGGGACACCACAGGTAGAGAAAAAGATAGAGAGGAAGGACCCAAGTTGGACCTGAGAGGGTCGGTCAGAGAGGAAAGAAGTCAGCCACGCCAGAGCCTGACCGGTGATACCCAGGTTATCACAGAGACGGTTTAGCAGGATGGCATGGTTGACAGTGCCAAAGGCAGAGGTGAGATCGAGCAAGAGGAGGACACAAGGGGTATTGGAGTAAAGGTTGGAGAGCAGGTCTTCACGGATGTTCACGAGAGCAGTTTCCGTGCTTCTGGCAGCTCTGAAGCCAGACTGATGGTCATGAAGACAACCAACCGATTTGGTGTGAAGATTTAGCTGGGAGATGGCCAGTTTCTCCAGGAGCTTGCCCAGGAACAGAGTGATGGAGATTGGGCGATAGTTAGCAGGGCAGGAGGGGTCAGCAGAGGGTTTCTTAAGGAGAGGGTGCACAAGGGAGTGCTTCAGGGGGGGAAGGGAAGACTCCAATGGCGAAGGAGTGATTGCAAAAATCCTCCAGAGCAGGAGCCAAGGAGTCAATGTGGTCCTTGATCGTTTGAGGAACAGGGGTGAAGCTGTTTTGATGAGACTTTCATAGATCGGACTTGTCTAGAAACCTCGTCTGCAGAGAAAAGGGGAAAGGCAGAGAAGGGCGAGGGGGTGGCTGAAGAAGGGCCAGAGGATGAGCATGGAGTAGTGGGAGGGGGGGGCGATAGGAGGAGAGTGAGGACAGGATGTCCTGAGTTTTAGAGATGAAGTGAGAGGCCAGAGCCGTGCAGAGGGCCTGGGAGGGGACAGGAGAGGTTGAGACTGCAGCAGGATTGGCCAGTTCCTTGCAGATTTTAAAGAGTTCAGCTGGGCTGTTAGATGCCGTAGAGATGGGGGCTTGGATATGAGTTCTCTTCTTGGTGAGGACGGAGAGCCAGAATTGCCTTTGCAGTAGGCGCAGGCCAGTTTGTCAGAGGATGAGCAGAAAGCATGCCATTTCCTCTCAACCACCCTGCCCTTGCGTTTTAGGATGACAAGGTCCGAGTCATACCAGGAGTTACACTTGGCTTTGGGCTTCAGGCGGATTCTCATGACAGGGGCAAGGATATCAAGAGTATCAGATACAGAAGAGTGGAGCGTGGAGAGGGCTGTGTCAGGGCGAGCATCAGACAAAGGAGGAGGGGGGGGGGTGAGGCGGTGGCGGCAAAAGCCTCAACTGACGCGCTTCCAGGGTCGGATGACCGAGAAGGTGGGTGGCAGTGGTGGAGGTGGCTTGACCTGAGGGGTAGGGAGGGTGAGGTGGGAGGATAGGAGAAAGTGATCACTGCAGGAGAGAGGAGTGGAGAGAGGGACAGAGAGGGGAAGGTCTGAGGAGATCAGAACATTGAGAGTGTGCCCTGCAGGGTGGGTCGGGCCAGAGGGGAGAATGGTGAGAGAGAGTCGCAGAAGTCACGAAAGAGACCAGAGGGGGGACAGGAGGCATCCAGGTGGATGTTGAAGTCTCCAAGGAGGAGGAGTTGGGGGCAGGTGGGAGGAGGAGAGATCCGCCCATTCAGAAAGGAAGGAAGAAATCTGACCAGGTGGCCAATAGACAGTAGCCACAGTAAGGTAATGGCTAGGGGAGAGGGAGAGCATGCAGACGAGGCAGTCTAAAGAAGAGTATGTCTGTTTAAGAGTGACGGAGGCAGCAGGGAAGATAAGGGCTACACCCCCACCAGAGAGGTTGGGCCTGGGCAAGGAGAGGATCTTGTAGCCGTCCGGTAGGAGCGTGTCAAAGCTGGTGACAGAGCTGGCCATGAACCAAGTCTCGGTGAGACCGAGGACATCAAGGTCAAATTCTTCCAGAAGGCGGAAGATATCAGAGGAATGTTTGACAGCACAGCTAGAGTTAAGGGTGGCAATGTGGAGAAGGTTGCCATCCTTGAAGGACTTCCGGATGACACTGTCATGGCCCAGTGCTCTCAGACCAATCATCTACTTCTGGAAAGAAGTCTCCCGTCTCTCCTTAACTTCCCCCTTTCTCCTTTATTGCCTCCCTCTGCAACTCCTCTAGTCCCCATACACCCTCCAAGGGCTGTACCCCGCCCCCGTCCCCCTCCTCTGAAGACCTTTAAAAAAAGTAGACATCAGCTTCACTTACCTACCCTCAACTCTTGCTCTGCTGGCAAAAACTCCTCTGACATCGGTCACCTCCTTCAAGACGTTGACGTCCCGACTCACTGAGACGTGGTTCAAGGCCAGCTCTGAGACACTTCTCTCCGATGGGTCTGGGGGAAAAGAGTGGCCCTCATTTTCCATGAATGGGTTCCTGGTACCATCTTGCCCACTCAATCCTACTCTTCCTTTGAATGCCTTGTCTGTAGGCTTGGTGCATCTCCTACCCTCACCCTCACTCTCGCCAGCATCTTTAGGCCCCCTGGACCCATCCCCCCCTTTCCTCTCAGAATGGGCCGACCTCTCCTCTTCTCTCCTGTCCATCTCCTCCAAGCTTCTCCTCTGATATTTAAACATTCCTCTGGACTCTCCTGGTGCGGCCACTGTACTCTTTCGCGACCTCCGACTCTTTCCCGACAATCCTTCCCTCCAGTCTAACACTCAGCCGGACATACCTTGGATGCGCTCTCTCTACACACCTCTCGGACCATGCACTCCTCCCATCTGGAGCTCTCGGGCCCCCCAGCTAAGCCTCTGCCTGCACTGCCAGTCTCCTCCTCAGTCATTTGCCACCACCTTCATTCCTCCTCCCACCCCTGCTATTGACCATCTTACTGACTCAGCTCTTGCTAGCTTTAATCTCTCCATCTCCAAAACTCTGGACATCCTTGCCCGGTCAAGAGGATCCGCATGAAGGCTGCCTCCAAGTGCAATTCTTGGTATGACTCACCTGGCCACGCTGAAACCACATTCAGAGTTGCCGAGTGGAAGTGTCAGGCCTCATGCACATCCTCCGACAAACTGGCCTGCCGCTTGCTCCAAAGGCAATACCGACTCCAATTGCTCTAGGAAGAGGGCCCATGTCCAAGCCTGCATCTCTGGTGCCACCAATAACACGCAGGAACTTTTCCAAATCTGTAATGACCTTGACAATCCTACTGCAGTTTCCACCTCTCTTCCGCCCTCCCAGGCTCTCTGCACCGCACTGGCCTCCCACTTCACCACCAAAACCCAGGACATCATGTCCTCTATCTCCTCTTCTCCCCTCGTCCCACATGCCTCATTTGCGCCCCCCCCGCCCTGTGTGCTCACCATACTCTAGTCTTTCTCTCCCATTGCACCGGATGAGGTCTCTAAAGTAGTCTGCTCTATGAAATTTTCCTCCAAACAGGTGCTCCCCTGCTCTTCCAGAAGCATCAAGGACAACAAAGTCTCTTTCCCCTGCCTTAGCCGACTTCTGTAATCACTTTTGCCACAGGCTCTTTTCCACTGCCCCTCATGCAACCTTTGTGCACCCTCTCCTAAAAAAGCAGTCAGCTGACCCTTCCTGCCCGGCTAACTATCGCCATCACCCCTTTCTTGGGCAAACGCCTGGAGAAGTCTGCCAACTAATCCACCACACTGAATCTGTTGGCTGTCCCCACTACCACCAGTCTGGCTTCAGAGCATCCAGAGGCACGGAACCTGCTCCCCTGAACACCCGTGAAGATCCGCTCTCAAATCTTGATTCCAACTCCCCCTCCACAATCTTTCCTCTGCGTTTGACACAGTTAATCGCGGTACCCTCATAAATCGTCTGAGAAACACTCAGCATCTCGGACTGGGCACTAGTTTGGCTGTCATCCTTCCTATCAAACTGACCTTACCAGGTGCAACTGGACCCTTTCCTCTCCTCCACCTCTCAATCCACCTGCAGCGTCCCTCTGGGGGTCTATCCCATCACCGTGGCATTTCAACATCTACCTTGCCCCTTTGGCCCACGCGATCGCCACCTTCTCTCCTTACTTCCAGTGTTCTGCTGAGACAGCTCTCCTTCAAGGTTCCCTTCGTCCTCTCTCATACCAGACTGCCTTTCAGGCATGGTGCAGGGCCAATGAACTATGCCTTAATGCCAGAAAAACCAAGATTCTTCTCATTGGGATGCCTGCTCCCTCTTCCCCTCCCACTCTCTGGCTGGCCTCCTTGGGTCCCTTCCCCTCACCCTCTTCTGAGGCTAAAAACCTTGGTGTCATCTCTCACTCTTCCCTCACATCACAGCCAAGCCCTTGTCAAGAAGGTCAACTTTCAGCTCCAACTCCCTAGAGGCATTCTCCCTTTCCTCCTCTTCCCCCAGAAGTTCAATGTCTCCAGAGCTCAAGTCCTCGCTAGGCTAGACTACTGCAACAGCCTCTTCCTCAATCTGCCCCTTTCCTCTCTTCGCTCCCTCCGACTAAAGAATAGGACTGCAAGACTTTTCCTTGGCCTCAAGCCCAAGGACCACATCTCTCTGGCACAAATTTCTCTCCACTGGCTCCCGGTGGCTGCTAGGATCAAATCCTCTGCATCATCCACATGACTTTCTGGGGCCTGGGACCATGCTACAGCCAACTCTATTACCCTAAATACTCCCGGCTAGAGAATTTCCGTCCTAGAGCTCCAACTCTATGCAGATCTGTTGTTTCTCAAAGCAGAAAAGGAGGGGGGGGGGGTATATCACCATCTTTGGCAGGAGCCTCCATCCGGAATGGCCTCCCTGCCTCTATCAGACTTGAGCCAGATCTCCTTAAGTTCTGGAAGCAGAATACCCAGCTTTTTCTTCCTCCCCACCCCATTCCCTCTCCTCCACCATTCCGTCTCCCCCCACCCAGTCTTCTCTGGCTGGCAGCCTGGTCCCTTATGAGTCTTACAGGGCAGCAGGCCCCATTTGTCTGGTTTGCCACTGCACCCACCCTACCTAGCACTTCCCTTTCCGAGCGCCTCCCTGACCAGCCTGTAGGGCCGAGTCCTGTCCACCCCCTCCCCGCACTAGTCCAGATCAGCATCATGCCCTGGCACTTGCCCTCTTGGCGCCCAATAGCACTTTACTAACCCTGGGCCCTCCTTCCCCTGCACCCTCACTCCCTTTCACTTCTTGCTACTTCACTTGCACGATCAGAATGCAACAAGGCCTAGTAGGACACTTATTGTTTTTAATCCCCTCGTTCACCCCCCCCACCCCCATTTTTGTCTTGTGCTGCCTGGAAACACATTGTATATAGGCACCTTATAAATATGCAATAAATAAATGTGTGTGGGGGAGAGCACAATTTGCTTAAGGCCTATGGAGCCGGTCAGTGAGAAAAGCATGCTGCGAGTATTGTTGAGTGCTTGAGACTCTGGGATGTTAAAACCTCAGAGAAAGACATTACGGTGTGTTAAACCGTCAGAAGAGAGTACATTGGAGATGTCTACAATGAATCTTTCCCTCTTGTGAGATGTTCTGCAGATGAGATGGAAGGTTAGGGACTCAAATAAGCTTCCTCTGTGAAATGGTATGAAGCATTGGCAATCGCTCCGGTGGATGATTGCCACTCTGCCACCTGCTCTTCCTGGCCAGTTTACATGTTGGGTACAGTAGCCTGGGGGTAGGAGGGTGCAGAACACATGGGGGTGAAGGGGGGGGGGTCAATCATGTTTTAGTGATGAAATGGGCATCAAGGTTATTGTACAAGTTACAACCCCCCCCCCCAATAGTTAAAGTAGTAGAGACGGTAGTAGGGCTATACCACCCTGCTGTGCCCAGAGTACCGGTGATAGCCGAGAAACGGCAAGATGCAAGGGTGCCCGAGATCCAGGGATGGAGCTGGGCAGCAGTTGGGAGGGGGGAGGGATGGAGGAAGGAAGGAAGGAAGGGAGTTCAGTTGGGGCAGAGGGGGGGAGGGAAGGAAGTTTGGGAAGTTGAAGTGTTTAAGGGTGTGATAGTGTTAGTTGGGGACCGAGCCTACATCTATATACCAATTTGCCAAAAGAAGGAAAAGGGGAGGGGGAATGGGAAGTTAACGAATCATGGGGGACCTTAAAGTAATTACCTGGAATGTGAGAGGGCTCAACAGGTATCTGAAAGGAAATAAGTTAATGATGTACCTGCGCAGACAGAAAATAGATATAGCCCTGATATAGGAGACACCTCACGAAAGAAAGATTAGAGGTGGTACAGAAAAAATGGAAGGGGACGGTAGTCGGTGCAACTTATTCAGCTTATGCGAGAGTGATTACCTGGGTAGCATTGCATGTCCCATTTCAGCTACTACAGACCACAGTGGATGCAGATGGGAGGATGGTGGCAATAAGAGGGCTGGTTGAAAATAAAGAAATAAGCATCATAAATACATACGCCCCCAACCATGAAACAGTGGCATTTTTTAAGACTCTGTATACCAAAATGAGCATGTATGTAGGAGGGAAGGTGATCTGGGGAGGGGACTTTAACTGTACCTTAAACCCGAAAATAGACAGATCGGATAACAAAATAGACAGACCCTCCCCAGCTGCCAAGGCGCTGCAGTCTCTGGTGGCGGACTTTAGGCTGGAAGATGCATGGAGGGCGTGCCACCCGCAGGACAGACAATACTTACATTTCTCGGCTCCACAAAATTTGTACACGAGGCTAGATTATCTGTCACACAGGAACTAATGGCAGAAACAGTACAGATAAGACTATAAAGCGCGGGTCTTATCAGACCACTCGCCACTGGTCCTAATATGGCAATGCCAACCCCCAAGAGCAAGGATCCCAACGTGGCGCCTTAGAGCAGAGGCACTAAAAGACATACTGTTTAGGGAGATGTAAGAGGAAGTAAGTTACTTTGAGACTAACACCGATAGTGCAGAGTCTGCTGCCACACTGGGCGAAGCCTTCAAAGTGGTAGTGAGTGGGATAGCTATTGCTAAGTCCAAAGGATTACAAAGCGGGTTATTAACGGAATTACAGGAGGCAGAAATAGAGCTGGAAACGGTACTGCGCAGGGAGGATAACACCTAGGAAGATGCTGAAATAATACTCAGGCTGCAACAGAAATGTGTAGAACACTGGGAAAGATTGTACAATCTAAACTATAAAAAGTATCTAGAGAGAACATGCAACAGGAGAAACCAGGAAGAATGCTGGCATGGCTATACAAAAGCGAGACCCCAGGCTGCCAATCAGAGCAATAATCAAAGAAGATGGGGGAACAGCGGACATCCAAGAGGGCGTGAATCAGGAATTCCTAAGGTACTATCAATTGCTGTATGGGGACGAGGGAGGAGGTGACGATAGGGAGATGAGATAAACCCTGGAAGACATAGGTATTCCACGAATAACCGGAGGAGCAAGAAGAGTTAGATGCACTGATCACCTTAGAGGAATTAGAAGAGGTAATGACTCAGTTACCCACCGGCAAGACTCCGGGAGCGGATGGACTCACTAGTAAATTTTATAAAATGTATAGAAAGGAGGTGCTTCCCCCGCTTTCAGCAATGCTAAATGAGGCATACGATACAGGGCAGTTACCAGAGTTGCTGATAGAAGAGATTATCATACCGCTCCCTAAACCCAACAAGCCGAGCACAGATTGCGGATCATTCAGACCACTGTCATTGCTTAACCAAGATAGTAAAATGCTAACGGCGGTTCTAGCAAACAGAATGAGACGGATCATTGCTAAACTAAAACACCCCGATCAGACTAGATATGTTCCACACAGGAATATTTCCAACAACCTTAGGCAACTCCATCGAGTGATAGAACACACTAAGAGTGAAGAGTGCGAAATGGCAATTTTGTCGTTGGATGCGATAAAAGCCTTTGACTCAGTCAAATGGTCTTGGCTGATGGCTACCCTGGCCAGCTATGGGATAGGTCCTGGGTATCTTAAATGGGTCCATCGATTATATAGTGCACCGCTGGCTAGGGTTAAAATGGGAGCAATAATATCGGAAAGATGGCAACTAAGCAGGGCTACTAGACAGGTATGTCCGTGGTCCCCATGTTGTATATCTTGGCATTAGAGCCCCAGGCATAAATCTAAGGCAGCAGTATGATGCAATAGGGAGTAACAAAAGGAGAACCACATCTAATCTCCTTGTACGCAGACGATATGCTGTTGTATTGACGATACCCCGAAGAAAACCTCCAATATGTCCTAGAAGTGATGGAGCGCTTTGAGACATTATCTGGCACAGCGGTGAACCCCACAAAATCATGTATATTTCCGCTGAGAAGAGATGCAGGGATCCCGCGAGATCAACTTCCGATTCTACAAATACCTTGGGAAATGAGCACGGTTAGCTCTTTGGGGATAAACATTTACCACATGGTGGAGGTGGAGCAGCAACATAACGGAGGTGGCGGTCAGGAACAACGAAAACAGCATGAAGTTCGGGGCAAACCTCCCTTTGGCGATGATGGGGAGAGGGTCATTGCTGAAAATGGTAGTTTTACCAAGATTGCTGCATTGCTTCGGCAACATACCATATCTGATACCGAGGCAATATTTCACTAGGATACATAGCATATGCAGGGAATTTCTCTGGCATGGAACGAGGAACAGAATTTCCCTCTGGAAGTTACAAAATTCATATGACAAAGGGGGTATAAAATTGCCGAACTACGAGGTCTACTATTTAGCGAGCCAATTGCAGTATGTGGCAAAGTGGCTGTCGGAGGACCCAACCCCAGAATCTAGGTTGTTCAGACAAGAATGTGCCCCTTTCTTCCTCAAAGAAATTATTTGGCTGCCTATCTTAGATTTACCAGGTTACTCACCATAGTGACAACCTTACTCCTAGTCCATAGTCCCCTTTCCTCCATACTTATGGGACATCTCTCCATCCTGTGGGACGGGACCGGAGCACTTTGTAAAAAGCACCAGATGTTTTTAAAAAATGTGTCCCGCCTCCCTTTCCTGCGCGGGGCCCGGCACGCGGCCGTAACCCCACCCACCTTGGCTCCGCCCCGCGCATCGCCCATCAGTCCTTTTCTATCGCAGGGTCCAAGACCCATTAGCAATAACAGAGGAACCTTATTAGAGGGGACGGCGGGCGGGCGGGCGTATGGAGGAAAGGGGACTATGGACTAGAAGTAAGGTGGTCACTACGGTGAGTAACCTGGTAATACTCCAAACGTCCCGTCCCCTTTCCTCCATATTTATGGGAGATTCCCAAGCACTCCTTACAGGAACTATGGGTGGATGGAAATAGCCCTTACTGAAACAGGTTCTTCAGCACAGCCTGGCCAAACGGAGCCTCGGCCCTAGAGCTCATATCGAGGCAGTATTGCTTACAGAAAGCAGATGGGGAGGCCCAGGTAGCCGCTCTAGCGATGGACTTCCAGGGAACATACTTCTGAAAAGCAACCGCAGCTGCCTTGCCTCGCACCTGATGTCTTAGTTACTTACCTGTAACTGTATTTCTCCAGCATTGGTATCTTTCATAGATTCAGATGCTTGAATATTCCCCGTCGTCAGACTGGGAATCCTCGGTGATAAATTAAATAATAATAATTTTTTTATATATATGGGATACATTACTCACCGTAATCGTATTTCTGATGCTTGTATCTGCTTAGATTCACATGCTGTGCATAGGCCGACATCTAGTGGAAGCTGCGGAGTATTACAGTTTGTTTTTCGAAAGTCGAAAATGGGCGTCGACACAGGCGTGCCAGTAATACTATCCCTAGTGTGACGTCCACTGTACCCAAGATCCCTCACGCGTGTAGGATCCTCAGATTGTATTTTTTCTGACATGAGGAAGCATGAGGAGTAGCGTGAGTACAGATAATCCAAGCAGATAGACAGAAAAGGTAAGACTACAAGCAATCATGCGCCTTCTCTCGGAGGGGAGGAAGGGTGGGTCGCATGTGAATCTAAGCAGATACAAGCATCAGAAATACGATTACGGTGAGTAATGTATCCCTTCTGAGGCTTGTGGAATCTGCTTAGATCACATGCTGTGCATAGATTAGCGAGCAGTACCAGAAGAAGGAGGTGGGATGTGAGAAGGGTCATGAGCAAACAGGTGTCTTAGAACCGCTTGTCCCACTTGTGTATCTGTCTTGGAATGAGTGTCAATGCAGTAATGCTGAGTAAAAGTGTGAATAGAGCTCCAAGTAGCCGCTTTGCAAATGGTGTCGAGGGGAACATTTGCAATGAAAGCCAGAGTGGCACCAATGCCTCTAGTAGAGTGGGCCCTTGGCGTAAAAGGCAGAGTCTTGTCAGAAAGAGAGTAACACAGCTGTATACAGTTGATAATCCACTTCGAGATAGCGCCCTTAGAGACGCGATCCCCCTCTCTGCCTGTAGCTACGGAGACAAACAGTTGATCTGTTTTCCTTAGCGGTCTGGTTTTATTTACATAGTATAGGACCGCCCTACGCACATCTAGGGTGTGTAGTTTCACCTCAGCCGAGCTTTGCGGGTTCTGGAAGAAAGCCGGAAGCTCGATGGACTGGTTTACATGGAACTTGGATATGAATTTAGGTGAGAACCTAGGGTGTGTGCGTAAAACCAGTTTGTCCTTGTGGATAGTAAAGAAAGGATCTTGCACTGACAGAGCCTGAATCTCACTGACCCTTCTTATGGAGGTAATGGCTACTAAGAAGGCCGTTTTATAAGTCAGGTGTTTGAGACTACTTTTATGCATGGGTTCGAATGGGGGTCCCATGAGCTTAGCTAGCACCACGTTGAGGTCCCATCCTGGCGGTGGGTTCGAAATAGGAGGGTGAAGTCTCTTTACTCCTTCCATGAAGGCTTTAACCACTGGCACTTTCCACCACGAGACCTTGTTATGGGATGTGGTGTAAGCCGAGAGGGCTGCCAGGTGTACTTTCAGTGAGTTAAAAACCAACCCTGCATCCAGCAGGTGGAGCATGTATGTCACAACGTTGGAAGGAGTGCAATCAACCGGGTTGATTTGTTTATTCTGGCACCAGATAACGAATCTTTTCCACTTATCAAAGTAACAGTGCCTTGTATTTGGTTTTCTGGACTCCTTTAGAATGTCCATACACCTCTGTGGTAATTTGAGATGTCCAAACTCTATGACTTCAGGAGCCATGCTGCTAGGTTCATAGAGTTGGGTTCCTGATGCACTGTTTGACCCTGTTGCTGGGACAGTAGGTTGTACCAAGCTGGGAGTCTGATGGGTTCGCACACCGCCATCCTGTGTAGGTGTGGAAACCATGGTTGTCTCGCCCACATGGGAGCAACTAGGATGAGCGTCATCGATTCCTTGTTCATCTTGTACACCACCTTCCTGATGAGAGGAGTTGGTGGAAAAGCGTACGCAAACATCCCTGACCAGTTCATCCACAGGGCATTCCCTTGGGAGTCCGGTTGGGGGAACCTGGATGCAAATCCTGGGCATTGTTTGTTTTCGCTTGTGGCGAATAGGTCTATAGTGGGGAAACCCCACTGAGAGAAGAGATCTTCTACCACGTCTCTGTGAAGGACCCATTCGTGTTCTTCTGGGAGGGAGTCTCTGCTTAGAGCATCCGCTAGGGAATTGAGCTCCCCTGGAACATGTTGCGATGACAGGAAGATGTTCCGTCTGAGTGCCCATATCCAGATTTTCTGGGCAAGCTTGGACAGATTTGGTGAACGAGTCCCCCCTTGCTTGTTCAGATAGAACATGGCTGTCGTGCTGTCCGTCCTGATCTGCACCGACAAGTTCAGTAGATGGGGCTCGAACGTCTTTAGCGCTCGGAACACTGCCAGAAGCTCTAGCAGATTGATGTGGTTCTTGGCTACTGAGTGAGACCAGAGACCCTGAGCTGTGTGGTGGAGATGGTGAGCTCCCCACCCAGTCAGGCATGCATCTGTAGTTACCACGGCTTGTACTTCGGGATTGTAAAAGGGTTTCCCCTTTGCGAGATTCTCTCTTGTCCACCAGTGTAGGCTCTGTAAGAGTGTTGGCGAAACGACCACTAGATCGTCCCAATGACCACTTGCCTGAGACCACTGTTTCGCCAACCATTCCTGCATGGGACGCATGCGCAGACGCGCGTGGGGGACCAGGTAAATGCATGACGCCATCATGCCCAGTAACCGCATAGCTTTGCGTACTGTTATCTGTTGACCTGACTGATAATGCGGAATTTGCAGAAGTATATTCCGAATTCTCTCTTCCGAAGGGAAGGTCAATCCTTTCTGAGTATCTAGGATAGCTCCTAGAAATTGTTTTGAGGTGCTTGGCACCAGACTTGACTTTTTCTCGTTGATAGAGAAGCCTAATTCGTGGAGGAGGTCGATAGTCCTCTGAATGTTTGACCTGCAAATTCCTGGGGTCTCCCCCGTTATGAGCCAGTCGTCCAGATAAGGGTACACCGGGATTGCTTCCCTGCGTAGGTGTGCAGCCGCCACCGCCAGTACCTTGGTGAATACCCTTGGTGCAGAAGCTATCCCGAAGGGCAGTACCTTGAATTGGTAGTGGCGACTGTCTACCTTGAAGCGTAAGTACTTTCTGTGCGCTGGGAGCATGGAAATATGAAAATAAGCATCTTTCATATCCAAGGTTGCCATGTAATCCCCCTTTTTTAGGAGGGGGATTACCTCTTGTAGCGTGGTCATACGGAATTTTTGGGGCTTGACATACTTGTTGGCAGGCCGCAAGTCTAATACTGGGCGCATTGTCAAATCTTTCTTTGGCACAAGGAAGTAAGTTGAATAGATACCCTTGTTTACCTGGTGTCCTGGGACGAGTTCTATCGCGTCCTTTTCTAGCAGAATGGCGATCTCCTCGAGAAGGATCCTTTGATGCTCTAGGGAGTGCACTCTTTGTCGTGGAGGATGGTTCCGGGGACGCTGCAGTAGTTCTATACAATATCCTGCGGATACTGTTGACAGCACCCATCTGTCTGAGGTGATCCCTTCCCAAGCCTGGGTGAAGGTGGAAATGCGTCCCCCTACTGGGGTTGCGTGGCAAGGGACCCTGAACTGAGCGTCACTGTTTTGGTGGAGGCGTGCCACCTCCCTTGTTGGGGCTGCCTCTGCCTCTTCCACGACCTCTCTTGTTACCCCTGCCGTAACTCTGGGTAGACTGCTGGTTGTTATTCCATTGTGTACCCTGTCCCTGGGCATAGTTGCCTCTTTGTGAATTTTGTCCGCGTGGGCGACGAAAATTACTGTTCCCCCTCTGGTTAGGGGGTTTGTTGGTAAGCTGGCCAAGGGATTTGAGAGTCTCATATTCATCTTTGGCATTTTTAAGTGCGTCTTCGACCGCTTTCCCAAACAATAGGTCGGGTTCCACTGGCTTGTCTATTAAAGAAGCCTGGGTTTCTGTCTTGAATCCCGACTGCCGTAACCACGCATGTCTTTTGATAACAGTACCTTCTGCTATCAATCTCCCTGCGTTGTCAGCGGCGTCGAAAGTTGCTTTTAAAATGCAACCAGACACGGCTCTCCCTTCTGCCGAGATCCGAGCCAGCTGGCCCTTTAATGGTTCTGGAGCAGAGGCAATGAGCGCCGCGACCTCTTCCCATTGATGGCAATTGTAACTAGCCAACAGGGTGGTGGAATTCGCAATCCTTGCTTGGTAGGCGGACGTTGAGGCTACCTTCCTGCCAAACCCGTAAAGTTTTTTGCTCTCCTTGTCGGGAGGAGCTTCTGATGAAGATAAGGGCGTGCCAGCCCTCTTTCTAGTGTTGGTCACCACTAGGGAATCTGGTCTAAGATGTCCCTTTATATACAGAGGGTCAGACTGGGCTGCCCGGAAAATCTTTTCAATTCTGGGGTTGACAGCTCTGGTGAGGTTAGGATTCACCAGGGAAGGATCTATTCTTCGTTGGATGGATTTGAGGATAGGGATGGTCTGAGCGACCGGTCTTCTCTCTCCTACAAACTCCTCCGCGAAGTCCCTTTCCTCCTGTACACCGTGGGTGTCGATGTGGAAGTGTTCCGCTGCTCGAGCGAGAACCTCGTTAAGGAGGGGCTGGTTATCAACTGGAGAGTCAGTAACTGGGGCTTCGCTTTGTACTGGGGAATCTACTCTGTAAATTTCCTGCTCATCTTCTCCCTCCTCCAGGTCCTCATCCTCTGCATAGTAATCTGTCCCGGTTTGTTCTTCCATAATTGCAAACTCCTGGTCCTCTTCAGGGAAAACTTGTCCCTGATAACTGGGGAGTGGAGTAGAATATGGAGTGGAGTAAGGCTGAACCTCGAAGGGTTCAGGTCTTTCGACCCGGGGCTTTTTACTTAGCGGGATAGGATCGGAGGAGCCTGAGGGTGTGGCCCCTTGAGGGTTATATGAAAGAAAGTGTTCTGGGTTCTTATCATAAAAATCAGCCAAGGAAGACATCCTAGACATAACCCTGTCTATGTCTTCACTGGACCATTCCCTGGAACAGGGTATTACTTTAGCAGGTGATTTATTTTCAAGGGTAGACTTGTGTTTGCTTGTCTGCTTAGGCTTTACAGGGGTGGAAGGCTGTGCTTTCCGCTGTTTCCCCCCTTCTCCGTGCGTGGAAAAATGTTTTCCCTGTCCCTTGGGGGCCCCAGAGACTTTCGACGCCTGGCGTCGAGGGTCTGGAAAGGTATCTGTGTGCTTCGGGCGTGGGGCCTCACTGGTGTTAACCGCGGTCTCGGTATCTTGGAGCGCGGCCTGGGGGTGGAAGTCGTCTTCGTCTCCCGACGATCGAACTTCCGTTAGTGTGTGTAGCGAGGCACTCTTGGCAAGAGTGGATGATTGCCTTGCGTCGTGAGGCGATCTCGATCGAGAGCGCCCAGAGGACACCGAGTCGGACCGTTCTTTTTGTGCCTCTTTCCGGGAAGTCGACGTCGTCGAGGTCCGGTTGGTCTTAGTGTGTTTAGTGTGTGTTAGGTGTGTAGCGCTTGCGTCGCCGGGGGTCTTCCCCATAGCCGCCTTGCCGGACGACCTTCCGAGGTCGGGGACCTGCGCTCGTCGGCTGTCTTTCGACGCCGTAATGCCCTCGCCGTCCGAAAGTACGGCGTCGCTGCCATCGCTGAAGGCGCCCTCCGCTGCCATGGCCTCCTGCCTGGCGTGGTGGGCCCAACGCTTTGTCGAACGGTCCTTAAGTGTCTTAGGTTTAAACCTACTACACGCTCTGCAGTTCGCTTCGGGGTGATCCCTCGGCAAGCAGAGATTGCACGTGGCGTGCCTGTCGACCCAAGGGTATTTGCGATTGCACTTGGGGCAGAATTGAAAAGGGGTACCCTCCATACGCACCTTAAGGCAGCGGGCTGCTAAGTGTAGGAATATATATAAATGTAACTATATATCAAGAGTGAAGAGTATGTACCACCCCCCACTCTCCCTACTTGTAAGGGCCGAGGCCAGCGGCCTACTAGGCCCGGGCCGAGGCCAGCGGCCTACCGAGGCCCAGATCCGTCGTGCAGCAGTCGACGGTCGATGACTTCTCCAGCCGTCGTCGAGGTTGAGGGTCGACGTTGGGGTGGGGAAGGGAATGAATAAGAATTAAAATTATAATAACAGCAAAAGTATGGCTAAGGCCAGGGAACTCCGCAAGATGCTTCCGACCAGTATGGCGGAAAAAAACAATCTGAGGATCCTACACGCGTGAGGGATCTTGGGTACAGTGGACGTCACACTAGGGATAGTATTACTGGCACGCCTGTGTCGACGCCCATTTTCGACTTTCGAAAAACAAACTGTAATACTCCGCAGCTTCCACTAGATGTCGGCCTATGCACAGCATGTGATCTAAGCAGATTCCACAAGCCTCAGAAATATATATATATATATATATATATGGGATACATTACTCACCGTAATCGTATTTCTGATGCTTGTATCTGCTTAGATTCACATGCTGTGCATAGGCCGACATCTAGTGGAAGCTGCGGAGTATTACAGTTTGTTTTTCGAAAGTCGAAAATGGGCGTCGACACAGGCGTGCCAGTAATACTATCCCTAGTGTGACGTCCACTGTACCCAAGATCCCTCACGCGTGTAGGATCCTCAGATTGTATTTTTTCTGACATGAGGAAGCATGAGGAGTAGCGTGAGTACAGATAATCCAAGCAGATAGACAGAAAAGGTAAGACTACAAGCAATCATGCGCCTTCTCTCGGAGGGGAGGAAGGGTGGGTCGCATGTGAATCTAAGCAGATACAAGCATCAGAAATACGATTACGGTGAGTAATGTATCCCTTCTGAGGCTTGTGGAATCTGCTTAGATCACATGCTGTGCATAGATTAGCGAGCAGTACCAGAAGAAGGAGGTGGGATGTGAGAAGGGTCATGAGCAAACAGGTGTCTTAGAACCGCTTGTCCCACTTGTGTATCTGTCTTGGAATGAGTGTCAATGCAGTAATGCTGAGTAAAAGTGTGAATAGAGCTCCAAGTAGCCGCTTTGCAAATGGTGTCGAGGGGAACATTTGCAATGAAAGCCAGAGTGGCACCAATGCCTCTAGTAGAGTGGGCCCTTGGCGTAAAAGGCAGAGTCTTGTCAGAAAGAGAGTAACACAGCTGTATACAGTTGATAATCCACTTCGAGATAGCGCCCTTAGAGACGCGATCCCCCTCTCTGCCTGTAGCTACGGAGACAAACAGTTGATCTGTTTTCCTTAGCGGTCTGGTTTTATTTACATAGTATAGGACCGCCCTACGCACATCTAGGGTGTGTAGTTTCACCTCAGCCGAGCTTTGCGGGTTCTGGAAGAAAGCCGGAAGCTCGATGGACTGGTTTACATGGAACTTGGATATGAATTTAGGTGAGAACCTAGGGTGTGTGCGTAAAACCAGTTTGTCCTTGTGGATAGTAAAGAAAGGATCCTGCACTGACAGAGCCTGAATTTCACTGACCCTTCTTATGGAGGTAATGGCTACTAAGAAGGCCGTTTTATAAGTCAGGTGTTTGAGACTACTTTTATGCATGGGTTCGAATGGGGGTCCCATGAGCTTAGCTAGCACCACGTTGAGGTCCCATCCTGGCGGTGGGTTCGAAATAGGAGGGTGAAGTCTCTTTACTCCTTCCATGAAGGCTTTAACTACTGGTACTTTCCACCACGAGACCTTGTTATGGGATGTGGTGTAAGCCGAGAGGGCTGCCAGGTGTACTTTCAGCGAGTTAAAAACCAACCCTGCATCCAGCAGGTGGAGCATGTATGTCACAACGTTGGAAGGAGTACAATCAACCGGGTTGATTTGTTTATTCTGGCACCAGATAACGAATCTTTTCCACTTATCAAAGTAACAGTGCCTTGTATTTGGTTTCCTGGACTCCTTTAGAATGTCCATACACCTCTGTGGTAATTTGAGATGTCCAAACTCTATGACTTCAGGAGCCATGCTGCTAGGTTCATAGAGTTGGGTTCCTGATGCACTGTTTGACCCTGTTGCTGGGACAGTAGGTTGTACCAGGCTGGGAGTCTGATGGGTTCGCACACCGCCATCCTGCGTAGGTGTGGAAACCATGGTTGTCTCGCCCACATGGGAGCAACTAGGATGAGCGTCATAGATTCCTTGTTCATCTTGTACACCACCTTCCTGATGAGAGGAGTTGGTGGAAAAGCGTACGCAAACATCCCTGACCAGTTCATCCACAGGGCATTCCCTTGGGAGTCCGGCTGGGGGAACCTGGATGCAAATCCTGGGCATTGTTTGTTTTCGCTTGTGGCGAATAGGTCTATAGTGGGGAAACCCCACTGAGAGAAGAGATCTTCTACTACGTCTCTGTGAAGGACCCATTCGTGTTCTTCTGGGAGGGAGTTTCTGCTTAGAGCATCCGCTAGGGAATTGAGCTCCCCTGGAACATGTTGCGATGACAGGAAGATGTTCCGTCTGAGTGCCCATATCCATATTTTCTGGGCAAGCTTGGACAGATTTGGCGAACGAGTCCCCCCTTGCTTGTTCAGATAGAACATGGCTGTCGTGCTGTCCGTCCTGATCTGCACCGACAAGTTCAGTAGATGGGGCTCGAACGCCCTTAGCGCTCGGAATACTGCCAGAAGCTCTAGCAGATTGATGTGGTTCTTGGCTACTGAGTGAGACCAGAGACCCTGAGCTGTGTGGTGGAGATGGTGAGCTCCCCACCCAGTCAGGCATGCATCTGTAGTCACCACGGCTTGTACTTCGGGATCGTAAAAGGGTTTCCCCTTTGCGAGATTCTCTCTTGTCCACCAGTGTAGGCTCTGTACGAGTGTTGGCGAAACGACCACTAGATCGTCCCAATGACCACTTGCCTGAGACCACTGTTTCGCCAACCATTCCTGCATGGGACGCATGCGCAGACGCGCGTGGGGGACCAGGTAAATGCATGACGCCATCATGCCCAGTAACCGCATAGCTTTGCGTACTGTTATCTGTTGACCTGACTGATAATGCGGAATTTGCAGAAGTATATTCCGAATTCTCTCTTCCGAAGGGAAGGTCAATCCTTTCTGAGTATCTAGGATAGCTCCTAGAAACTGTTTTGAGGTGCTTGGCACCAGACTTGACTTTTTCTCGTTGATGGAGAAGCCTAATTCGTGGAGGAGGTCGATAGTCCTCTGAATGTTTGACCTGCAAATTCCTGGGGTTTCCCCCGTTATGAGCCAGTCGTCCAGATAAGGGTACACCGGGATTGCTTCCCTGCGTAGGTGTGCAGCCGCCACCGCCAGTACCTTGGTGAATACCCTTGGTGCTGAAGCTATCCCGAAGGGCAGTACCTTGAATTGGTAGTGGCGACTGTCCACCTTGAAGCGCAAGTACTTTTTGTGCGCTGGGAGCATGGAAATATGAAAATAAGCATCTTTCATATCCAAGGTTGCCATGTAATCCCCCTTTTTTAGGAGGGGGATTACCTCTTGTAGCGTGGTCATACGGAATTTTTGGGGCTTGACATATTTGTTGGCAGGCCGTAAGTCCAATACTGGGCGCATTGTCAAATCTTTCTTTGGCACAAGGAAGTAAGTTGAATAGATACCCTTGTTTACCTGGTGTCCTGGGACGAGTTCTATCGCGTCCTTTTCTAGCAGAATGGCGATCTCCTCGAGAAGGATCCTTTGATGCTCTAGGGAGTGCACTCTTTGTCGTGGAGGATGATTCCGGGGACGCTGCAGTAGTTCTATACAATATCCTGCGGATACTGTTGACAGCACCCATCTGTCTGAGGTGATCCCTTCCCAAGCCTGGGTGAAGGTGGAAATGCGTCCCCCTACTGGGGTTGCGTGGCAAGGGACCCTGAACTGAGCGTCACTGTTTTGGTGGAGGCGTGCCACCGCCCTTGTTGGGGCTGCCTCTGCCTCTTCCACGACCTCTCTTGTTACCCCTGCCGTAACTCTGGGTAGACTGCTGGTTGTTATTCCATTGTGTACCTTGTCCCTGGGCATAGTTGCCTCTTTGTGAATTTTGGCCGCGTGGGCGACGAAAATTATTGTTCCCCCTCTGGTTAGGGGGTTTGTTGGTAAGCTGGCCAAGGGATTTGAGAGTCTCATATTCATCTTTGGCATTTTTAAGTGCGTCTTCGACCGCTTTCCCAAACAATAGGTCGGGTTCCACTGGCTTGTCTATTAAAGAAGCCTGGGTTTCTGTCTTGAATCCCGACTGCCGTAACCACGCATGTCTCTTGATAACAGTACCTTCTGCTATCAATCTCCCTGCGTTGTCAGCGGCGTCGAAAGTTGCTTTTAAAATGCAACCAGACACGGCTCTCCCCTCTGCCGAGATCCGAGCCAGCTGGCCCTTTACCGGTTCTGGAGCAGAGGCAATGAGCGCCGCGACTTCTTCCCATTGATGGCAATTGTAACTAGCCAACAGGGTGGTGGAATTCGCAATCCTTGCTTGGTAGGCGGACGTTGAGGCTACCTTTCTGCCAAACCCGTAAAGTTTTTTGCTCTCCTTGTCGGGAGGAGCTTCTGATGAAGATAAGGGCGTGCCAGCCCTCTTTCTAGTGTTGGTCACCACTAGGGAATCTGGTTTAAGATGTCCCTTTATATACAGAGGGTCAGACTGGGCTG
The DNA here is from genome assembly GCF_040938575.1 of Ambystoma mexicanum. Classification (NCBI taxonomy): domain Eukaryota; kingdom Metazoa; phylum Chordata; class Amphibia; order Caudata; family Ambystomatidae; genus Ambystoma; species Ambystoma mexicanum. Next base: position 424,568,811 of record NC_090934.1, on the reverse strand, counting down.
CCCGGAAAATCTTTTCAATTCTGGGGTTGACAGCTCTGGTGAGGTTAGGATTCACCAGGGAAGGATCTATTCTTCGTTGGATGGATTTGAGGATAGGGATGGTCTGAGCGACCGGTCTTCTCTCTCCTACAAACTCCTCCGCGAAGTCCCTTTCCTCCTGTACACCGTGGGTGTCGATGTGGAAGTGTTCCGCTGCTCGAGCGAGAACCTCGTTAAGGAGGGGCTGGTTATCAACTGGAGAGTCAGTAACTGGGGCTTCGCTTTGTACTGGGGAATCTACTCTGTAAATTTCCTGCTCATCTTCTCCCTCCTCCAGGTCCTCATCCTCTGCATAGTAATCTGTCCCGGTTTGTTCTTCCATAATTGCAAACTCCTGGTCCTCTTCAGGGAAAACTTGTCCCTGATAACTGGGGAGTGGAGTAGAATATGGAGTGGAGTAAGGCTGAACCTCGAAGGGTTCAGGTCTTTCGACCCGGGGCTTTTTACTTAGCGGGATAGGATCGGAGGAGCCTGAGGGTGTGGCCCCTTGAGGGTTATATGAAAGAAAGTGTTCTGGGTTCTTATCATAAAAATCAGCCAAGGAAGACATCCTAGACATAACCCTGTCTATGTCTTCACTGGACCATTCCCTGGAACAGGGTATTACTTTAGCAGGTGATTTATTTTCAAGGGTAGACTTGTGTTTGCTTGTCTGCTTAGGCTTTACAGGGGTGGAAGGCTGTGCTTTCCGCTGTTTCCCCCCTTCTCCGTGCGTGGAAAAATGTTTTCCCTGTCCCTTGGGGGCCCCAGAGACTTTCGACGCCTGGCGTCGAGGGTCTGGAAAGGTATCTGTGTGCTTCGGGATCTTGGAGCGCGGCCTGGGGGTGGAAGTCGTCTTCGTCTCCCGACGATCGAACTTCCGTTAGTGTGTGTAGCGAGGCACTCTTGGCAAGAGTGGATGATTGCCTTGCGTCGTGAGGCGATCTCGATCGAGAGCGCCCAGAGGACACCGAGTCGGACCGTTCTTTTTGTGCCTCTTTCCGGGAAGTCGACGTCGTCGAGGTCCGGTTGGTCTTAGTGTGTTTAGTGTGTGTTAGGTGTGTAGCGCTTGCGTCGCCGGGGGTCTTCCCCATAGCCGCCTTGCCGGACGACCTTCCGAGGTCGGGGACCTGCGCTCGTCGGCTGTCTTTCGACGCCGTAATGCCCTCGCCGTCCGAAAGTACGGCGTCGCTGCCATCGCTGAAGGCGCCCTCCGCTGCCATGGCCTCCTGCCTGGCGTGGTGGGCCCAACGCTTTGTCGAACGGTCCTTAAGTGTCTTAGGTTTAAACCTACTACACGCTCTGCAGTTCGCTTCGGGGTGATCCCTCGGCAAGCAGAGATTGCACGTGGCGTGCCTGTCGACCCAAGGGTATTTGCGATTGCACTTGGGGCAGAATTGAAAAGGGGTACCCTCCATACGCACCTTAAGGCAGCGGGCTGCTAAGTGTAGGAATATATATAAATGTAACTATATATCAAGAGTGAAGAGTATGTACCACCCCCCACTCTCCCTACTTGTAAGGGCCGAGGCCAGCGGCCTACTAGGCCCGGGCCGAGGCCAGCGGCCTACCGAGGCCCAGATCCGTCGTGCAGCAGTCGACGGTCGATGACTTCTCCAGCCGTCGTCGAGGTTGAGGGTCGACGTTGGGGTGGGGAAGGGAATGAATAAGAATTAAAATTATAATAACAGCATTTATATATATATATATATATATATATATATATATATATATATATATATATATATATATATATATATACATACATATATACACTGCCACCTAGCAGTGCATGTACATAGCCCATTATAGCCTATGAGCCGCTTCATTGTGTAGTCCCTCCACCTCACTTTGGTCCTTTATGACCCCAGCCAATGAGGTGGCAGGGCTTAAGCTCCGCCCCCGGCAGCCATCTTCAGATTTTGAACCGTAGAGATTACAGTATGATGGATGCCGAGCATAGGAGCAGCCTCTCAGGGGAGGCGGGCGGGCGCATGTGAATCTATGAAAGATACCAATGCTGGAGAAATACAGTTACAGGTAAGTAACTAAGACTTCTCCAGCATTGGATCTTTCATAGATTCAGATGCTTGAATAGAATACCAAGCAGTTAAAACATGCCACCATTATAAACAGATACGCATAATTACAGAAAAACATATTTCTGATCAAACCTTTACCATGCAGCAACACAACGGTTACATACTTCGGGAAAGGTGGGAAAGGAGGCTGGTCCTACCTTATACAAAGAGATGGCGGAGCACTGCCTGTCCAACTGCAGTTTCTTTGTTGGTATCTTCAGTCAGGCAGTAGTGTTTCGCGAAAGTATGCAGAGTGCTCCACGTGGCAGCTCTGCATATGTCTTTCAAGGCCACCCCTGCGTGGAATGCTGTTGACGCCGCCCTTCCTCTGGTGGAGTGCGCAGACGGCGGTCTAGTTAAAGGGTCGCCTTTCAACTGATGACAGTGGGTGATGCAGGACGATACCCAGCGTGCCAGGCTTTGTTTAGATATATGTTGGCCCTTGGTACGGCCAGAGAAGGAAATGAATAGCCGGTTTGAGGAGCGGAACGCCTTGGTTCTTTGCAAGTAAAACTTCAACACCCTAGAAACGTCTAGAGAGTGTAATGTCCTTTCCGCTTCCGAAGCGTGATTCTGGAAGAAGGTTGGTAAAACAATGCGCTCAGTGAACGACATCTCCGAAAGTACCTTGGGGAGGAACTTAGGGTGAGGCCTTAAGATGACGCGGTCCTTCTGGAACAAGGTAAACAGAGGTACCGAAGACAAAGCTTGCAACTCACTGATCCTTCTGGCCGATGTGATGGCTACCAGGAAGGATGTCTTCCAGGACAAGAATTTCATATCGCATCTATGTATGGGCTCGAAGGGAGGTTGCATGAGGGCTGTTAAGACGGTGTTGAGGCTCCAGTCCGGAACTGGTGTCGGTGTAGGCGGATAAGTACGCATCAGTCCTTTCAGGAAGATCTTGATCGCTGGTAAGGAGAGTAAAGCTTGCGTCTCCGCGGTTACTGTGTAGGCCGCTATGGCTGACAGATGGACCTTGATAGAGGACAGTGAGAGCCCTGATTTAGCCAGGTGCAACAAGTAAGGCAGAATTTGATCAACCGAGGCCGTGAGGGGATCGATCGCAGAGGTCTCGCACCATTTGGAAAACCTGGTCCATTTTCTAGTGTAGGTGAGTTGCGTGGATGGGGCTCTAGCGGCCCTGATGATATCCCAGCATTCTGATGGTAACTTTAGGTGCATCAGTTTACGCTGCTCAGGAACCATGCTTTGAGGGACAGGCTCCTCGGGTCGTGGTGGAGGACCTTGCGGTTCTGTTGTGTCAGTAGATATTGATGTGATTTGAGACGAATCAGGGTTTTGCAGGATAGATGTCTCAGCGTCGGGTACCAGACTTGCCGTGCCCAATCGGGTGCAATAAGAATCAAGGAACAATCCTGTTCTTTCACCCTGCGAAGTACCCTCGACAAGAGGGGAATGGGTGGGAAGGCGTAGAGGAGCTTCCCCGACCAATTCACTGAGAACGCGTCTCCCAGCGATTGGTGCTCGGGGTATCTCGACGCAAATCTCTTGCATTTTTTGTTGTTCCTGGTGGCAAAAAGGTCGATCTTCGGATGGCCCCATAAGGCAAATATCTGTCGGGTTTCTCTGTCATCCAACTCCCACTCATGTGACGCTGTGTATTCTCTGCTTAATCTGTCCGCTAGGACATTGTCTACTCCTGGAAGGTGCTCTGCCCTGATCTGTATCCCGTAGCGCAAGGCCCATGCCCATAGCTGTTGGGCTTCTTGCGACAGAATCCGAGACCTCGTGCCTCCCTGCTTGTTTGTATAGTGCATGGAGGTCATGTTGTCTGTCTGGACCGTAAGAACTTGACCAGCTATAACCGGTAGGGAGGCTTTCAGCGCCAACCTTACGGCCCTGAGCTCCAACACGTTGATGTGGAGCTGGGACTCTTGTGCCGACCAAGATCCCTTGGTTTGGAGGTCCGCAAGATGAGAGCCCCAGCCTGATAAGGAAGCGTCCGTCCGCAGCAGGAGGGTCGATGTCGGTGCTTGAAACGGCATTCCCTGTAGAAGATTCCTCGGAGCGTTCCACCATCGAAGGGCCTTGTGCAACGTCGATGGAATCTGGACAATGTCTTCCCAGCATCCGAAAGCTTGTTTCCAATGGTGGTCCAGAGCTTCCTGAACCGGCCTCATGCGAAGCCTGCAGTTCGGTATGAGGAATATGCATGATGATATCATGCCCAATAGGGATTTGTAAGAGCGTACAGATGTTGTCTCTTTCTGTAGGAAGTTCGAAGTTAAGCGTAGAATCGCCGCTATTCTCTCTGTGGATGGTCTCACTCTGGGAATGCTGGAGTCGAGCTCGGCTCCCAGGAAGAGAGCTACCTTGCTGGGAACGAGGCAGGACTTCGTCTGGTTGATGGAGAAACCTAACTCTTTTAGGAGGTTGACCGTCCTCGACACTGCCGAACGAGCCTTTGCAGCTGAACTTGCCTTTATCAGCCAATCGTCCAGGTATGGAAAAACGTCCGTTCCTGCTCTCCTGAGACTTGCCGCTACCGGTGCCAGGCATTTCGTGAAAACTCTTGGCGCCGATTTTAGACCGAACGGAAGCACTTGAAACTGAAAGTGGAGCCCTCCCACTGTGAACCTGAGGAACTGCCTGTGTGCTGGATGGATCGGAATGTGGAAGTATGCATCCTCCAAGTCTAAAGTGGCCAAGAAGTCGTGCTTGTTTAACCAAGGTAGCACCCCTTGTAGAGCTACCATCTTGAAAGTTATGCACTTGATGAACTTGTTGAGAGCCCTCAGGTCCAAGATGGGCCTCCATTGACCGTTTTTCTTTCTGACGAGGAAGAATCGGGAGTAGAAACCTTTTCCCCTCTGAGAATAGGGTACTGGTTCTACTGCTGCCTTCTGGAGCAGTTTTTTCACTTCGGACATGACCTGTCCTAGCATATGCACTCTGCGGGGAGTTGGAGGCAGGGAAGGAGGTTGGTCCAGAAATTCCAAGGTGTGACCCTTTCGGATCACCTGTAACACCCATTTGTCCGATATAATTGACCGCCAGCGCTGGAAAAACTGGCTCACCCTTCCCCCCACCGGGGCGTGGCGAAGGGGGGGGGGGAGATTGGTCGTCAGTTCTGCTTGCCTTGCGACTTCCCTTGGGCGGAGCCACGTCTGCCTCTATGGGCGTATCTGTTTGATGACTGATATTTATTGCCTTGGTACGTGCCGCCTTGTGCTTTTTGACCATAGGAGGAACGACTGTATCCCCTGAACTTGGAAGATGAACCTCTAAAGGGACGAAAAGACCGGTGGTCCTTACTTTTGTCCTTTAAAGAACTGATGGCTCTGGCTGTGTCAGTGTCTGTCTTGATTGCCTTCAAATGGTTGTCTATCTTTTTCCCAAAGAGATCTTGGCCGTCAAATGGCATGTCTAGTATCTGCGCCTGAACTTCAGGTCTAAAGTTAGTAGCCTTCATCCAGGCCTGCCTTCTGAGCACTGTGCCGTGCGCCATCTGCCTGAAGCCTGATTCGGCCACATCAACTGCTGCGTCAATCATGTGATCCGATGTTGCTTCACCATCCGCGATTATGGATTTTGCCTCCTCCTGGAGCTCCGGTGGTAATTGTTTCGCCAAGTTAGACATGCAGAGCCAAAGCTCGCGATCGAATCTTGCGGTCATGGCCAGTGCATTACCCGCTCTGATTGTAAGTGATGCAGAAGATGATACTTTCCTGCCCATGGCTTCCAATTTACGTCCGTCCTTATCCGGTGGTGCCGACAACGGTGAGGAGGGGTTGGCGAGTTTCTTTCTGGCCGCCACTGTAATAACTGAGTCCGGTTTCGTATGACCCCTTAAACAAAGCGGTGCTGAATCCGGAGCTTTATATTTCTTTTCTGGCCTGGACACCAACGCCGGAGTCGATAAGGGCGTAGATAGGATCTTGGATCCGGAATCCCAGATGGTATCGAGGAGGGGAATTGTGTTCACTGTCCTCCTTCGTTTGTCCCTGTGCTCATAGAGCACTGATTGCCTTTCCTCCGAAGAAACCTGAATTTTAAACAGTTCTGCGGCTTTACCTACTATGTTGTGGAAAGAGACGAGATCATCCGGTGGTGAGGCCTTGCCCGGCGAGTCTCTCCTCCTGGGCTTCGCGACGACGTAGTCATCCCAATCACTGGATGCGTCTGGCTCCTGAGTAATTTCTCCTTCTTCTGGTTCCGAAAATTCACCAAAAGGATCCTCCTGCCAGTCTGATACCGAGATGGTGGACGGTACCATGGTGGGATCTACGTACGGAGATCGCGGTCTGTGCGATGACTGTGGTGACGGGACTCTTGTAGGTGAAGCACTGTGGGTGCTGCTCCTCGGTCTTCGAACAGGTGATCTCATCCGTTTTTGCGGTCTACTCCTGTAAGGAGAGCAACCCGATGTGCCTGGAATCGGGGATGACTCTCTAGGAATGGGATTAATCGGAATTTGCTTCTCCCTTTGCCGTTTGTAAAATTCTTCTACAATCCTCTGCACGGATAACATGAGCACCGGGTCATGAGGATATTCGGATTCTCCCGTGGACGGGTGCCAAGGAGGGCTGTATTGTTTCGGTAAGGGACCGATGGACTCTTCCACCACTTCCGCAAAGGAGAATTCTTCCTGAAGAATTATATCCGGAAGTTCTGCCATGTGCCCCAAGGGTGAAAATTGCTGCACCAGAGGTTCAGTTACAGTATTCTTAATGATATTGCTTGTAATGACAGGAGCTTCAAGAGTGAGAGGCAGTAATTCCTCTGTAACTGCCGAAATTTGCAGTGCCTCTGAACGCGTTATGGATGAGGTTATCCTCGTCGACGACTGAGATTGTCCCGTAGACGAAGGCTTCGTTGTCGACTGAGATTTTCCCGTCGACGTGGGATTCGTCGTCGACGACTGACATTTCCCCGTCGACGAGGGCTTCGTTGACGAATGTGGAGTGTGTTCCGTGGACGACTGCGTCATGGACTAATGCTTCGTGGACGAGTGGTGTTTCTTGCTCGTCGACGATTGCTTCGCGGTCGACATGTCCGATGACGATGATCTAACTGTCGACGATGTCTTAAGCGTCGTCGTCGTCGATGCTGGTTTCGTCGACGGTATGGCCGATGACGGGCCTTTACCTTTCCCTTCATTCGTGGGCGGTTTAACCGCCGACGACTGCCCCCCCCCGTTTTTTGCAAACTCCTCCTTACCTCTGGAGGCAGATTTTGCTGACTTTTTCTGGCTTGACAGGTCAGCTGGAGGCAGAAAGGGTATCAATTCCAGCTTCCTCTTTTTGGATTTGGGAGAGGAACTCCTTTCCACTGAAGAGGCCCTTCTCTTTGAAGTTTGCCTCTCAGATTGAGTGCTGGATTGGACAGGAGCTGTTCTGACAGACTCTTCGTCCGAAGATTGATCCCTGGATTCCAGGTATGAAAGGAGTCTTCTATGCCTGTCATGAAGGGTCTTGGTGGAAAAAGTTTTACAAATCTCGCATTTTTTAATGTCATGTGGGTACAGACAATAAATGCAATGCTCGTGGGGGTCCTTGTAGTAAACCAATTTCTTCTTGCACCTCGTGCAGTCCCTGAACAGGGAAGGCTTCCTGACAGCCTGAGGTGCCTCCATTTCTGAAGAGAAGTTCAGTCGACGATTTTGAGAGGAAAACAACAAGTTTTGCCACCAAGGTTAATTGGAAAGAAAGCCCCTAAGAAGGGGAACAAGATGGAATATATTTTACAAATATATTCCACACAGAAGTAGAAAGAATTTGAAAAAGCTCAGAGAGCTTGAGGATTCCCTGTGTCTGATAGACTGCGGTGAAAAATCTGAAGATGGCTGCCGGGGGCGGAGCTTAAGCCCTGCCACCTCATTGGCTGGGGCCATAAAGGACCAAAGTGAGGTGGAGGGACTACACAATGAAGTGGCTCATAGGCTATAATGGGCTATGTACATGCACTGCTAGGTGGCAGTAATATATATGGGATACATTACTCACCGTAATCGTATTTCTGATGCTTGTATCTGCTTAGATTCACATGCTGTGCATAGGCCGACATCTAGTGGAAGCTGCGGAGTATTACAGTTTGTTTTTCGAAAGTCGAAAATGGGCGTCGACACAGGCGTGCCAGTAATACTATCCCTAGTGTGACGTCCACTGTACCCAAGATCCCTCACGCGTGTAGGATCCTCAGATTGTATTTTTTCTGACATGAGGAAGCATGAGGAGTAGCGTGAGTACAGAAAATCCAAGCAGATAGACAGAAAAGGTAAGACTACAAGCAATCATGCGCCTTCTCTCGGAGGGGAGGAAGGGTGGGTCGCATGTGAATCTAAGCAGATACAAGCATCAGAAATACGATTACGGTGAGTAATGTATCCCTTCTGAGGCTTGTGGAATCTGCTTAGATCACATGCTGTGCATAGATTAGCGAGCAGTACCAGAAGAAGGAGGTGGGATGTGAGAAGGGTCATGAGCAAACAGGTGTCTTAGAACCGCTTGTCCCACTTGTGTATCTGTCTTGGAATGAGTGTCAATGCAGTAATGCTGAGTAAAAGTGTGAATAGAGCTCCAAGTAGCCGCTTTGCAAATGGTGTCGAGGGGAACATTTGCAATGAAAGCCAGAGTGGCACCAATGCCTCTAGTAGAGTGGGCCCTTGGCGTAAAAGGCAGAGTCTTGTCAGAAAGAGAGTAACACAGCTGTATACAGTTGATAATCCACTTCGAGATAGCGCCCTTAGAGACGCGATCCCCCTCTCTGCCTGTAGCTACGGAGACAAACAGTTGATCTGTTTTCCTTAGCGGTCTGGTTTTATTTACATAGTATAGGACCGCCCTACGCACATCTAGGGTGTGTAGTTTCACCTCAGCCGAGCTTTGCGGGTTCTGGAAGAAAGCCGGAAGCTCGATGGACTGGTTTACATGGAACTTGGATATGAATTTAGGTGAGAACCTAGGGTGTGTGCGTAAAACCAGTTTGTCCTTGTGGATAGTAAAGAAAGGATCCTGCACTGACAGAGCCTGAATTTCACTGACCCTTCTTATGGAGGTAATGGCTACTAAGAAGGCCGTTTTATAAGTCAGGTGTTTGAGACTACTTTTATGCATGGGTTCGAATGGGGGTCCCATGAGCTTAGCTAGCACCACGTTGAGGTCCCATCCTGGCGGTGGGTTCGAAATAGGAGGGTGAAGTCTCTTTACTCCTTCCATGAAGGCTTTAACCACTGGTACTTTCCACCACGAGACCTTGTTATGGGATGTGGTGTAAGCCGAGAGGGCTGCCAGGTGTACTTTCAGCGAGTTAAAAACCAACCCTGCATCCAGCAGGTGGAGCATGTATGTCACAACGTTGGAAGGAGTGCAATCAACCGGGTTGATTTGTTTATTCTGGCACCAGATAACGAATCTTTTCCACTTATCAAAGTAACAGTGCCTTGTATTTGGTTTCCTGGACTCCTTTAGAATGTCCATACACCTCTGTGGTAATTTGAGATGTCCAAACTCTATGACTTCAGGAGCCATGCTGCTAGGTTCATAGAGTTGGGTTCCTGATGCACTGTTTGACCCTGTTGCTGGGACAGTAGGTTGTACCAGGCTGGGAGTCTGATGGGTTCGCACACCGCCATCCTGCGTAGGTGTGGAAACCATGGTTGTCTCGCCCACATGGGAGCAACTAGGATGAGCGTCATAGATTCCTTGTTCATCTTGTACACCACCTTCCTGATGAGAGGAGTTGGTGGAAAAGCGTACGCAAACATCCCTGACCAGTTCATCCACAGGGCATTCCCTTGGGAGTCCGGCTGGGGGAACCTGGATGCAAATCCTGGGCATTGTTTGTTTTCGCTTGTGGCGAATAGGTCTATAGTGGGGAAACCCCACTGAGAGAAGAGATTTCTTACTACGTCTCTGTGAAGGACCCATTCGTGTTCTTCTGGGAGGGAGTCTCTGCTTAGAGCATCCGCTAGGGAATTGAGCTCCCCTGGAACATGTTGCGATGACAGGAAGATGTTCCGTCTGAGTGCCCATATCCATATTTTCTGGGCAAGCTTGGACAGATTTGGCGAACGAGTCCCCCCTTGCTTGTTCAGATAGAACATGGCTGTCGTGCTGTCCGTCCTGATCTGCACCGACAAGTTCAGTAGATGGGGCTCGAACGCCCTTAGCGCTCGGAATACTGCCAGAAGCTCTAGCAGATTGATGTGGTTCTTGGCTACTGAGTGAGACCAGAGACCCTGAGCTGTGTGGTGGAGATGGTGAGCTCCCCACCCAGTCAGGCATGCATCTGTAGTCACCACGGCTTGTACTTCGGGATCGTAAAAGGGTTTCCCCTTTGCGAGATTCTCTCTTGTCCACCAGTGTAGGCTCTGTACGAGTGTTGGCGAAACGACCACTAGATCGTCCCAATGACCACTTGCCTGAGACCACTGTTTCGCCAACCATTCCTGCATGGGACGCATGCGCAGACGCGCGTGGGGGACCAGGTAAATGCATGACGCCATCATGCCCAGTAACCGCATAGCTTTGCGTACTGTTATCTGTTGACCTGACTGATAATGCGGAATTTGCAGAAGTATATTCCGAATTCTCTCTTCCGAAGGGAAGGTCAATCCTTTCTGAGTATCTAGGATAGCTCCTAGAAACTGTTTTGAGGTGCTTGGCACCAGACTTGACTTTTTCTCGTTGATGGAGAAGCCTAATTCGTGGAGGAGGTCGATAGTCCTCTGAATGTTTGACCTGCAAATTCCTGGGGTTTCCCCCGTTATGAGCCAGTCGTCCAGATAAGGGTACACCGGGATTGCTTCCCTGCGTAGGTGTGCAGCCGCCACCGCCAGTACCTTGGTGAATACCCTTGGTGCTGAAGCTATCCCGAAGGGCAGTACCTTGAATTGGTAGTGGCGACTGTCCACCTTGAAGCGCAAGTACTTTTTGTGCGCTGGGAGCATGGAAATATGAAAATAAGCATCTTTCATATCCAAGGTTGCCATGTAATCCCCCTTTTTTAGGAGGGGGATTACCTCTTGTAGCGTGGTCATACGGAATTTTTGGGGCTTGACATATTTGTTGGCAGGCCGTAAGTCCAATACTGGGCGCATTGTCAAATCTTTCTTTGGCACAAGGAAGTAAGTTGAATAGATACCCTTGTTTACCTGGTGTCCTGGGACGAGTTCTATCGCGTCCTTTTCTAGCAGAATGGCGATCTCCTCGAGAAGGATCCTTTGATGCTCTAGGGAGTGCACTCTTTGTCGTGGAGGATGATTCCGGGGACGCTGCAGTAGTTCTATACAATATCCTGCGGATACTGTTGACAGCACCCATCTGTCTGAGGTGATCCCTTCCCAAGCCTGGGTGAAGGTGGAAATGCGTCCCCCTACTGGGGTTGCGTGGCAAGGGACCCTGAACTGAGCGTCACTGTTTTGGTGGAGGCGTGCCACCGCCCTTGTTGGGGCTGCCTCTGCCTCTTCCACGACCTCTCTTGTTACCCCTGCCGTAACTCTGGGTAGACTGCTGGTTGTTATTCCATTGTGTACCTTGTCCCTGGGCATAGTTGCCTCTTTGTGAATTTTGGCCGCGTGGGCGACGAAAATTATTGTTCCCCCTCTGGTTAGGGGGTTTGTTGGTAAGCTGGCCAAGGGATTTGAGAGTCTCATATTCATCTTTGGCATTTTTAAGTGCGTCTTCGACCGCTTTCCCAAACAACAGGTCGGGTTCCACTGGCTTGTCTATTAAAGAAGCCTGGGTTTCTGTCTTGAATCCCGACTGCCGTAACCACGCATGTCTCTTGATAACAGTACCTTCTGCTATCAATCTCCCTGCGTTGTCAGCGGCGTCGAAAGTTGCTTTTAAAATGCAACCAGACACGGCTCTCCCCTCTGCCGAGATCCGAGCCAGCTGGCCCTTTAACGGTTCTGGAGCAGAGGCAATGAGCGCCGCGACTTCTTCCCATTGATGGCAATTGTAACTAGCCAACAGGGTGGTGGAATTCGCAATCCTTGCTTGGTAGGCGGACGTTGAGGCTACCTTTCTGCCAAACCCGTAAAGTTTTTTGCTCTCCTTGTCGGGAGGAGCTTCTGATGAAGATAAGGGCGTGCCAGCCCTCTTTCTAGTGTTGGTCACCACTAGGGAATCTGGTTTAAGATGTCCCTTTATATACAGAGGGTCAGACTGGGCTGCCCGGAAAATCTTTTCAATTCTGGGGTTGACAGCTCTGGTGAGGTTAGGATTCACCAGGGAAGGATCTATTCTTCGTTGGATGGATTTGAGGATAGGGATGGTCTGAGCGACCGGTCTTCTCTCTCCTACAAACTCCTCCGCGAAGTCCCTTTCCTCCTGTACACCGTGGGTGTCGATGTGGAAGTGTTCCGCTGCTCGAGCGAGAACCTCGTTAAGGAGGGGCTGGTTATCAACTGGAGAGTCAGTAACTGGGGCTTCGCTTTGTACTGGGGAATCTACTCTGTAAATTTCCTGCTCATCTTCTCCCTCCTCCAGGTCCTCATCCTCTGCATAGTAATCTGTCCCGGTTTGTTCTTCCATAATTGCAAACTCCTGGTCCTCTTCAGGGAAAACTTGTCCCTGATAACTGGGGAGTGGAGTAGAATATGGAGTGGAGTAAGGCTGAACCTCGAAGGGTTCAGGTCTTTCGACCCGGGGCTTTTTACTTAGCGGGATAGGATCGGAGGAGCCTGAGGGTGTGGCCCCTTGAGGGTTATATGAAAGAAAGTGTTTTGGGTTCTTATCATAAAAATCAGCCAAGGAAGACATCCTAGACATAACCCTGTCTATGTCTTCACTGGACCATTCCCTGGAACAGGGTATTACTTTAGCAGGTGATTTATTTTCAAGGGTAGACTTGTGTTTTACAGGGGTGTAAGGCTGTGCTTTCCGCTGTTTCCCCCCTTCTCCGTGCGTGGAAAAATGTTTTCCCTGTCCCTTGGGGGCCCCAGAGACTTTCGACGCCTGGCGTCGAGGGTCTGGAAAGGTATCTGTGTGCTTCGGGCGTGGGGCCTCACTGGTGTTAACCGCGGTCTCGGTATCTTGGAGCGCGGCCTGGGGGTGGAAGTCGTCTTCGTCTCCCGACGATCGAACTTCCGTTAGTGTGTGTAGCGAGGCACTCTTGGCAAGAGTGGATGATTGCCTTGCGTCGTGAGGCGATCTCGATCGAGAGCGCCCAGAGGACACCGAGTCGGACCGTTCTTTTTGTGCCTCTTTCCGGGAAGTCGACGTCGTCGAGGTCCGGTTGGTCTTAGTGTGTTTAGTGTGTGTTAGGTGTGTAGCGCTTGCGTCGCCGGGGGTCTTCCCCATAGCCGCCTTGCCGGACGACCTTCCGAGGTCGGGGACCTGCGCTCGTCGGCTGTCTTTCGACGCCGTAATGCCCTCGCCGTCCGAAAGTACGGCGTCGCTGCCATCGCTGAAGGCGCCCTCCGCTGCCATGGCCTCCTGCCTGGCGTGGTGGGCCCAACGCTTTGTCGAACGGTCCTTAAGTGTCTTAGGTTTAAACCTACTACACGCTCTGCAGTTCGCTTCGGGGTGATCCCTCGGCAAGCAGAGATTGCACGTGGCGTGCCTGTCGACCCAAGGGTATTTGCGATTGCACTTGGGGCAGAATTGAAAAGGGGTACCCTCCATACGCACCTTAAGGCAGCGGGCTGCTAAGTGTAGGAATATATATAAATGTAACTATATATTAAGAGTGAAGAGTATGTACCACCCCCCACTCTCCCTACTTGTAAGGGCCGAGGCCAGCGGCCTACTAGGCCCGGGCCGAGGCCAGCGGCCTACCGAGGCCCAGATCCGTCGTGCAGCAGTCGACGGTCGATGACTTCTCCAGCCGTCGTCGAGGTTGAGGGTCGACGTTGGGGTGGGGAAGGGAATGAATAAGAATTAAAATTATAATAACAGCAAAAGTATGGCTAAGGCCAGGGAACTCCGCAAGATGCTTCCGACCAGTATGGCGGAAAAAAACAATCTGAGGATCCTACACGCGTGAGGGATCTTGGGTACAGTGGACGTCACACTAGGGATAGTATTACTGGCACGCCTGTGTCGACGCCCATTTTCGACTTTCGAAAAACAAACTGTAATACTCCGCAGCTTCCACTAGATGTCGGCCTATGCACAGCATGTGATCTAAGCAGATTCCACAAGCCTCAGAAATATATATATAAAAAAAAATATTATTTAATTTATCACCGAGGATTCCCAGTCTGACGACGGGGAATATTCAAGCATCTGAATCTATGAAAGATCCAATGCTGGAGAAGCGCATGGATACCCTTAGGTGGTTTCAGCTTTTGGACGGTGAAAGATTCCGTGATACAGGCAGCAATCCATCTGGAAATGGATGCCTTAGACACCGGCCTGCCCTTTGGTTTATCGATAGTCACAAACAGTTGGGAAGAGCTCCGAAGGTCGGCAGTCCGGTTCAGGTAGAACTTAAGAGCTCTTCGGACATCCAGGCAGTGTAGAACCGTTTCTGCCTCCGAGACAGGGTTCGGAAAAAGACCGGAAGGGCAATCGACTGATTCAGATGGAATTCGGTCACTACCTTTGGTAGGAAAGCTGGATTCGTCCGAAGGACTACCTTGTCCTTGTGAAAAACCAAGAAAGGATGCTCCTCCGACAATGCCTGGAGCTCACTCACTCTCCTCGCTGACGTAACGGCGACCAGAAAGGACACTTTCCAGGACACGTACTTGAGGTTAACCGTAGCCATTGGCTCGAAAGGTTTATGGCACAGCGGCGTCAGGACTACGTTTAAGTCCCAGGGCGGGTGCAGAGTACGAACCGGAGGGTAGATGCGTGTCAAACCAGCAAAATGTCTCTTCACCACCGGGTTAGTTAACGAAGAAGAACACCGGTCTGTAGAGAGGTAGGCGGAAATCGCCGAGAGATAAGTCCTGCAGGACAAGACATGAACCCCCGACTCTGCTAGGAAGGAGACGAAGGACAGCACCGTGTCAATCGTCGCCACCCTCAGGTCCAATTCTTTCTTCAAACACCAATGACAGAACCTGAGCCATTTACTCTTGTATTGGGATCTGGTCGAGGGTTTCCTGGCTCCCTGGATAATGCGCATGTTATCCGCAGGCAAACCCAAAGGCTCTAGCGCCGTGAACTCGGGTACCATGCCGCCAAGTTGAGCGATTGTGGGGAGGGGTGCCACATCTGCTGTTCCCCTTGGTGAAGATCGGGAGTTACTGGTAACCTGATCGGCGGACACGCCGACAGGTGTTGAAGTTCTGAGAACCAAAACCTGGCCGGCCACCACGGAGCTATCAGTAGAAGAGAACAGTTGACAGAACTTTTCAACTTCCAAATAGCTCGATGAACCAGAGGAAGAGGCGGGAAGGCGTAAGCTCTCATGTTGTGCCATGGGATCTCGAGTGCGTCCCCCGGAGAGGAGGCTCCCAGCCCCCCTCTGGAGGCGTACTGACAAAGCTTCTTGTTCATCGCCGTGGCGCAGAGGTCCAACTCCGGTGTGCCCCAACGCGAGAAAATCCATGATAGGACCTCCGCCTTCAACTCCGACTCGTAGCTGACCACTGTCCGCCAGCTGAGGGCATCCGCGGTGACATTCAGCCGGCCCGGGATGTGCACTGCAAGCAGCCAGACCCCATGAAGCACGGCCCACTCCCAAATCTGAATGGCCAGATCCACGAGAGGGGGAGATTTCGTTCCCCCCTGCTCGTTTATGTAGTACATTGACACCACATTGTCCGTTCTTATGCGGACCACCTTGTTGACAATGAGAGGTCTGAACGCCTTGAGCGCCAGAAAAATCGCCAGAAGCTCCAATGGATTTATGTGCAGGAGCTTGTCCTGAGGTGACCAGAGGTCCGAGACCTGAAGAAGATCTAACGTCGCACCCCACCCGAAAAGGGAGGAGTCTGTCGGGATCGTCACCATGGGGCTTGGATCCTGGAACCCGACACCCACTGACAGGTTGCTGAGAGAAGACCACCAGTCCAGGTCCACTCTCATGGAATCCGGAATCTTTATCCGTTTGGAATCCGGTTCCACAGCCTGACGCCAAGAACTCCGAAGAGCCATCTGGGTCAGCCTCCTTTTGAGACGAGCCAGAGGAAGAGCCAGCACACACGAGGCCATGTGGCCATGAGGCCCAGAAGCCTGTGGAACCACAGACATGCTCTCCAACTGCGTAAACATCTGACACGTGGCCAACAGATTCGCCATTCTGTCCCCGGTCAGATACACATGGCAGTCTATCGTGTTCCAACGAAAACCCAGGAAAGTAAGGTCCTGTGAGACCGTCATGGAGGATTTCCGCCAGTTCACCGACAGCCCAAGATGGAACAGGAGCTGAAGGAGAGACTGGAGGTTGCCCGGTGCTGCCAACGGACAAGAGCTGCATAGGAGCCAGTCGTCCAAATAGGGATATACATGGATACCCTGGAGACGAAGATGGGCCGCGATCACCGACAACTTCGCGAAGACATGTGGCGCCGAACTGAGGCCAAAAGGAAGCACCCGAAACTGGAAGTGCTCCTTTCCCAGAGAGAAACAGAGATATCTCCTGTGTGG
The DNA here is from genome assembly GCF_040938575.1 of Ambystoma mexicanum. NCBI lineage: Eukaryota > Metazoa > Chordata > Amphibia > Caudata > Ambystomatidae > Ambystoma > Ambystoma mexicanum. The sequence goes on along the minus strand of NC_090934.1, from coordinate 424,552,202 downwards.
GTTCCAAATCAGGATATGCATGTACGCATCCTGAAGATCCACCAGGCTGAGCCAATCGGCCGCCTGCAAAGAGGAGCGAATTCGGCCGGGCGTGATCATCTTTAATTTCTCTTGGGGTAGGGAAAGATTGAACTGGGAAAGGTCTAGGATGGTGCGCAGGCCAGCCCAGGCCAGCTGAACGGGTTCCACAGCTTTGAGGAGCAGAAGTTTCTGAACCTCGGCCTTGAGGGAGGGTGAGCCCGACAGCTGAAAAGGAGGGTTGAGGGGTGGGGTAAGCCCGCTCGAGCAACTGACAAGACCCATCTGTCTTCTGTGATGGTCTGCCACGCCTCCCAATGAGACGCAATGCGTCCTCCCACTGGGGTCTCGTGCGAGCACGGAAAACTCATTTGGCTGGTTTATCGGTGGCGGTGCCACCTGAACCTGATGAGGAGGCTGAGGAGCGGGAGAAATACCGTGTACGCTGTTGTCTACAGCGGTTATTCCCCACAGGAGTACCCACTCTCTGATTTTTGCGGTCGAGGAAGCCCCTAAAACCAGAGGAAGGTCGACCTTGCGACAACGGCCTTTGAGTCTTGAAGGGAGGTTTAACCAGAACAGACAAAGATTTAGCCGTCTGAGTGCTGTCTTTGGTTTTGGTGAGCTCTACATCAGTAGAAGAGTGAAAAAGCTCCTTACCATCAAATGGAAGGTCCAGGACCTTGTGTTGCACCTCCTTCGAGAACTTAGTGGCATGCAGCCATGCTTGCCACGAGGTATCAACCCCCAACATCAGACCCCGAGCCGAGGCGTCTAAGTGATGTGCCGCAGCCTCCAGGAGATCCTGGGCCAAGACCCTGGCTTCGGACAGGCCTCCTCTGAAATCCTCCAGCTTCTCGACCGGGATATGCTCCTCAAACTCCGACAGACCTCTCCACATCCACATGTTAGCTCCCGCCAAAATCAATTCTTCATTGGCCTGCCTGAGCTGCAAGGCCGAATTGGCAAAGATTTTCCTCCCTAGGGAGTCCAGGAGCTTGTCCTCCTTCCCCAAGACCTGAGTCGCCGTCGCGGAGGAGGAAGCTGCAGGTCTGGATTGCAACGTGGCCGTGGCCACCACTGTGGAGGAGGGAGGCGGTCAAAACGACAAGGCCACTTCTTCCGAGGAATGTAGCCTGTACCTCACGTCAATCTTTTTATTGACAAAAAGTCCCGAGTGTGGCTTTTCCCAAACTCTTCGGACAGAACGTTCTTCTGCAAGAACAGGCCGGTACGCTCCAAAGGAGACAAGGTGAACGCCCCAGAAAGCACGCCCTCCTGCGGAGCAGGTGCCGCGGGCACCGAACATCCAAGAAGCTCATCATGTCCAGTACTCGGTCATGGAAAGCTCTGGTAGAGCGGGGCAGGTCCTCGTTGTCCTGATCGCCTGGAGGGTCATCTGACAGGTCCGGCTCCTGCTGAGCCGAGTCAGGCACTGCCTTGTCCACTGGGGACAATAGCGGCACAGGCGGAAGCGCAGGGTTAGGCACCATGGGCAAGGGAGGCGCTGGCGTAACCACCGACAGACGGTTGGAGCCGGAAGGCGCGGGTGGACATATCTCCTTGAAAAGCCCCTTGAAATATTCCCTCATGGGGTCGGTGCACATAAGCGCTTGAAACTTACCAAAAAAGGCGTCCTCAGGAGATTGTTTCGGAACCTGAGGAGGCCTCTCATGAGGTGGCCAAAACCAGGGACGCAACGGGGACGGGTGCCACACCGGCCCCTCCGCCGACGTATCCACATAAATCAAGGGAGCCGCCCCCGCGGCCAACGAAACATTGTGCGGAAGAGGCATCCGGCCGTTCTAATCAAAAACTGGCCGAAAAGGATGCGCACAAGGGACCTTAGGTTCACCCGAAGGACCGAACCCTACACCAGGGGCCGATGGCATAGTTGTAGGGGTAGTAGCTAAAATGGCCGCTGTGGTCGTGGCGGGAACGGGCGCCATTTTGTCCTCATCTGAGGGGAACTGCGGCACGTGAGGAAGTGAGGCAGGGGTCCCCCTCGATGGATCAGGGGTCTTAATTTTAGCCTTAACGTAAGGAACCTCAGCAGAGCCGGTACTGTGAGGCCTGGAATGTTTCTGCGACATACCAACCGCCAACTGAGCCTTTGAAGGAAGAGCCTCAGCACTGGTGGTAAAAGAAGAAACCTTCTTTGCCCCCTCAACAGATCTAGTGTCATCACAAGTGCGGGAACGGTGCGCTGTCACCGACAGAGCCTTGCCCGGCCCCTCAGAACTGTTGGTAGCCTTAGCCTCTGCACAAGGAACCTCGGACCTAGGCCCGGTAGAAGCCTTATCGGCACGGGCCTCGAACATGCGTTCGGTAACCTCAAGCCCAGCCAAGACCTGGGGTGTACCCCGGTTTTGTTTTTGAGGGAAGCAGAAACAACGGCCCCAGAGCAAGCTCCGGTACCCCACGACTCAGTAGAACTGGGTCTAAACACAGCCCCCACAGGAGGGGCCTCGGAGTGTACTCCGGTGAACACAGGCCTCTTACGTAGACCCTCGGAGAAAACTCCAGTAGAATTATTAGGCCCGATAGGCACCTCAGGGCGAACCCCGGTAACAGAGCGATCGACGCCCCTCCCAGCTCGAGAGGAACCCGGGAAGGTATCCCCCGGCCGGGGTGTGCTGAAAATCAAAGAACTTAACGGGCGTTTTTTCTTCTCGTCGATGAACGCCTGAAAATGCGAAGGAGGCGTCCGACCGAACACCTCCTCCCACCGCTCCAACCGACGTTGAACAGCCCGGACCGAAAGGGAGTCACAGTAAAAACAGGAGTCCCAACGGTGTTCCGGACTCAAACACTCTAAACAAAGAGGATGGGGATCCGCCCTCGCGAAGCGACAGTGACACGATGAACAGTCTGGAAAATCTAGTTTAAAAGACATGGCCTAGTAAACGAACGCTAGCGAGAGCCAGAGAGGGGGAAAAACAGAAGAAAAACTTCAGAGGATGCAAGTGCGTCCGGCCCCGATCGTGCGGAGAAAAGGACTGATGGGCGATGCGCGGGGCGGAGCCAAGGTGGGCGGGGTTACGGCCGCATGCCGGGCCCCGCGCAGGAAAGAGGGACACATTTTTGAAAAAAAATTGGATGCATTTTACAAAGTGCTCCGGTCCCGTCTCACAGGACGGAGAGATGTCCCATAAGTATGGAGGAAAGGAGACGGGATGTAGGAGTAATGAAATAGTGCCCAAAAATGATGATATTGGGATGGAAAGTATGGCATAAGGTCTGTCAGATAATGGAGAACTCAGTTCTGTGTTCTCCACAAGTGCCACTGGTCGCATTGACTGGGAAAGAAGCCCAATTAAGAAAGATTATTAGGAAGCACTGGGAACCGGTAGGGATAGCAATAGTGGGAAACGTATAGCAGGAGGGGAGTATGAAAGAATTTGGGTTGCTGGTGGAGGAAACGGGGCTGCACACGGGGCAATACATCACATACCATAGGGTGGTGCAGCACATCCATGAGACATGGTCCAAAATAGCACTGGAGGAACAACCGGACGCTGCCATAGAGATGATGTATGATATCGCAGAGGGGGGGCACGAGATATCCAGGATATATGAGCTGGTAATGTCCAAAGTGGGGAAGGAGGTGGCACAAATAAGATAAGACTGGGAGGAAGAAGTGGGTGTCCCCATGAGTGATGGGATGTGGGTACGAGTTCAAGGGTACCATAAAAAAGTGTTCAGGAATGTAAGACTACAGCAAATACAATTGTATATAACCCACAGGGCCTATATGACACCCCAGAGGATAGGTAAATTCAAAAATGTAGAACGTCAAGCTTGCCCCAAATGCGGCGAGGAAAATTCCGGAATGACGCATGTGTTCTGTGCGTGCCCAGAACTCGGGAAATTTTGGGGGGAAGTAGCCGACAAATTGGAGGACAAAGGGGTTAAGCTAAATGTTGAAACAGCGTGGGCATGTCTGGTGGGGGGGGGGTTTCCCAAATCACGGAAGCTTAAACATGTAAGTAAATTAAAGAATCTGGCATATATACTTGCGAAGCGTAGAATTGCATGGGATGGAAGGCATGCCACAGACCAAGGATAGAAGTTTGGTGGAAAGACCTCCAGAAATGGGCGGAAGCCGAAACTGCAGTATGGCAAGAAGCTAGCAATATAAGAGGGGAGGACGACGCAGAAACCTTGACAGCCTAGAAAAACTTAATAGCCATCTTGTTTGGGCCCGCCCAGGACTGGTCGAGCGACCAGGACCCAACAGAGAATATAGAAGATGAAACCTCCCTGCAGGAAGCAGAAGCAAGTCACGAAGAAGAGTAGGCTCGGGAGGGAGGACGAAGCAGTAGACACTGTGTAAATTGTATAAACTGGAAATCGTAACAAGTACTGCAAGTTTGGTTGTTGGTTGAAATACAATTAATAAAGAATGTTAAAAAAAGGTTATTGTACAAGTTGAGGTCAATGATCTCTGTGACATGAGAAACTGTTGAGCAAACATTGATCAGCATGAAGGGTGTGTGCTATGTGGGTGTTGGATGGTGCAAGGGTGATATTGATTAGGTTTGCTAGGGCAGCTTACTGGGGCGGCCCAGTTGACTTGGCCATTCTAATCCTAGCGAGGGGTGGGGTAGGCTGTAGATGGCGGTGGCCCATTGTGATTTGTTTTGGCGAGTGGCAGTTGGAGTGAATACTTTGTAGGAGAAATGTAGGATAGTGGGTCTGGTCCTTGGCCCCATCAGGCCTGAAAAGGCACAAACAGGTGAGGTCTTGGCCTTCATCTGTCCTTTTCCAAGGAAACCAGCGATGAGGATGCCTAAGAAGAATTGGTAAAATGGGTGGTAGGCGGAGCAACTGAGTGGAAGGACCTGGTCAAGCGACAAGCAGCCTCCTCAATGCTGTCTGCCTGGAGCTGGCCAGTAGTCCTTCAGTAGCTGCCTGGAAGCTTCATCTTCCCATACACTGAAGATGAGGTGGCTCGGAGGCGACTCCATCAGCCATAGAGTCCATTCAGTTACAGCTCTGATGCATGTACACTGCTTCCCTACATAAGCACTTGGAATCTAGAAATTGCATTGCTTGGGAACTCTGACCTCCCAGACATCTATGTGAAACACAATCCCGACCTGGCCCTCTGATCAGACACGATTCAGTAAGGAGGGCACAAAGTCCTTTGATGGGTCCATAAGCAAAGAAGGAATACTGCACAATCTTGAACTGCCAGTTGGAAAACTTTCAGAGGTTCCGTAATGGACACGGTGTAGACAGCTCACCCAAAGCTTCATTCAGCAGATTAGGTCAGGCCTGATGAGGAATGTCATCAGATGTCTCCATTGCTCATTCAGTTAATCCTGGGTCTCTGCTGATGCAATATCCCAGTCGACCTATGGAGGGGACATTACATATGAGACTTTTTAGCACACCTTTGGCTTAGATTCTCATATTATATGCAGTTTAATGATGCTCACATCTATGTTTGAGCTCTGTAGCTTTTTTGAAAGTGCTGCAGCCTACCTTAATCTAGATGTTTTCTTCACACAGTCCATACAGATGCCGTAGTATTTATACTATTCCAGATACATTCCAAGTCTCCCTTGATTCTGTTCAGCGTGCCATTCTGCTGCGTCAGACTAACAGCTGCTACTTGTGAGTAACCAGGAACGGGACAATGACACAGACTTATGGTTTTGGCCATAAACCTTTATTGACAAAAGAAAAAGGGAGTTGAGAAATGCCTTTGTCCCTACACTAGGAAGTGTTTCGCTACCTCAAACAAAACTTAAGTGTCTGTCGGTAGTCAGAATGTACAAAGTAAAACATGTATCCAAAGTACTATTCTGGCCCTCGCATTCTAAAAATCACCTCTAGAGTGAAATGGAAAATGTCTTTGGCCTGTATAAACATGTTCAAAAAGAAACATGCTTAACTTCAACACAAACGTTTCAGAAGGATAGAGTTCCTTGTTCTAGAGTGTGATTCCCTTCCCCTGGATTTCTCTTCACTCTGGCTTTTATTTGAGAACATCAATTCCTCGAGTTTCTCTTGATCAACACCACAACCAGTTTGATATGATATGGCATTTGTAACTCGCCTATACACAAGTGTTTCAAGGCGCGGCGAGGCAAGGAAGGGGGAACAGAGGGAGGACAGAGACAACCATCTCACTAGGCCAAGTGACATTGAGATTGCGCAAGTGCAGGGGAGGGGGGAGGTGAAAAGTGTCAGGGCAAAGGGGAGTGATCAGTGCTGTACATGGGACCAAAACAACAACAAGAGGTGTGGCCAGCAGGTGGCAAGTGCAAGGGTTAAGTGCAGACAGCAGGTGTCCAAAAGTGCAGGTAGGGGCACAGTAGGGTTACAGATACAGACCCAAGTGCAAGTGTTGCCGGGGGCAGTGCGGGTGTGCAACTGGGCGGGTAGGGACCTGAGCCCGAAAATCAGAGGGTAGCCAGGTGACCAGTGCAGTATCGACAGCAAATCAACAGGGGAGAGGAAGTGAGAAGGCAGAAGAAAAGAGGAAGGTCTTGAGGTGCTTCTGGAACCAGAGATGGTTCTCCTCGAGTTTCAGAGGCACTGAGGCTGTTCCAGAGGGGCAGTGAGGCTGTTCCAGAGGGAGCCCGAAGCCAAAGAAAGATCTACCACCAACTCGTTGCTTGGAGAAGCGACTGAATACTAGTGAACTCCTTTGCCAAGTTTTCACTCCTCTTCTCTATGGTTTAAACACAGCCTTTTGCTAGTCCCGATATATCCTACATATACACTGTTCAGCTTTTCCTTACCTGGTGTGCTCCTCAACCAGGGATTTCTCCTATAACCACACTTGCAACTGCCTGGTATACTCTCTTGCCAGGGCTTTTCTTATATGTACACACTGGCAAATGCCTGATCTACTCTCCTGCAGGGCTTTACTTATGTGGGCTCTGCACACACTTCCAAACTTGATCGTCTCTTACGTTTGCCTTATCATGGATTGTATCTGCCTGGTATACTATCCAGCCAGGGCTTCTTGTATTTGTATTGCATACACTCACAAAACAATGTCTCTTATACATGTTCCGTTCTCCCTTTTAAAGCAATGCTCACTTGCTCTCTCTTTCATGTGCTTCATTAACAATTATTAAGTTTTTGCATGGCTGCCCTTTGGTGGACTTGCTGACTAATAAGGTTTCTCCCGTGGCAAGCTGCTGTGGGTCGTTCAGAGTTTCCTTCCTTCTCACCATCCGTTTCTCGGCATTTCTGCCTCACGGTTCCTGCTGGGCTCTTCAGCGTTGTTACCGTCTTCGCCAAGGCAGAGGCTGGCTACCAACACCTGCAAACGCCCACAGGTCCTCTGTCGGCTTCTGGTGTTCCTGCAGCGTCTTCCTGATGGAAGTCCGCTTCCCTTCTCCTTGTCGTGGAGCTGGCTGGCTCCACAGAACGCTCCAGTCCCACAGTCTCTCGGCCCATACAGAGAGGAGCAGCGTTCTCCAGCCAGCAGCACGCCTCCGTCAGTTGCTTTTCATGTTTACCATCTCACCGCCCCCTCGTACCTCTCAGAAACAATATCCAAAAACATCTCCACTCGCCCCACAAGAAGCCACCGTGCAAACAAACTCTGCGTACCATCCACAAAGAGAGCCAAGGCCGGCGGCATTGGGTTCCCTCACATGGCACCGAAGCTCTGGAATGCCCTCCCCAATGAACTCAGAGCAGAGCCCTCCCTACTTGCCTTTCACAAATCCCTCAAAACTACACTATTCGTATAGCCTCCACCACTCCTTGTCGCGCCTGCCCTTCGCTCTAGTAACTCCTCCAGTTACTATGTGTACCTTGCAACTGTAACATATCCCCCTAATATAATGTACACCACTGTTCTATATTTAATCTGAACCGTAATATGCAAATTTCAAATGTAATCACCAAACTTGTTTTCCTATGTAACCAGACATGCTTTTTATTCTCATGTAACAGCGCCACAATGAGAAGCGACTGAACACTAAACAACTTGGCTGCAAGTTTGTGTTTGTATCTTGGTAGGATACCTTGTGAACTCCTTTGCCAAGTTTTCACTCCTCTTCTCTATGGTTTAAACACAGCCTTTTTCTAGTCCTGATATATCTTACATATACACTGTTCAGCTTTTCCTTGCCTATGTGCTTCTCTACCAGGGATTTCTCCTATAACCACACTTGCAACTGCCTGGTATACTCTCTTGCCAGGGCTTTTCTTATATGCACACACTGGCAAATGCCTGATCTACTCTCCTGCAGGGCTTTACTTATGTGGGCACTGCACACACTTCCAAACTTGATAGTCTTACTTTTGCCTTATCATGGATTGTATCTGCCTGGTATACTATCCTGCCAGGGCTTCTTTTATTTGTATTGCATACACTCACAAAACAATGTCTCTTATACATGTTCCGTTCTCCCTTTTAAAGCAATGCTCACTTGCTCTCTCGTGTGCTTCATTAACAATTATATGCAAATTTCAAAAGTAATCACCAAGCTTGTTTTCCTATGTAACCAGACATGCTTTTTATTCTGATGCAACAGGGCCACGATGCCCTCGGGCTGCTGTGCGCTTTAAAAATAAGAATAAATAAATGTTTACATTTCCCAGCCACAGGTATGCGCTCGCAACTGAAGCGCAGCTAGTGCTCTTGACTTCCATTGATCTGTATTACTCAGTTAATCTTCTTTGTCACAGTATTCTTGTATTTATGGGAATGGAAGTCCATTATTGATGACTTGCATGTTAAGTCTGAGTAAGTGTTCTCAGTGATCTTTAAGGGTATGTCAGTTCTGAATCACATGCAGGTAGAGCCTGAAAGGGTTAAGGCAAGTCAGAATTTGATAGCTTCATACAGATCTTGTGAAAAGATTCAGTACTCTTCCTAGGTGCATGAGGGGAGGTATGACAATGTGGCATTAAGGTATGGGGCATGTATGGGGTATCCGCAAAAGAAAAAGGAGGGATATCATGTCTTGTCCAATGATGCCATGATACTTTCCAGAAGCCGGCTCCGCCATGTGTTTCTCCCTCATATAGATGCCCCCAGGGTCAGGATCAGGTAGAGGCTGCCGTCGCCTGTCTACCGCAAGTAAAGTGTTGACACTATTGGAATCATATACTACAGAATAATTAGTAAACTGCAATGTTACTTGACAATGGTCAAAAGAACTGCATTGAGCCTAACATTGCAATCACAACTGTACACCTGCCTGGACGTGTCCCATCATTGAGGGATGAGTACCACAGCCTTTGTTCCTTTATAACGATAAAGATTAAGTGTTAAATTATGGGATAGTGATCAGATGCAAGCTGAAACAATGTGCAACATGAAATTAGTAACCAATCCATGCATACCGTTTCATTCTTGAACGCACATTTTCTCCACAGTGTAGAGGAAGAACTGCAGTAGGATGAAATGAGGAGTCAAGAGAATTACCAATTGCCAAGTATGTCGAAGTGAAATTGATGTAAAGAAGAAACGAAGAAAATTTTTGTACTTTGTGAAGGCTAGCGCTTATTATCCTTTCACTGGCCTAGTGTAGTATGAAAACTCATCTGCAAATATATGTGCTTGCTGAAAAGATGTTCCGTTTTGCAACACAGCTAATTTCCAGCCTTATGCAAGCTGTCTGAGATTCCACCAGAGCTCCGATAGGGGATTGCATGTTTAATTGAGACGCAAGTACACAGTTTTGCCGATATTGTTAAGGAAGTATAGGGAAAGTCTGCTTTTATGCAATAGTTATGTTAATTAGAAAGTGCCAAAACTTCCTTAATTAAATCAAGTATTCCTTTGCCATGCAAGTGCAATATGTTCAACATCTATATAAGAGGATGAACTCAGCGGCATGTCCAAAATGTCATGTTGGTGTACGTTCACCTTGAAACGCGGTTATAAAATATCTGCACAAATATGTATCAGGTGTCGTTGGCGGCTGGTAAAATTAATTGGACGGGCGTAAATATTTCCCACAATTGCACCAGACCAGGGAGCTTGAACCAACCAAAAGAGGCTTGAGGGGTGTTCCCCGCCACAAACACTCATATCCATGCAACAATTTCTCACTCACACACAGCATTCTTATGCACACCGATACACAGTCATTAATACGCACACCCAGAGCCCACCCATGCATCATACACTCATTCATACATACATAGTACAGATACTTACCTCCAGCGCTGGTCTGGATTCTACTGTTCTACATGCACTGGCGCCATGGATGGGCACCCGGAAGCCCTCTGGCTAAAGTGCCACACCAACAGGAACCAAAGAGCGCTTCTGCACATGTATGCAGGAGTCTGAGCACTTCCACTTCCCCACCCGGATATGGTGCAGGGAAGCACAGGGCGAACCCACTCACAGGTGTAGTCTCCCAGCCTGCAACCCCAACGGGCCATTACTGGGGACGCAAAAAGGCCCCCAGGCTTGCATGGCCCATTGGGCAAGCCATACCAGAAGTACTCAGTTTACATTGGGCTGGCTCGTCCTCTGGTACATGCAACTCTACAGGCTATACAGTAGGTTTCATTATTAACTTGAAAATGATGAAACAACGCATCCGCTAGGACAGCCTCATTCATCACTTTGAGCATTAGTCACCACAGTACCATTTGTCACCCAAAAGATTTTTCTGATGCGGTATTCCTTGTTCAGTAGAATAGAGAGTTTAACACTAAGAAGTTAGGTCAGTTCTCCGTGACTTGGCCATGGTTTCCTGCATTGGAAGAACATTGACTTTTGGGGTTTCATTACTAATTTTTGTAGCCACATTTTCCTTGCATTTCTCTTTATAGAGGTTGACTTAGAAAGAGCCTGTCAAACTCTTTGGGCACCCATATAAGGAGGGCTTGGCAGCTCGAAGGCACTTGTCCATTGATTTGCTCCTGGAAACATTACAAAGTAGTAAAGGTATCTGGACTGCCCATGAAGCTCTTTCACACAAGCCCTTTTGCTAGATCACCACGCTTTGCTTTTTCCAGAATGGCAAGTTTCTAACTTGTTTACGTATAACATCTGATTACATCCAATTTGGTTTCTCCTTAACTCCTAGCAAATTAAATACCCAGCTCTTTTTTATGGTTCCAGAATCTATTTAACCAACAATTTATATATTTTTACCAAGGGCTTTAATGTAATCTGTGATCAGAACAACAGTCTCCCACAAGTAGTTTTTTCAAGGTTGGTCTGTTCTTTGTCCTGCTTGCGGCTTTGAAAAGTAATTTACATACATACTTTTTTTTTATAAACCAGTTTTTATTGATTTTTACATCAACATAACCAGCAGTACTAATATTTCAACATCGTGTACATAACATTAAGTATCTGCTGTTTACCTTTTACCCTCCCCCCAACTCGAGCCTACTCCACTTCGCATTCTGCTTCTCCTCCATCCTTGAGAATTTCCACTTCCGCATCCTCAGCAGATTCCCTGTCACTTAAGCCGTCCTGGGTGGACCCATAAAGTGTAGCCACTAAATGTTTCCAGGCCATCAGGGTTTCTGCCTCCTCCTCCACCCCTGCTGCCCGCTTCCTGCCACACTACCGTTTCAGCTTCCGTCCATTTCTGAAGATCTCTCCACCAGACTTCTACTCTCGGTCTATTGCATGCTTTCCACCCCATGGCAATTCTGCGCTTGGCAAGTATATATGCCAAGCCCTTGAGTTTGCTCACATGTTTCAACTGGTGCGGTCTAGGGAACACCCCCCCTACCATGCATGCCCATACTGATTCAACATTTATCTTGATCCCTTTCAGCCGTTGGGCCAATGCTCTCTGGAACTTCCCATGCCCAAAACATGTGCGTCATCCCTGCGTTCACTTCACCACATTTAGGGCATGTTTGCCGTTCTGCATTCTTAAATCTAGCTATCCGTTGGGGGGTCACGTATGCCCTGTGGGTTACATATAGTTGTATTTGCTATAGCCTCGCATTTCTAGACACTTTATGGTACCCTTGGGCCCTTTCCCATAGCCCGTCAATCATAGGTTCCCCGACAACCTCTTCCCAGTATATTCTTAATTGGGCCACTTCTTTCCCAACCTTGGCCATTAAGAGCTCATACATTCTGGAAATCTCATGTCCCCCGTCTGCCATATCATATTGTTTCTATGGCTTCGTCACGTTGCTCTTCTAGTATTATTTCTGACCATGTCTCTCTGATCCGCCGTACCATTCTAGTGTAAGTGATGTGTTGCCCCACGTGTAGACCGGTTTCCTCCACCAACACCCCAAATTCCTTTATCTCCCCCCTCCGGCCATATGTCTCCCACTGTTACGAGCCCCACTGGTTCCCATTGCCTACGAATCACTCTTCAGTTGTCCATCTCCTCCGATCAGTGCCACTAACGGCACTTGAGGAGAACATGGGGTTGGGTTCTCCATGACCTGACATGCTTTACGCCATAACTTCCATCCCAACTCCAACATCCCCTGGCACTCTTTCAACTCTAATTTGGGGAGCCATATCACTTCTTTCAGGAAATATGGGACACACTCCAATCTCAACAGTCTGGACTCTGAAGTCGAGTCTTCAGATAACCATTTGGCCACGTGTTTCAATTGACTAGCTAAGTAATAGATCTCAAAATTCGGCAGTTTCATACCTTTATCATGCGTGTTCTGCAACATCCAGAGGGCAATTCTATTCCTAGTTCCACGCCAAAGAAATCCCCTGCATATGCTCTGAAGTTTGACCAAAAAAAACCCCAAAATAATAAAATAAAAAAAATAAAAAAAATAATAGAAAAAAAAATCTGTTTGGTATCACATATGGTATGTTCCCAAAAAATGTTATGTAATCTGGGCAATACGACCATCTTCAGCAGTGCCCCCCCCCCCTTCCCATCATGGCCACCAAGGGGAGCTTGGTCCAGAACTTCATGCTATTTCCAATGTTCGCTACCGCTTTCTCAGTGTTGTGCTTGTGTTCTGCTTCCACTGTGTGATAAATGTCTATCCCCAGGTATCTGAAAGTATTGGTCTCCCATGGTATTTGTTAGACTGGCAATTGTTCCTGTCGGACCCCTACATACCTCCCCAGAGGGAATATACACTATTTCTTGGGATTCACTGCAATACCAGATAGCAACGCAAATCGCTCATCCGTTCTAGAATATATTGGAGGTTTTCCTCAGGGTATCTTAAGTACAGCAACAGGTCATCTGCATATAGCAAAATTAGGTGCTGTTCCCCTTTTGTATGGATCCCGATTGCCTCATATTGCTGTCTCAAGTATATCGCCAGGGTTCCAGCGCTAGGAAATACAACATTGGTGACCACGGGCATCCCTGTCTGGTACCTCTGAGTTGCCACCTCTCCGAGATGCACGCTCCCGTCTCATCTCTGGCTAGTGGTGCACTATACAATAATTTCACCTATCTAAGGTACCCTTGCCCCATCCCATATTTACTCAGAGCTGCCATCAGCCAGGGCCATTTGACAGAGCCAAAGGCTTTTATTGCATCAAGTGACACTATTGCAATCTCGCTCGTGTCTCCTTTCGTGTGCTCTATGACCCAGTGAAGCCGTCGAAGGTTTTCCGATATGCTTCTGCACGGGACATATCCAGTTTGATCAGAGTGTATTAAGTTGCTTATGACTCGTCTCATTCCATTTGCCAACACCGCAGTAAGTATTTTGATGTCCTGGTTCAGCATCGATATCGGTCTATACGATCCGCATTTCATGCCTGGATTATTGGATTTGGGGAGTGGAATAATTATCGCTTCTCTCAGGGATTGTGGTAGAGTTCCTATTTCAAACGCCTCATTCAACATTGCAAGCAGTGGGGGGAGCACCTCATTGCTATACATTTTGTAAAACTCACTGGGGAGCCCATCAGCTCCCGGAGTCTTCTAGTTCTTCTATCGTAATTGGGGCCTCTAGGCCCTCTCGCTCTTGGGCACTTTTGGCAGGCCAATGTCCATCAGCGTCTCCATTATCTCTGCACTGCCGCTCCCTCCATCCCCGTACAATCGCTTATAAAATTCAAGGAACTCTGTTTAGCCCCTCTTGGGTATCCACTATTTGGCCACTCTCCCCCACTAATGCTCCGATCGCTGGTCGGGGGGGGGGGTCTAATTTTTTTACAACCATGCCCGCATTCTCCCTGGTTTGTCTCCACCCGCATGCTGCCTCTCTATATATTTTTTATAGCTTAAATTGCACAATATCTCCCAGTGATCTGCACATTCCTGCTGTAGTTGGCTTATGATTCCAGCTACCTCCTCGGAGTCCCCTCCTTTGCCCATCGCTGTCTCTAGTTTTGTGTCCACTTTCTGTAGTTCCTTCAGTATACCTCCTTGCAGCCCTTTGGATTTGGCAATAGCTGATCCTCTCATCACCACTTTAAACTCTTCCCATAGAATGGCAGCCAAATCTACACTCCAGTGTTGTTTTCAAAGTATTCTATCATTTTTTCTCTCAAGTCCTCTCTGAACACTATCTTTTAATGTCTCAGCTCTGAGACGCCAAATTGGGATCCCAGCCCTTGGAGGCAGCTATTGCCATGTTAGAACCAATGGCAAGTGGTCCAATAGGACCCTCGCCTTGTATTCTGTTTGCACTATTTCCGCCATCATCTCCTGTGTGGCAAACATATGTAGCCTAACCTTATGTGCAACTTCTGTGGGGCAGAGTAATAAGAGTACGGTCTCTCGTGTGGGTGGTGTAACCTCCACATTCTCCAGTCGGAGATCTGTCAATAGGGTCTTCAGGGCTTTGGCAGCGTGGGTGGGTCTGTCCAATTTCGCATCTGACCCATCTACCCTTGGGTCTAACGTACAATTAAAGTCACCTCCCCATATCATCGCCCCCCCCTCTCCCAGGTATGGATTCATTTTGTTGTATAGGGTCCTGAAGTAAGCCACTGTGTCCTGATTCGGGGCATATGAATTGATAATACATATTTCTCTATTTTCTATCAGCCCCCGTATTGCCACCATCCTCCCATCTGCATCTATTGTGGTCTGTAATAATTGGAAGGGGACCTGCGATGCTACCCAAGTAATCACCCCTCTGGCATAGGCCGAGTATGTTGAATCAATGACGGTCTCCTTCTGTTTCTTCTGAATCCCCTCCCGTTTCTCTTTCGTGAGGTGCGTTTCCTGTATTAGGGCAATATCTATTTTCTTCCTTTTTAAGTACATCATAATTTTGTTCCTTTTCAAATAACTATTGAGCCCCCTGACATTCCAGGTAATTACTTTAAGGTCCCCCATATTTCAGCCATATCCAGTGCCCTCCATCGTCATTCCCCCCATCATATGCTTTAAGCTCAGGGGCGCATTTGTGTAAACTGGTTTCCCCCATATAAACTACACCAAACAAATACCACCACAACACCCCCAACTCCCCTGCCGCCGCCCACCCTTCCCCTCCCCAACTGTTGCCCAGCTCCATCCCTGGATCTCAGGCGATCCCGCATTTAGTCCCGTCTCGGATTACCGATGCTAGGAACTCAGCAGGAGGCCACCATACTATCGGTAGCCTATCTAACCTAACTTCAGGGGTGAGAGTGTGATGATTGTGTCTCCCACACATTTGCTTCATTATATTATGTGCGTTCAAATTCTTTTATCCAAAACCTAGCCAATTCCAGTGCGCTATACTATATTCTAGTCCCAATGTCAGTCATACAGCACCTCAGCCTCCGGGGCCACCATATCACTTCTCTGTACTGTCTTCCTTCTGCGTGGCTGTCCCAGAGGGGCAGTTCTGCGCATCCAGCCACTCCGTCGCATCCTCCGGGTGTCAAAAAACAAGGCCCTATTCCTGTGAAACACTTTCAGATTCGCTGGATACATCAGCATGTACTTAAAGCCCGCTGCTCGCAACCTCTTCTTCACTGTTCCATAGTTCACATGCGTATATTGTTTCTTCGGGCCCTTCCTTCCGCTTCCTCTGCTCCGTTTTCCAAGTTACTCACTTTTTGCCGTAGTATGTGTTTCTCCGATATATATGACTCGCAGGCAGCTGTGTTTGACGTTGATTCCTTCTCAAGTTCGCCTGTGCGTTCCGCTATTTTCTTCACGCCTTGTCTCAATAGATTGACATCCTCTTGTACCGCTCCTATTTTGAGGTCCAACTATACTCTGATTTCGTTCATGGCTGCCTCCAGCAGAGTTTCCCATGCAATTTTCAGGTCTGCAATCGTATCCAGGGTTTGTTGGTCATTTCGCACTGGTACAGCCCACCTAGCCTTGCCTGTTATAGCAAATTCGTATTTAGGCTTGCTTTAGTAAAGTTGCATCTAGGTTGCCTGTATCGGTCTACTAGCCACTAGCCCACCTAGTCGTGCTTGCCTTAGTAAATCTGCACTTAGGCTGCCGGCACAAGCCCCACAGCTATCAGACAGTGCTTTCCTATCTTTGCCCGCACGATCAAAGTTTAGGTTGCCAGCACTCCAAGCCACCTACACTAGCCCGCTATGTTTATACCACTATTCTACACAGTTCTACGCAGAACTGTCCTCTACTTGACCACCTTTCACGATATGGACTTATCCCAACCACAGAACCAGCTACCTCATGGAAGTGTATCGTTGGAGCAAGACAACATGGCCACTAAACCTTGCAGCCTCCAACAGCGAAACCTAAGACTCTGCGCCAGACTCCCAAGAATTTATGACCCTCTATCCAATGCTCAATCCGCCCCCAACCACAATAGGCACTCTATGCATACCACCAACACGCCTCCACACACAGATAATATTGGCCATCACCGACTACAACTCAACAGTTGAGTCTTTAGAGACTCCACCTCCCCCACCCCAAAATGCCAACACAATGTCCAACCACCTTCTGCCCCATCTACCCTACCTGGAATAAATGGTGCCTTAATAAACGCCCGTTCTATGGTACCCCATGCCACCGAAATAGCGGACTTAATCCAAAACGAGAACCTAGATCTCCTAGCCATCACGGAATCCTGGCTCCATCCCGCAGCAGGACCAGCCGTCATGCTAGCCATCCCAGACAATTACACTCTTATACGCATGGATCGCAACACGGCTAGAGGTGATGGCCTTGCTATAATTGTCAAAAATAATCTAGCCCTAAGACTCTCCTCACCCAATAATACCAGCTCCTGTGAATCCCTCACAGCCAAACTTACCATTGCCAACAAACCATCACCATCCACTTGATATACCGACCACCAGGCCCCCTAGGCTCCTTTGAGGAAGACATCATGAACCTATTATCTGACAACTTAAAAAACTCCACTCAATGTCTCATCCTGAGCGACTTCAACCTCGGATTCAATGACCTACGTGACCCCAATGCCCTACAAATCAACAACACCCTTGAGGAATTCGGATTTGACCAAAAGATTACAGAACCCACACATCAAAGGAAGGACTCTCAACTGGATTGCCGAACATAACTGCCCAACTACCATCACCTCCATAATGCCTCAGTTATGGTCTGACCACCACATGGTATCCTTCACCTTAGAAGCCTCCACACCCATAAACAGCATCCTAGCTCCCACCGCACCTGCCAGAAACAAAAAAAATATAACCCCTGAAAATCTTATCCCCCTCATTCTCCCCACCCTAAACTCCATAACAGATCAGTCCGACCCTGCCTACAAGGTAGAAAAGTACAATGAAGTGATGCTTGCCTCTCTGGACGCCATCGCACCACTGAAAATTAGGAAGAGCAAACCCCGCCAACACTTAAATACTTGGTTCAAAACCCTACTGAAAGACAGACAAAAGAAACGCCTACGGGAAAAACCTTGGAGATCAGACCCCTCAGACATCAACAAAAAAAAACCTGCTGAAATTAGCTACACTCTACAAAAAAGAAATCATCCTGGTCGAAACAAACCTCCTACAACACCCGTATCACCCAAGCCAAATCCAACACTAAAGAATTGTTCGCCATCCTAAAGGAAGTAGAATCCCCCATCCAAACTCCTGACTCCTGCCTCAAGGATAAGAGCTGGTGCACAGGCATTCAAAATGCCCTTGCCAACAAAATAACAATGCTTCAGACAAAGATAAATAACAAAAATGCCTCCATAACTGGCCCAAATAATGTCAGCATAGGCACCCCATCCAAGGCGACTACTAACCCATTACAAACTCTGAAATCCATTCCTTCTCTACCCACACTGGACATCCCTCCCTTCTACTTTCGTAAAGTCTCCACCAAAGAAGTGGAGAAAGTCATCCTCACTCTCAAACCCTCTAACTGCCAGGGCGACCCATGTCCAGCCCAAATCATAAAAGATGCCGCCCATGAACTCTCACCCTTCATTACTAAACTTATAAATGCCTCTTTCACATCAGGTACCATACCTAGCAACCTAAAACAGTCCTGGGTGCTCCCCCTCAAAAAACAAACTCTGGACCCCTCCATCCCAACCAATTACCGCCCCGTAACCACTGTGCCGTTCCTACTGAAAATCTTAGATAAAGTGGCTTATTTACAAATTCAGCACCACCTGGAACTAAACCACCTCCTAGGAGTTTGACAGTCCGGCTTCAGACCACAGCATGGTACCAAGACTGCACTCCTAGACCTAAAGGCACAAATACACACACTAAGAGATAAAGGTACAACTTCACTCCTACTACTCCTTGACCTCTCGGCCGCATTCGATCTGGTAGACCATGCAATACTCTGCAAACACCTGGTTGCGGCAGCCTGCATTTCCCATGAAGCAGTCGCATGGATCCAGTCCTTCCTAAATAACAGGACAAAGCAAGTTTTCTCACCTCTAGCAGCTGCAGACCCCGCTCCTATTTCATGCGGCGTACCCCAAGGTTCATGTGCATCTCCTACCCTCTACAACATTTTCACAAAGCCCCTTTTCGATTATCTAGACGGTCTAGGTATCACCTACACGAACTATGCAGATGATACACAGAGCCTCATCCCGTTGGCGGGAGATTATGGAAAGGATTTGGCCTTTGTGAATAGAATCTACCTCATCTTCCAGGCATAGATGGCCTCCCACGGACTATGCCTGAATGACAAAACTGAACTCCTCATTCTAGGCACCTCCTCTAACATAAAAAAACTAGGCCCCAACTATGACTCCTTCATAATTGACAACAATATCATTACTGTGGCGAAGGTAGTCAAAACACTCAGCTTCTACATAGACTCCACGCTCACCTTTGGCAAACAAGTGAGTGCCATGGCCTCAGCCACCTCCTACACCTGCAAATTAATTAGAGCAGCCAAACCTTTCCTTTCACCCAATAATTGCGTCACCCTAGCAAGGGCACTAATCCTATCGAAGCTAGACTATTGCAACGCCCTCTATATAGGTAGTAACAAACACATCACTGCCAAAATACAGACACTTCAAAACAATGCCTTGAGAGCCGAACTGAACTTCCCTAAAAACGCCCACATATCAGACCTTAGGAGATCTACTAACTGGCTCTCCACAAAAGACAAAATCCTCCTTAAAACAGCATCTCTTACACACAAATGTCTTAACCACACAGCCTCGCAATACCTCCGACAGATTCTCCAGACAAACAGCCTCTCGCCCCCTAAGATAAGCTAACTCCAACCTCCTGTTAGTACCCAGATTCAAACTCACTAAATCTGGTGGGAGCAGCTTCGCTGTTAAAGCAGCACAATATTGGAACACTCTTCCCCCTGCTCTAAGGGAAGATCTCCCCTACCGGCAATTCAGATCTAATCTGATTCAATGGCTAAAAGAACATGATACCTAACCTCATGGTCGATTAGAACTACCTCCCCCCCACTGACACCTGGTATCTTATGTACACGGTCTTGCTTTATTTATATGCTACACATGCATACTTGTAAATTTACTGTATATACACTTGCGATTCTCTGACTACATATGCATACAGCCTTGTAACCGTAGCTGTACCTCCATGTTTTAATATGTAACCTGTAACCTAAGCTGAACAACCCTCTTTTTGCCTTCGCGCCCGAATATCCTTGGGTCTGGTGCGCTATACAAATAAATAAACATACAGCATCCGTTTGCGGGTTCCTGTCCTTGTTTCTCGCTCCATCAGATGGTTGGGGCATTTTTGCAAAATCTTCCATTGTTGGTTGCTTTCCTTTCGTTTTGAGTAACTTGGACGCCATCCTGATACCTCTCAGTGTCTGCTCTCCGTTACCAGGGCTAGTCTCTCAGCCTCTCCTTCTGGTCTTAGCCCATATGGTGCTCGGGTTTCGTTGGGGGCTGTCACCAAGGCGTGCCAGATGCAAGATGCGTATTCAAATGTTAGTGCTGCAATAGTTGCCCCACCTTAATCCGGGTTAGTTCTCTTAGGCTCTATTATCTATAGCTTGATTGCGTTCATCATGGTGTTCTCCACATTATTCGCAACTGCTTGGCGCTGGGCCATGCTCGTTGTGGCTGTCTCGTGTCTCCGGGTTTGACGTTCTTCGTGTGTACCACACTTTTCTGTCCACGTTTGGTTTGGGATATCTAGGTCATCGACTGGTCTCATGTAGGGCTTTGCAAGGCAAGAGCTATCTGCCAACCCAGCATGTCTGCACTTCCTTTACGTGCAACGCCCTCCTCTGTCCCCAACTTGCACGTTTAACCCTCCAGTGCATTAGCACATTGATGCCTCGTGAGTGCCTCCTGATAGTGCACTGTGCAGTTAGTCGGGTCTTCCTTCACCTTGGCCGTGCGATGCTGGGACCTCGCTCATCCCGAATGAACCGCCACCAGCCCCCAACAGACTTCTCCACGCTTGAAGGAGAGTGTGGTGTCTGCATGCATGCCCCAACATGTGTGTTTGCACTCGCTTGTGCGGGCTTAAGCTGGCAGGTAACATAGGCCAAATTTAAACTTCATGCTGGGCAGTTCGTTTTCTGCATACATATCCAGAGATAGACAGCGTTCTATCTTCCAATCCACACCCATTAATGGGTTCAGGCGTTCGGTGCCATTTATTGGCGGTCATCAAGGGCTCATAGTATCTCTTTTCCACTTTACAAAGCCATCTAATCTGCTCACTGTGTATCTCCGTGTCCTGCACATTGTGCACCGTCCTTCTTTACAGCAGGTTTAAGGGATAGCGCGAAAGAGGGCTACTTTGGTGTTCTCCAAACAGCCAGCAACAGTATCGGTCTCCCGTATGTCAGTTTCGTTGTCAGTGTTCCATTCGGAACGTTTGTTCCCTCACAGTGTCCAACGTTCGGGACCAACCCTCTCTGCCTTTGTGTTACTGGAATAGCACGTTTTGAGTACCGTCACGTCAGAGCAGCTGTTCGGTCCCGACCACTGCTTCAGCCTATTACATCCGCACCAGGCTGACCAGCTAGCACTCCGTTTGTTCGGCTACCAGGCAAGACACTTTCCCGTTTCCGCTACTACAGCTAGTTCGTCCTTGTTCTGGGGCAGTTTGATCGGATAGCCGCTTTACGGCGTCTGGAGTCCTGTTATCATATGCAGCCTCGAACTGTGGAGAACGTGCATTACGGTTTGGAAGCGCCGACCATCTATTTCATTCCAGTGGGCCCCGATCACGATCGCTAATGGCAATCCATCTCCTTATCTCACCAGTCCATCTCTTTGTCTCTGGCCCCGCGCCATTTTGGCTCAGTCGGCTGAGAGCTTCAGCAATTCTCACTTTATACGTAGCACGCAGCCCACCCGGTTTCTTCCTCCTGATCTTTGTTCATAGTATGCTGCAAACCTTCATGTGCTCGCACTGTCAAAGATAGAGTGTATGTTCAGCTTTGAACATAGTTTTTGGACAAAATCATCACGGATCAGCAGGAGCACACTCAGATGCACGGCCTCTTACATAGCCTTGTAGCCACGCCCCTCTTGCAGACAAACATACTTATGCACCTTCCACTTTCTCTCTTGTACACCATGATTTAAGTGGGACGCCAATGGGTGAGACGCGGTACCCCCCCCTTCCTTATACCACCTTTTCCCCATAGGATATTCAGAAACCATCACCCTCCTAGCCCCTTTCCAGATAAACACTCTTACACCACAAAAGACAACGGACTAACACCAGAGCTGTTTACCTGACGTCCTAACACAAGGGTCAGGCAGAGTCAGGCAACCACACACACCTGACAGCCCTTTCCCCTCCCCCAGGGGTAAAAGGTGGAGCACAAAAGCACACTTTGAGCAAAGCAGACCGTACAACGAGGCAGCTACTGCAGGACGGCAGTTCAAGAGGAGGCGAAAGGCAGCCAGATCAGAAAAGACAACAAGGAGGGAAATGCCCTTGCCCTTTGACCCAGACTTACAAAGCCTCCAAGAAAAGAATCACAAGGCTGGCAACAACAGCCAGCATGTGGTGTAGCAGGTGTCAACTGTGCGCAGAACCCTCCTACACTGATAACTAAGTCATGGAGAGACACTTGCTACCGTGGTATCGTCCTTGACTCCAGAGTCAAGAAATACAAAGCGGTTCATCACAGCCGGTGAGCCTGTGAGTCGGCCAACAGAACCAATAGTAAACGGAACTGTGATTGAGCAAAGGTTGCAAGTGGCAACTTAATGTGAAACAATAAGAACAAAGAGTGTGTTAGAAAACCAGGGAGAGACCAGGGCAGAGTTGTCCGGCGCCACGTGGGCACTCATTCGAAAGACTGAGCGATCCCCTTTTTGTTGAAACTACTGATACCAGGAGGGCCGCCGTAAGAGGTCAAAGTGGTCATACAAGGGATGAGCGAAAAGCGCTTGTACATTCGAAAGACTGACCCATTGTGAATAACAAGTGAACTGGGTGTGTGGCAAATGTGAACCCACCGGAGGGATGCCTGCGAATAAGGGTGGTCAGGTACAACCCACGAGAACATTGAAGTACGTGAAGCCTGACTGGGGGCTGAAAACCTTGACTTAGGTAGGAAATGAGAAGTACAGCAAGAGAATGCAAAGCATGTACCCGATCAAGGTATGTTTCCAGTGAATAGATGGTCTGAGCCTGACAGAGGCTATGGCTATCGTGACAGAGGAAGGCTAAGGGGAGAAAATCCTGCATTCTGCAAAGCAAGACGAGCTGTGTAATTGGCAAGTGTGAAC
This sequence comes from Ambystoma mexicanum, assembly GCF_040938575.1. Lineage (NCBI taxonomy): Eukaryota > Metazoa > Chordata > Amphibia > Caudata > Ambystomatidae > Ambystoma > Ambystoma mexicanum. Next base: position 424,529,207 of record NC_090934.1, on the reverse strand, counting down.
CCGGCTGAGGGATGTCCACAGTGAAAGTTTAAAAAGACATTGAGATTCGTGAATACAAGTCAAATAGTCTGAGGAAAAGGCTGTAGCGAACCCGACTGAGGGAGGCCAACATTCGAGAAGGGTCTGAGCCCAGAAAATCCCCCCCCCCCCCCCAAGGGTGAAGAGTCATCGCCCACTATACATACGGAAAGGAACGTTAGTTATTTTGGACCCCTCAGAGCCTCAGAGGCGAGAGACTTGGTAAAAAAGACTTAACCACTGAAGGTCCTGATATCGCAGAAAGGAACTGGAGCCTTGTGCTGGAGAAGCCCTGGAGTGTGCTGTGCTCAAGAGTCCAGTCTTGTCCTGTGCTAAAAACGTGGGGAAGGGAGACCCCGGCTACAACATCCCGACTTATCATTTGTGAACACTTCTTTCTTTTCTCATGAACACTATCCCACACTCATTTGTAATTTAGCGGTAAGGAATGGCAATATTTTTTAGTATAAGCCCTTTTTATTTCACAAGACGCCACTAGGACTAACTTATTATTCAATGGTTGTAGCTTGCTCCCATCTTAGATTTAGGTTAGGCGTTTTTCTCACCCATTTATACAGTTTAATAAACACCCTGGAAATGCGATCACTTGTGTCCGTCTTTACTGTTGCCACCATGAGTTCCCAACAGCAGCAACAGCATAATCTTCAATTATTTACTTCAACAGAATGATGCATAAGATGCACATAGCTATAAAACATGTTTGTCAACACTGGGGGGGGGAGGAGGGGGGAATACTTCTGAATTGTGCAATGAAAACAAGGGGAAGACACATTTAGAAAAATAATGATATCCCTGGAAAACATTACCAGAATCAGAAAAACAAATACTGAAAACAGGAAACGATATCAATATTGGAGTGCTTGTCTTTCATTTAAGAGTTTCGTCAAATCAGAAGGTACCTCCCACAAGGAATTCCTTACTGTCACAGAGTTCAAACCCTTCAAGTACTTGCAAATATCAGGCTGATAATATGCATAATATGCCAGCGTGCCCTTTTTCAGGGAACAGTCTTTCGACTGTCACATTCCCCTTCTTGTGCTTTGGAAAACTCTGCTTGATTAACTAAAGAGGTATTTAAACACACATTACAGGAAGACTCCCCTTAAAAAAAACGTCCAGAGACAGGAAAACTATACATTATAAGTATTCTACAGGCTACGCATTCTGTTCCCCCTGTAGCTCTCTCACATGAGAGCTTTCCGATAAACTCCACATTTTGGCACTCAACCTCAGATTCCTTCATCAAGATTGGCACCCACCCTCAGCTCCCTTCCAACTTTACTCGCTTATTACGGTTTATGCTAGCAAATTATCTGACCCACGTTGTAACTTTGAAGACCATGAAACTGTCCTAGCTTTCTTTCCTTCCTTCCCTAACCCGTCTGGGGCTGCCCCGCTACAGTAAAACAAAAGTAATTTGGTGTCGTGCAGTTGGTGCATCTACTTGGGCTGCACAGACAACCTCCTCCCCTTGCAACGCCTTCAAAGGTTACAATTACGTTCCTTATATATGGGTAAAGGTACTACCATCAATAAAAAGTCTCTCGCCACCTCTTTTCCACATATACACAGCACACAATTTCTTACTCGCCAAGAGTCATTTATCACTAGCCAATGGGTAGTGGCGAGTGCACATCTTTGCACCCTGCCTTACCCATCCCTTTGTGCACACAGGGGTTTCAGAGGTAACAGTCTACAATGCCTGTTACCATTTCAGCTGGGCATGACGGCAACACAAATGGCAGACCCCAAAATAGACCAATACGCTAACTAGCAACGCTACGTAAAGGTCAAGTATACGAATATCCATTTAAAAAAAAAAAGAAACTTTAACCACAATATAACACAGACTCCAATACACATAACAATATACTGCCGATTGGGTCTGTGCCCCCGCCCAGCCCCCAAAATCCCAGCCTATTCCACCTGCCTTGTTTTACTAGGTTAATTTGAATGCATTATGTATTCATTGCTCTAATCCGCCTATTGTGATGGGGCTGCTGTTGCCCGTTGTGGTTCGGTATGCCTTGAGGCCATCAGTTCATATACCATTTGCTTCCATGAATCTAAGTCCACGTTTTGTCGTTCCTGCCCTCTTCGGGCCGCCTCTTGCCACACACGGTTTTCCACCAATGTCGGTTTTTGGAGGTCGCTCCACCACTGGTTTACATCCAGACTTTATGCGCTTTCCAGCCCCCTGCTATCCTGCACTTCGCTAGGATTATACTAGGTCTTTCAGCTTATTCACGTGTCTTGCCCGTTCCAGTACGCAAAAATACTAAGCATACAGGCCGTGGGGGATCCTGTGTACAATGGTATACCCGCCTTGGCTAAAGCCACAGCTATGGCCTCGCAATATTGTCGGATCTTACCACAAGTCCAGAACATATGTACCAGGTCAGCATTAATTAATCCACATTTTGGACAAGTATGTTCAGTGTTATTGTTAAATTTGGCTATTTCCCCGGGGTTAGGTACACCCTATGCGTTAAGTACAACTGAATTAGCTGGAGCTTCGCATTCCTGGACACTTTATGGTAAACTAATTTTCTACTCCATGCTGCATCTGTCAATTTCGCCTGCATGTCCGTTTCCCAGCTAAACCCAGTCCGCTCCAGCACATCACCTTGCTGTGACATTAATAGCTCATATACTCGACACTGCATGCCCACCTTGTGAAATATCATAAAATGTTTCCATCTTATCTTCCTGTAGTACCAAGTCTGTTCCCGGCCATTTCTGCTCAAGTATGGTGATGAGCGAGGCATATATTGTATGTTGTCACTCGGGTATGTCTGTTTCTTAAGCGAATGCACTAAAGTCCATCAGCCTACCCTTTCGTAGCAAATATCCCACGGTCACTACTCCCATAGGACTAATGACATCCATCGACTCAAGCATTGTTTGGCGCTCACCCAAGCCTGGATGTCAAGTACCCATGCCAGAACAGCAAATAAATCCATTCAGGACGGCAGCGGTTAACCAAAAGAATTCTTTACAGCTGTAGAGAAACGGATAAGATAACCTGCATAATTTTCCTGTCTTGAAAAATCAGCCCAGATTACCCATGTTTTTATATGGTTTTACACAACAGAAATCACATTGGACGGTAGTATACATTGAGACAGTATAATTCCTTAGTGGAAAACATCCCCGGACCATGTGTGCTTCCTCAACAACTCCACATCCCATGCTTCTACAATTCCATTTTCCTACCATATGACACTGTCCCCGCCTGTGGTGGATCAATCCACCAACCTTAATCAGACACTGCCTGGTGACTGATGGCATTCCGTCTGGTAAAACAGAGGCTTGCCTTCGATGACTTGTCCCTGTGCGTGGCAATGCTACGCTCCGTTTAGGGCTCCGATGTCACAGCTGCCCAGCCTTGTGGTCTAAGTCTGAGACAACCAATCGTGGCTTCTTGCGGTTCAGCCCTTTCATTTGTAATCCGAGCTGTGATGCTGCCATGGTCAGGGATAAGCTGTATGCACAGTGCTCAAAGAAAAATACAACCTTCAGTCAGTATTTATAATTGGCATTAGAAAAATAGTCGTTGAAAGAACTGAATGGAGATGGGTAGACAAGACCGAGCAATTTAGTGTCCAGAGGGCTAACGGATATTTGAAATAAAGGCGACTAGGACAGGCTAAAATGCTGCATTTGAGGGTGGATTTCAAAAGCATAGCAACACCCCACCTCTTGACTCTGGATTTGTGGAAGCAGTCAGCCCTGAGGGCCGAGGGAGTGGGTCGACCAACGCCAGAGAGCTGCCTGTTGATTACAAATGAGCGCATTAAGCCATACAAGTTTAGTGTGCCACACACTCAAATCTAGCATAGTTGAGAGTTGTAAAGGTGTAGTAAGGCAAATTACTGGGAGCTTTTAGCTGGACCGGTGCAGAAGGTTGGATGGGGGCATAGGAAGACTAAGAAGCCACACAATAGGTGTTCAGTGTTATTTGAGTCTGTAGACTAAAGTCTAAGGAAGCATAGAATATAAGGGGAATGAACAGTTGAAGTTAGGAAGATGCATCCGTAAAAGCTAAAGAATATGCAATTTTCTTTAAGAAAAATGAGATGAAGCTCGGAATAGAAGCAAATGCACAGATTTATTAAAATGAGTAGCTGAAGGGAAGCTAAGAATGATTAGCCACAAGCAGGGAGGACGGAAGCAGAAAACTACGTTGAGGGTGCTTGTGGCCATTTTCTTTGGTCCTTTTTAATGAGATATTAAATGATAGGTTATTAATAACGTGCTTAATACCTAGAGGTTTCTAGGTGCGGACCTGGGGATCAGACCTGTGGTGCTGCCTGTCTTGCTTCCAAGGTGAGCACGTTATCCCTGAGCTATCCTCCCGAGACAAATGTGAATACATAACTGCCATATAATTCCTCCCGTTGTCACAAACTGTCAAATACAGTCCTTGTATACCGACCATCAAGGCAAGACACATGGCTTTTGTTTTAAATTTGAAATGTGATCAGCTACTAAAACATCAATAGAACAAGGACCTAAAGGTGTGAATATCCCATCAACAAACTCGATATAACAGCAGAGCAAACAGATCAAAAGATAGAAGGCAAGGAGAGGGGAAAGAGCGAGAGAACAGAGAAGGGGGCGGGGTGTAAGCAGCAGGAGCGAGCAGGAATACAGGTAAAGCAATGAGCATAATTACAATGAGCAGATGTTCAGCTGATCACGAAGGCTAGTAAGAAGTCGACACAGAAATATAAACGCTCAAAGTATAGTATAGCCAGCGTGCAAAATGAGCACTCACAATCTTCACGAGTAAGGAATGGGTGTGCTGTCTGCATGTATTGAACTGAGGTGGCAAGTGAATTTTTCATGGATGGCTTGTAGGTTTGCTGCTTGACATTTTGCACCCTGGTATAGCCGCTCTGTTCCAAATAGCAGCTATAGAAGATTCCCTGCCCTGCCCATAATCATCCCATGGTACGCCTTGTGCTGATAATTGCAAACACTGGCAAAAAAATATTAAACCATTAACATTCAACCTTACACACTAGTCCAAATTCAAGTGTATTCTCTCCTCTGCACGCATGCCCATGATTACCAGGTGGAAGTGCGGTGAAAGTACAGTCAGCTGCACTACTCACCTGATGGCTAGCTGCCTCAGTGTTCATTTTCACATCCTACTTGGAGAGCTGATGCTGAGACGTAGCCTGGAGGAGTGCAGTTTGTGGCAAAAGCGAGATGATGCTGCCACAGAAGGGTGCCAATCATTGGTCTTATCCAGAGGTGAGCAACCGCCTTCCTTTTTATTTAGGCCTTTTTGATGGTCCTGTGAACTACTTGTTGGAGTTTGTCGTCACAGACCTATTAATCCAGCTGAGGGTGCTCTGTGATTGGTGTCGGAGTGTTGCTGATCAACTTCGGCTGAACTAGCAGGTAACAGCTAGCATTAGCTGTGTACCCGAACCTTCGCTGCGGGACCAAATGCCCTGCAATTTTACTTCACGTCACCCTTGAAGATGTACAAGCTGCGTAGCAAGATGGGGATTGCCGCTGGTTCATCAGAGGAAATCGAAAGTATGAACATTCATAAACCCCCTTTCATAAGTCCCCCTTCCGTTCAAGTGGTGGGCGCTCAGGAGAGACTTGCAATTTGACCTCACTCTGCTCCTTTCTCCAATATTCGGTTTAACTCCACTTCAATGTTAAATTAGCTTAGTCGCTTACTATCCAGAATCCGCCCACTCTGACCACCGCCCCACCCCTAACTTCACGTTGTGGGTTCTGCCTCCCAGGATAACTGGCAACAAAACCTGGTGTGGGAATCTCTGCTGCATCCTGTGTTTTAGGTGAGTGTGAGACTGAGGATCAGTAGTGTAACTAACCAGCTGTTCGTCCAACACCCTATAGTGTGTTTTCACCTATTCAGTCAAATTGTTTTCTCTGATACGGCTTAACGGCTATACGCTCAGTCAACAATCCCTCTGCATATTAAGACTGGGTGGTGAGCAGAAGCAGCAAACGTTGACCATCAGAAGTATGGAAGCCCTTCCCCCAAAAGCATGCACTGATAACAGCAACGAAACAGCTGACTAAGAGATAAAACTGAAGTGGCGATGCCGCTGAGTATGTCCAACAAAAATCATTTCACAACCAGGACGACAAGGAAACACACGCAAATTAACCACTTTCCTAAAATTGCAGCCCTCAACCCTGAAAAAATCAATAACGCTGCTCAACAGTGACTGAAGAGCTATGAGTTTCACTTGGCTGTTTAGGGTCAAAATTGGTTAACTTCCTTATTTCCCCCTCCCTTGACTGAGACAGACATGAGAACCCCTGTAATGCGCTCTCCTAGCCCTGAAATTGTGGATCTGTGCACCACCCCTCGATGTCTAAAACCAGTTTTAACCCAAACCTTAAACATGCAAATAGCTATGACTAATGTAAACCATGATATGCAACCTGAGTTGGGCAAAACCCTGGTCTCCGCGTGGACTACGAGAATCCAAATTCACACGCTGCTAGTACCCATTACTAGCTTGCCTGGCAGCCTCTTGATCCCCTTAGATATGATCCAGAGTACTGATGTTGAATTTCTTGGGCCCCATCTTGACGGTTCTTTTCCGTTCCTCAATGTTGGAGCAATCCACCCCCTTAACACTAAAACGAGAACCAGGTTCCGACTTCGTGAATGGGGTATGTGTGACACTAATTGTTCCCCAAGACATGATCCATCCCACATCTGCCGTTCCCTCCCCCTTTGACCTCCTCCTCTCCAAGCCAAGATCCTCTTCCTGTCTCCCTGCCCTCTCTAGTCTCTCCTGCCCCTCCGTGCAACAACCCCTGCAACAAAAGCTTATCCAGCACCAGTAGTATGAATTCGGACAAAATGTTTCAAGCCTTTGAACGGGTACTTAAATAGCGAATACATTAGATCTACAATCACTCGTTACACAAGGGCACTAATAGAGGGCAGAAACATGTGCAGGACCAATGGACCAATACAGATCCTACTGACACCGGCCTACCCCCATTGACATACCCCAATCTTTTAATATTCTCTGCAATTCCTTCCTTAAAAGCCATGCCGCCGATAGTATGCACCAGTGCGAGTAACCGCATGGCAGGAAATTAAGCACGGCTAAATGGAAAATAAGTAATATTGCAAGCCGTGATGTATGCTAAAAGACCTCAGAATAATTTAAACCAGAGCACCTTGTCTGAACAAAACAGGTTAAACCCATAGCTGTTGACCCTCAAGCCCCATTGGTCTTAGCGACAGAACAGTTATTGACTGAAACCCTGGTGTTATCCAAGGAAAACTAATTGTGCACCACCACCCAATGTGTCATTCTATGGTCAATTTACAGCCCAAAACAAATTATGTGCCTCATGTAGATTGGAGGCTGCTGGTTCTGACCAACCTAGACAGGCTGACCTGTGGTCAAATGCAAACGCGAGGGTGGAGAACTCCCACAGTCACTAATGTAGTGGATGTAAACACAGATCCTGTGAAGTTATATAGTGCACTACAACTAAAAGCAATCCCCTCTACAAGTCTATCCCCTCCTTTGAACCGTGCCGCAGTCTTGAGTTTGCTTCACAGTATTTCTCCATTGAGAGTGATACTATCAAATAGTGCATCAAGTTGATCAGTGCCAATAACATCTAATATTCGATTTTTCTCCGATTCCTTGCTTGACTACATATTCTATCAAGATGCAATATTTAAATTAGGCTATTAGCGTTCCATTACAAGGATCCCTAGTACTAAGCAACGGAGTCCTGCTGGGATAAAGGGCCCTCTTAGTGCAACCAGTACAGCTTCGAATGAAGCCCATCATCCCTCTGTCAAATGTGTCCAGGACCATCAGTGCTGCCAAAATAAACGCAGCACTAGTTGCCATCCGCTGATAAACACATTCAATGACAAACACTAATAGTTTAACTGACAGCTCCTACCTAGATAGGTGCAACTGCATGCTCACAAAATCTCCCCCATGAATGTGGTCAATGATTCTGATACCGGATACTGGCAATTGCTCCCTGACTTCTTTAAAACTCACTTCGCTCAGATGTCGATGACATTCAGATTATTTTTTCATGGAACACCCGAGGATTTGTCCATTTGTTTAGCGAAGGAGGGCTGGTATCTCATTTATCCAACTTTTCAATCATTGTACTCCAGGAAAGTTGTCTGAACCAGTTGAGTTTGATGGACGTGCTACTATTCAAAACGTTGCTTCTAAGGGACGACCCAAGGGAGGCCTAATGATCTCGGTGGCTTCAACTTGGTCCCTCGAAGAAATAGATAGCTCTGTTCCTACGGTATTAGCTACTAAATCGTACCACTGCCCAACACCTAATACTCAAATGTTGATGACCCCGCCGAACAACCGAGCAACTGCTGAAAACGTAGCGGTGGTCAAAACCATTTTGAATGCATTTCATTCAAAACCTCCTATTATTTTAGTTGGCGATTTGAATGCCTTAATTGAACCAACTAGTCTGTCCCACTGAGACGATCATACATGGAAGCTGTGTGGACTGCGAACCAAAGCCAGTGGTGCTGCAATAAAATTGGTGCCTTTGTTGGAAGAGTATGGCATGATGAGACTGAAAGGGCTGTGTCCGGGTGATGCGTCCATTGCCTTTACCCGGGTTAGTTGCATAACAGCCTCCATCTTAAACTATGTATTTGTGAACGCTAATGCTATGCAAGTGGTAAAGAACATTGCTATATTACCACTTTCCCTTAAGTCTTTTGCTCTCACATATAGTTCGTTGTAACTCAAACTCTAAAAGCTACAAATGGGGATACATCTACTAATCCACAGGGAAACCAAATCTGTTGCAACGAAACAAAGCTAGTAAAGGAATCTATGGCTTCGAGCAGATTGTTACCCCGTTTCATAGCTTCCTTTGACTCTGCGTCGAGTGACCAGCTAGAGCAGATTGTCCCCATATTTGCGTAGCTGGTTCTATAAATAAAAGAATCCACAATTACACACCAAATACAAAAGTGTAGCCGAGTGAACCAATAAAGCTATAAACGGGTGAACTATGACCCGGTAACAGCGATAACTAAACGTCACCTAAGAGCCACTATTAGCGCAGTTTTATACTCTCAGATCAGACCAGTATCACCAACGGACGTAAGTCGCCATATAATAGCAAACTAAAATCATTGAAAATGGCTCATTGAACATTGTAATAACCTTAACTTGGAGAAATGGAAAGACATCGCACATTTAGACTTACAAAAGGATAGTACTAATATATGGTCGGTTTTACGAGGAAACGAATCTCGTGGCCACATCATAAATGGCGTGTCTGAACCGGATGGGTTGAACACATTGCAGGTATATTAGGTCTGAATGAGTGCAACGATGACCTAGTCCCGATTCCAAACGCAGTTTGGACTTGCCAACTAACCACACTTGGCATCACTGTCATCATTGAGCAACTTACTCTTCACAAGCTGATGGGCCTGATGGTCTCTGTAATGCTCTCGTCAAAGCTGCTCCTGGATTATAGGCACATAGTTATTCTCCCATAACGGCAAAACAGGCAGTATGCCCCAAACCTGGTGTGAAAGCCACATACTGCCTGTTCACAAGAAAGGCTCCTGGAACTTATCAACCAATTGAAGAATGCTTGCTATGTTGGATGTTCCTTCTAAGTTCCTTGCAAAGGTGCTGCTAGCTGAATTAAACGAATGATCAAGACAACCAATATACTGCCACCTAACCAGATGAGTTTCATTAAGAAATCTAACTCTACATACAATCTGCTCATTTTAGTAACATCTATTGAGAATGCCTGGAAGCGCAGAGATACACCAGTCTATGCTGCTTTCATAGATTTTTCAGCAGCATTGGACTCTGTTCTTCGCAACAGACTCTGGAAGAAACTGATCAAATGGAATATTCCACCAGGTCTGCTTAAAATTCTTATGCTGCTCAATACCAACACCTCAGTCAAGATCAGGTTATATGCTGAAAGTAAATGATCTGTCCCGATACCAACACGATGAGGGGTAAAGCAAGGGTGCATTGTCGCTGCCACGGTTTTTAATCTTTACCTTTCCGATCTGAGGCTAGCCTTGAACAAATCAATAATTTGCCCAGTAAAAATGGGACAGCATCTTACTAGCTGGTTGGCATATGCCGATTTGGTCTTGATAAACCATACCCCTAGGGGTTTACAAAGTTTGATTGTAGCACTAGGCGAAAATGCAGAAGCAAATTGCCTGTCTATTAACACAGATAAAAGTAAGACGATATTTGCCCTGTCCGCTTCAAAAGGACGAAATATTGTATGCACCCTCAATTGTCTGCAACAAGAGTGTCTCCTCCTATAAGTACTTGGGTATCCACCTACAAAACGATGTGGGATACTCACTGGCAGGAAACTAAAATCAAATGCAATAGAGCTGTAAGTATTATTCAGCCATTCATAGGCAAACAAAGAGGTATCTCCATTGAGACAATCCTTCTCTTATACCAGACTAAAGTGTGATCCATTTTATTCTATGGGATTAAAATATGTGGAAATAACTATGGTGTTGTACAAAAACAATTTGAAGCAACTATATTGCACACCCTCTTCTGTATGCCTCCGTTATTACCCATAAGAGTATATGTATCTGAAATTTGGCATTGCTGGTATCTTGGCTGATGTAACTGAAGTCACTAATGTTTGGAGATACTCTGTTAAAACTAGAGAATGGTACTATGATGGGGAACTTTGCAGGTGCATTTTGTGAAATTGACAAATGCGACAATGGGGATTTTTGGCCAGCTGCTTACCCTCTGTACCAAATGGCAAGAGGGGTGCCGTGGTTTTATGACAAATGGATCAGTCTATGTGATCAAGGGTCGCTTAAAATCCAAATTACTGTGGCACAGCAAACACCACCACCTTGTGAATCTATTTTCAGGGAGTAATAGTACTTCTTTTTGTGAGTACATCTCCGCTCGAATAGTAAAATCAACTTATCCGACTGCTTTCCCCAACAGCTCTATTGCAAGACAATACCGGAGACTTAAATTTAACTTCAGTATGGAACTAATGACCCAAGGTGCGCGTTTAGGTATCCCGCGCAATGCTCGATGCTGTAGGCTATGTGGCACAGGAGATGCTGAAACGATTGAAGCTTTGTTAATATTCTGTGAGAGCCTGCATATGTTAAGAACTAGTTATCTGAAAGCGTACAGTAACAATATCAACTTAGAAGACCTCACTCTGATATGGCCTTTGTCTTTAAATGGATGTGATAATTTGATATTTTATCTTGTGAAATTCTATTGGAAATGCATGGAAATATTGAACTTAGTAGCCTGTTGACCTCTTAACCCAGTGTGTACAGATGTGTGAAGGGGTGAACTCAATTTTAATTTGTATGTAGATGTTAGTTTTACCCAGCTGTAATGTTTTAAAATATAATATGTATATTGATAGGTACAGTATGTTAGCTTCTCGTGATAAATAAAATGTTTTATTTCAGTGATTTTACCTAGTTACTTATGTTTTGATGTGGTTTTATTGTAATCATTTGTGAAAATATTCTTCTTGTTTTAATTGTTGTATATACAAAGTCACACGGCTGAATGTATATTAAATAAATAAAATAAATGAGTAATGCTCAGAAGACAAAGCCCCACTTGAAGATGCACAATATTACCAGATTTAGGATAAACTGTTCTCGCCTACCACGAAGCCTCTAATCATCAGAGCCAGGGAGGTCTAATGAAGCAGCTATACGAAGGGGAGACGAAATGGCTGGCAAAGATTAACCCTCTAACTTGGATATCCCGGATGAGGTTAAGTGCCATGGACAAGGTTACAAGGGAAACTCTTAACATGGTTAGTAACTCCCTGTCCAAAGCTCATGATACAATCAATGCTACGGCTCAAACTGATGGGTAGATTTTAGGCGTGCTTGCTCTATTTGAATCTCAACTCCTGTTTTCACTGCATTTGATGCACTGACTCAGCAAGTCTCTTTGGGTCCTTCATTGTTAGTGGTGCTTAATTGTGTGCTTAATTCATTAGTACATCTGTATATGAACATTAAAGATAGTCAGTCAGGGATTCCAAGATGGCGGCGGGAAAGGAGTAGCTGTGCCTGCCGTGCTCTCCGGAAAAACGGGCGAAACTATTGCGGTCCACCACCCCGCGGTTAAAGAAAACCCGTGAAAGAACACAGCAGGCCTTTGTGCACCCCGAGGGAGAGCGCCGAGGAGCGGAGAAGAAGCGGAGGGGCGCCGGGCGGAGTGGCTTCCCCTGCCGGAGAGGATCGGGCTCAGCGAGGCTGACCGCCGTGGCTCAGGCAGAGGAGGAGCCGGGCGGCCGTGCGGCTGCGTGAGCCCCTTGTCTGCGAGGGCCGCGGCTTGGTTTTCTGTGCAGCGGCTGCCACGGAGAGGGAGGGCCCGCCCCGAAGAGTACGGAGCTAAATCAGTGCGGCTTTATGAAGGAAATACCCTGTGGTGCCGGGCGGCCGTCTGCCCGCGCGGTCGCCGGTGCAGAAGGTGGAGGGGCAGCCCGGTGGAGAGCAGCGGATGAGCCCGGGTGCCAGGCAGGGATTACAAGGAGTACAACGCGACAACGCCCTAATCAGTCTCTCCCATGCCGACATCGGCTCACCGGCGCATGCTTAATTAAGGATCTTCGGGAGGCAGCCCGTAGGCTGGGAGGAGAAGTGTCCCGGCATTTGGTCACTGTGGTGAGGAGACAGAGTGAGGAGTGGGCGGAGGGTGCGAGCTCTGCTACTCAGGCGGCATAGGGGACCCAGGGAGGAGGGCCAGCAAAGGCCCAGAGGAAACTGGGTCCCAAGGGGAGATTATCAAGTGAATGGTGGCTGTCGACCTCCCTGGCTGTTCTGCCTCATGTATTTGTAAGCGGAGAACAATACTTGGCAGAGTGGTGTCTTCTCGGGAGGTCAGGAGGGTCAACCTGATTAAAATTTGTAACTGGCCACCCAATCAGCAAACATTCCCCCGCTCCTCTTCAGCAGATATAGCGAGGAAGCCCTTATAGAGGTGCTTTTAGGATTCAGAGGAGGCGGGAAGCTCATGACTTCGTACTGGCCTACGGGTGATTCTGCATAAGCAGTCTGCTCTCTGTAGAGGAGGCTTGGTGTTGTAGACCCTTAGCTGGAGACGAGGGAGCAGAGATAGGAGGACTCTGGTGCCTTACAGCCAATACTAGTCTGCGTTGATGGCCACTCGAAGCAATGGGAAAAATGTAAAGACAGTGCAACACCCTCGGGACTCTCAAACACCCTCCACTCTAAGTGGCCTGTACAGGACATGGGCGAAGGCACGGAGAAATGTATGGCAGGCACTAAGGAGAGGAGGGGGTTCACATTTCTCTCAGATGTCCATAGATCTCAATCAAGAATAGATTATATTTGGGTGTCCGCGAGCCTGGTTGGAGGGGTGGACTCAATAGAGGTAGGTCCCATGGGGATAGCAGACCACTAGGTGGTCCAGATGAAGCTTAGGCTGGGAGGACGCAGATCCGGGGTGTGGGGTTGAAAATTCCCTGAGGCACTCTTGAGAGACCAGGTGCTGCGGGAGGAGATAGAAGGTAAGATTCGAGATTACTTTGAGCAAAATAATAGTGTGGACACGAGCCTCGGGATCAGATGGGATGCTTTTAAAGCTACTCTGAGGGGAGAACTAATCGCTCTACAAGCGGAAAAAAAATAAGCAGCTAAGGAGACTCGAAGCGCAGTTGGAAAGCAAAGTGGAGGCTGCCAGGGTATGGGTGGGGGATAACCCCTCCAGGAAAATATACAAGGAATACAGGGTAGCCGAAGGCCAGTTGAGGATTTTAAGGACTAAAAAGGCAGAGGTGGCTTTGCTGAGGGTTAGACAGAAATTTTATGCGAAAGCCAATAAGGCTGACACTCTCTTGGCGCGCTTATTGAGAGGAAATAGGGAACGCAAGTTTAGTGGCCATGAGGAGTAAGGAGGGGGCCAGGCTCACCAGGACAGAAGAAATAAAAGTGAGGCTGGCTGAATATTATGAAGAATTGTACTCCCCATAGTATCCTTTATCTAGCTTGCAGAATGAGTTCTTGGGGGCCCTTCCCCTCTTTCGGCTGTCTAGGGAAGAGGGGACAGAGCTAGGCCAAGCTATTTTGGAAGATGAAGTGAGGGCAACCATAGCGGCTCTCACCCTTGGTAAAGCCCCGGGCCCGGATGGCTACCCTGCGTCATTCTATAAACTCTTCTCTCACCTTTTAGTTCCACACTTAACACAATTATTTAATTCGTTCAGGTCGAGTGGTAGCATCACCCCCTCGATGGAGGAGGCAAAAATAACACTCTTACACAAAGCAGGCAAGGACCCTGAGGAGTGTACGTTGTATCGACCTATAGCACTTATAAACACAGAGGCGAAAATGTATACTAAAATACTGGCAAAGAGGTTGGAGAGGTACTTACCTGCGTTGATTTATCAGGACCAGTCAGGATTTGTGGCAGGGAGACAGATGGCTGATATTAGACGGGTGGCCCACGTAGCTGAGAAGGCGCGGAAGACGACCACTCCGGCGATCCTTTTAGCGCTCGACGCTGAAAAAGCGTTTGATCGGGCGGAGTGGTCGTTTCTGTTCCAAATCATGGAGAAGATGGGTCTGGGGTCAGAATTCATTGGCATGGTACAGGCAAATTACAAGAACCCCAGGTCGAGGATCTGGGTTAACAGGGAAACCTCAAATTCCATTAGACTTCGACGAGGTACAAAAAAGGGTTGTCCCCTGTCCCCCCTGTTATATGGATTATATTTGGAACCCCTATTACTGGCTATAAGGGAGTCGAAAGGGATCCGGGGTGTACCATTTGGGGGAAGCCAGCACAAAGTGGCAGCATTCGCAGATGATATGCTGCTCATGTTGACGCAGCCGAAGGAATCCATAAAAGCTAGCATAGAGGTGCTGACTAAATTCGGGGAAGAGTCGGGTTTGCGGATTAATTGGCAAAAATCTGAGCTGATGAACATATCCCTGGAGGAGAGGGATGCCAGGGAGCTGAGAGCTCTTTCCCCGTTCAAATGGAGCCCGGGCGGGATACGATATTTGGGGATTCGGATAACCCCCTCCCTGGGCGGGTGGTATGGGGCGAACTACTCTCCTTTGTTAAAAGAGATTAAGAGGGACCTGAGGAGGTGGAGCGCCCTTAAGATCTCCTGGCTGGGAAGGAGGGAAGCTGTTAAAATGGTGATTTTACCCCGTATACTTTATCTCTTCCAGGCGTTTCCACTGTCCGTCCTGGCAGCCTTCTTTAAGGAACTTGATCTAATGGTTAAGGAGTTTGTTTGGGAGGGCCTGGACTTTAGGCGATATCACAAAGTTACACTCCTCCGAGTGATTAAGGAGTGGTTTGCAGACGATTATGCGAAGCACTGGGTAAGAATGGACAGGGCAGTCGCTCGACACCACCTGGGTGAGGTACTATGGCTCCCGCGGAGGCTACGTCCGCCACATATCTGAGTGACATTACAAAGGGGATGGTGGCCACCTGGGACAGGGCTGTGGAGAGACGGGGGATTTCATCATTCCCTTCCCCTTTTACACCCATCTTCAATAATGGGGATTTTACTCCGGGGTTGGAGAAGGGGGCGTTTTGAGCGTGGGAGGGCGGAGGATGTAAGACGCTGAGAGATATGTTCTGCAATCGTAAAATAAAAACCTTTGAGGAATGGAAGCAGGAATTTGGAGTTGGGGAGGAAGAGAGGCATAGATACTTTCAATTTAAGACACTGGGTGATGTCGGCGGAGGTGAGAAGGGCTGCCACATGGGAGCTAACACAATTCGAGCGGTTCCTCCTGACCCATAATGGCTCTAAGGGCCTAATCTCGGATTTATACAAACTTTTAGAGAGCGCGAGCCCAGTGGGTGTTTGACCATACATGAGAACTTGGGAACAGCAGATGGGGGCAGTAATGCAAAGAGATGATTGGGAAAGATTATGGAGGGCAATTCCTAAACTAGCCAAGGCAACTCAGCTACAGGAAGCGTGGTATAATTACATCTTTGGATGGCATTATACCACGGCCAGGCTTCATGCGATGTACCCAGCAACCTCAGGAAACTGTTGGAGGCTGTGGGTAGGTGGGCACGGCTACTCGTGTATGGTGGGATTGCCCACGCATCAGACCTTTTTGGCGTGAAATTGCTAATGCCCAATCCCAGGCCTTGTGACGGGAGGAAAACCAGGACCCTAGGGATATTTTGCTAGGGAAGAAAGGGAAGCTCCAAGGCGAAAACTGTCTTCATCTTAGCAGCAATGGGACTAATCGCACAAAATTGGAAGAGCCCAACGATCCCCACGGAACAGGACGGGCTAAGGAAAATGTGGGACATTGTCTCACTGGAGTGGACGACGTAAGCAGTTGAGGGGAAGCTGGGGAGCTTTACTGCTGATTGGGGTGAGACGCTGGGCTACCTGAGAGGGGAGTTAAAGGAGCAATGGTGCCCGCAAAGATTAAAGCTGTTGGACATCTATGGTTGAAGGACTAATGGGGAACTATTGAGATCAAGAGACTCTTTGGGTGCTACGACCGATGTTGGAGGGAGAAGGCAGGGAATAAGTTGGAGGTTGATGTTACTTTTAAAATTGATCTGTTATATATATGCTGAATTCAATAAAAAGAAGTTACAAAAAAAATATAAAGATAGTCAGAGCAGAGAAGCCCGCTCCAATCTATGAGCTCTAAAATTTGCTTCATACAGGGCTACCTGTTGGGGGAACAAAGGTCAATAAGGCACAGGCTGCTGCCTCACCTTAAATCCAACATCGAATCTGCAGTACCTCTCCTTGACCACATTGTGACAGAACTGGAGTTTGCCTTTCTCATCAGCACCATTACTGTCGCTAGTGTTATTCAAGACAATTTACACCAAATGAAGAAAGTTATTGTAATTGAGACTGAGCAAGTAATATTCACACCATAGAGTGAAGATGCAGGCAATTCTATTTTTTAGCAAAAGGAAATTGATAAGACAAAAAACTAAGATCAAAATCCACAGGATGAAACCAAAGAAGCAAAAAGGTTAAAATAAATAAATAAATAGGAGGAGGGGGTGCTTGCCAGTTTTCTTTAGTAATTTAAGTGGGCATAGACATACAGTCTCTGTGGAGTGGGTGGCCAAGGAGATGGGAACAGCCTTTCAGAACATAACAGGCCAGGTGAATTTGTAAAGCGCAAGTTCACCCCCAAAGGGGCATCTTGGAGCTAATAACAGAGGTTTATTGTTACCCAACTTAATGGTACTCATTTTATCGACCTCAGACAGATGAAGGGCTGAGTGGACCTGCCGGGATTTAAACCTGTGACCATGAGGTCAAACACGGGTCCCTGTAGGGAATGCATTAGTCCACTGAGCTACAGACCCGGCAGAAGCTAAAAAGATGAGTTAACGGGTCTGTTAAATCCTCATACTAATAAACAGCTCGGACAGCCCGAGATCCAGTGACTGGATGAAGCGGACAATATAAGCACCAATAATGAATGACATTTACACCACTGAATATTTGGATTGATGGATCTGTCAGTTTATTCCAATGCTGCCCCTGATACGAAGTCCCAGAGAATAAGTGAAAGACGAACATTTGGACAACAACTCTTAATATTAACAGTTGCAAATAATGTGTTTTGATTGGAAGAGAAACAAGCACAACTGTCCTCCCTCAGCAATCAGGTCGACAACCCAGAATTATTTACTCTTAGTCTCAAATTTGACTACCAGTTATGCACCTAAATAGCTGCTGTGTGGTCAGTTATGAGTCATACTTGAAAGTGTGGTGGATGGGGGAGGATGAGGTAATTTTGAACCGCTCTAGCATCCCATCGTCAAAAATTATTCCAACTGCAAGGTCACTTAGTTCCCGTGACAATGATCAAATTTAATTCCTGAACGAACAAGACAGTTTGTCTGCACCTAAGGTCTAGAGCAGTTTTGGAAACCCTCTTATTGGCAGTTCCATATTTTCTCACTTTGGGTTATGACTTTTGTGAATTTCAACAATATGACCTTTATGGGAAGAATCAAGATAGGGTACTGCCACTAAGCCAAATAGACCTGCAAATAGAATTGTGTTTTTTTAATGGTTTGTTGCAATTTGGATCATAGGGAAGAAAGACATGTCCACCAAACCATCGAAATTTCAATCTAATGTAACGGCAATGAAGGATTGGTCCTGGCTAGCTCCAGCTCTTCAGCCGGGCAACCCTCCCAAAAACAGAAACAATATTGACTACTAGCACTCTAGCATCTAAAATAATTCATGTTCTCTCCTAGAGCATATGGGGACACGCACATCGGTTTAAAAAAAGTGACACTAGGATTGGATGAGTTTAGCATTGTTATGCTACAGGAAACTTGGTTAAGAGAAAGTTCCTTGCTTGATGGCTATACTTTAAGGATAAGTTTTGCGCTAAAAAGGTTGCAGAAGGACTCCCTTCTCCTACTTCATGCTCTTAACACTAGTTCTCTAGATCCCTTGATATATGCTCCTTTCTTTGGCAGTTGTTTATCAGTTTCAACAGTGCTTTTCTCACTTAAGACCATTTATATCTCATTTTTGGTGATTCTTTGTCTTGTTCCGCTTGTTTGGTTCTATAGGCTAAGTAAGTCTTTAACCTTTGATATTCACTTTCATTATTTCATATCCTGTTGCTTTGGGTATCTCACAGGATTTCCTTTCTTTCCCAGACAGGTATATGTTTTGCAGGTTGTCCCAATCTTTGAGGTTCTCAGTCTCCCTCCCTCCCTCTCTATTGTATCCTAATTTTTTTAGGTTTCCCTCTCTTACATGCGGGTCCTCCTCTGGGAATGTTATTCTTTCCTTCTTTATTTTATCAAAGTTCTCATTTAGTAAATGTACTGTACTTCTACTTTCCTCCCGTCCAGGGAATACTCTTGTTCCTTTCCATAAATCAGGACTCTTTACCTTTGACAGTGGTGGTTCTTTTGTATCCAATTCTCCTTCACTGAGCATTGCACTTATTTCATCACAGTTTACATATCGTAACTCTGCTTTGGTACTGGGACATGTTGCCTGTTCTGTGTTACTTTTTCATTCTCCCTGGGCCTCCCCGGTCCCCAGTTACCTTCTCTCTTCGCTGGAAACGGTCTGGGAACTCTTATGGGTCTGGCAACAATTCGAGCTCTTCGTTGTGCTTGCGAGTCGGCATTCTCAGCTTCCCTCGCCTGCAGTCCTCGCACTTCTATACTTTTCTGCATCTCATCGGGGTGTCACGTCCTTTGCAGCAGCATCCCTCTGATGGTCTTGGCCCTGTTGCATTAGTCTGCGGCTACCATGACTCTTCCAGGGTCACGCCACCACAGAGTCTTCCTCTCTCCAACTTGTCGGTACATTGACAGTTCAGCGCGCACTCATTTGTCAGAGTTTGGATTTCACAGGTTCCACACCCCAGGATAGCTGAGCCTCTTCTCAGGCCCAAGTCAGCAGGGTACTTCCTCTGTGTGGAGACGTACTGCATTCCCTCTCTCTAAACTCCTTCTCCTTCCTTTTATGACAAGTGTTTTCCTCTCAGTCCACTCGTCTCAGTAGATTTTCTTTTCTCATTAGAGATTTTCTTTTTCTCATTTAGAAGAACATCCTTCAACACTTTCAGTGCAGTCTTCTTGTTTGACAAGATTTGTTAGTCCCATGTATGCCATTTTGAGTTTACTTTTTTTTTTGCAGACTTTTATGCCAATTTGCCTTTGTTTCTTCCCCTATACTTTTGCTTTGTCCTCACAGACTTTGAGGCCGTTTGGCTATTTGCAATAGGTACTTTGCTATTTCTGATAGATGTCATCATACTTCTAATTATGTTAACGTATTCCAGCGTTTTGAGTCCAGTTTGGTGTGCAATATTTTTTCTTTCCCTTTATACAGAGGCTGACCGCTCATTACCCAGGAGAAAGGTATTGGGCATAATGTGCATACTAAATCTGTTGGTTGTCTCCACGACCACCAGTCTTGCTTCAGAGCTGTCCTGAACACCTGTGAAGATCTTCTCTCTAATCTTGACTAACATCTCTTCATTTGCTAACTGTGGTTGCAAGGATCAGGTTCAAGGCCCTCTGCATCATGCACAAGGTTTTCTGAGGCCTGGGACCGCTCTAACTCCAACTTCCTTTTCCAAAATATCTTCCTTCTTGAGCTCTCTGCTCATCCACCTCCAATCTACGAGGGTCGGACGCTTCTCCAAGCAAAGAGTTGGGGCAGATCTTGCTCCTCGGCTGTGGCCTCCCTCTGGAACAGCCTCCCGGCCCCTCTCAAACTTTAGCAGAACCACCTCCAGTTCCGGAAGCAACTCAAGGGCTTACTTTTTGCTTCCGCTTTCTCGCTTCCTCTCCCCTGCCGACGTACCAGACTGCTCCGGGCACTGGTCACCTGGATACCCTCTGAACTCTGTTCCAGGCTCCTGCATGTCCAGTTGCCCTTGCACTGCCTCCGGGCTCCCACTGCACATAAGGGTCTGTTCATGCAACCCTGCAGTCCCTTCTCTCTGCACTTATGAGCCACCTGCTGGCTGCACTTCTTGATATACCTGCACTTCTCCCCTTCCCCAGACTTGCGCGATCTGAATGACACAAGGTCTAGTAAGACCGTTTTGTCCTCCCTTTGTTTCCCCCTCCTTGTCGCGCCTAAACCCACTTGTACAGGCACGTTATAAATGCCATACCACATCAATCTTCCTTCTGTCCTCAATCTAATTGTTCTATCCTCAGCTTTTGATACAGTGAACCATGCCATCCTGCTCAATCACCCCCATGATAACTTGGGTATCACTGATTAGGTCCTGACCTGATTGACAACCTTTCTCACCGACCATCTCAGGTCCAACTGGGGTCTTCCCCTCTTCTATCTCTCTTCTCCACTTGTGGTGTTCCCCAGGGGTCTAACCTTTCTCCCTGGCTTTTCAGCCACTACCTGGCACCTCTTGCCCACTGCAATGCTAAGTTCTGCTCCAATTTTCAGTGTTATGAAGATGACACCCAGCTCTCTTTCAGGCTCCCCTCAGCCAACTCTGCTTCTTCACTCATACCAGCCTGTCTGGTCGCAATTCAGTAATGGTGTGCCACCAGATATCTCTGCCTTAATGCCAGTAAGACTAAGATCATCCTCATCGGTACACCTTCTCCCTCCTTTCCTCGGACTATCTTGTCACCCACCCTGGGCCTTCTTCCTGCTCCTTCCTGTGAGGCTAAGAACCTTGGTGTCATCTTAAACTCTACCCTCTCCTTCTCTCCTCACATCTCCGACATCTCTAAGAAGTCAAACTATCAGCTGCACCTCCTTAGAGGTATTCTTCCTTTTCTCACTTTCCCCCAGAAAATCTGTGTATCCAGCGCTGTCCTCTCTAGGCTGGACTACTGCAACAGTCTCTCTATAAATCTTCCAGCCTCTACTCTTTGACCTTTACAACTTATCCAGAACAGGACTGCAAGACGAGTCCTTGGCCTCAAGCCCAGGGATCGCATCTCGCCAGCTCTGAAATCTCTTCACTGGCTCCCTGTGACTGCAAAGATCACATTCAAGACCCTTTACATCATCTACAAGGCTTTCTGGGGCCTGGGACTGCACTACCTCAAACTTTCTCTTCCTCAACAGCTTTGTTCTCGAGCTCTCCACTTAGCCACCTACAACTCTGACGGTCAGATGCCCCTCCAAGCTGAGAGTTGGGGGCAGCTCCCTCTCCTCAGTGGGGCCTCCCTCTGGAACGGCCTCTATCAAACTTGAGCAGAACCACCTCCGGTTCCAGAAACTACTCAAGATCACCTTTTTTGCTTCAGCTCTCTTCCTCTCCCCGGTTGATGTCCCCGACGGCTCTGCAAACTGGTCACCTGGCTACCCTCTGAACTGTGTTCCAGGCTCCTGCATGTCCAGCTGCCCTTGCGCTGCCTCTGTGCTCCCCCATCACTTAAGGGTCTGTACGTTTAACCCTACAGTCCTGTCTCTCTGCGCTTTGAGCAACCCGCTGGCTGCGCATATTGATTTACTAGCACTTCTCACCCCCACACCATGGCACTTCTGCCCTTCCTCTTCCCCACACTTGCGATCTGATTGACAGAGCCTTGTAAGATAGTTTTTTCCTCCCTTTGTTTCCCCCTCCTGGTCTTGTGCCTAGAAAGACTTGTGTACAGGCGCGTTATAAATGTCATATGTTCCTGTCAGTTATGTTCCCTTCTTCTAACATGGTGGTCGCTCCTGTAAATGCATCGATACGACCCTTTTGTTTATTTGCTGTTTTTTGGTCTTAAAATCTGGAGAGACAGTATGCAATAAAAAATGCTACCAATGTGTTTAAGTATATGAAGTGTTTTTGACTTGTATCAGAAGATTCCTGACCGTACTAATATGCATACATATGTCTCTCATTGTTGTTCCTTCTGTCTTACCTCAGTCCTCTATTTTTATATTCATTTCATCTAGATGCGCCTTAATTAAGGATACTCAGATATCTGAAATGCAATGGCCATGACTTCTTTTCTCCTCCGTTGTTATTGCAACATTACATTTGCAATTATAAAATATATATTTTGCATTTGAAAGTCTCATGAACTTTTATATCTCAATCCTCTGTTTGGACATACACTGTTGTGGTGCCTCAGATGCACCCTTATGTGTGCACACATTCACCTTTTCCTGGTGTTTAATTTATACCCAATAGTGCCTATTTGGGTACTGCAGTGCTCCTCAAGCTTGAGCTAACGTGCAGTATCATATCACATATTTTTAGCTGGAGGGTGATGCTCACGGCCGCTCCATCACACTATCATTTTATCCATGGTTGTTGAGAATCTCTCCTTGGTGTGTGTGGTTGAAGAGGATTCAGTTATGAAAATAATTTCCTCATCTTCACATTTTGATTGCTGTGACACTCTTTCTTTAGAGTGTCTGATAAGCCCTCCCCCTCAGTTAAGCCAGATTTCGTATGTAAATGTGTTATCCGAACCACCTTCAGTTTGCGCCCAAGATGTATGCTTCAAGGCCTCCAATGTTTTGGAACCTGGGACGAGAGCACCACTCAAGGCTGAGCACGTTTGTTGCGATTATTTCAGCATTGAGGCTGAAATGGGTGTGGTCCGTTTCACTGTGTTTTGACGAACTCCGCTTCGATACCTCAAACACCGATTTAGTATGGCCCTCATGTAATAGTGTTTCTGTTTTAAGCGTGTAGCATTCTTGTCACTAGGGGTAGTCTGCATAGCGAGGCGCGATGCCTGCCTTTCGGAGTTGGGGACTGGCTGATAGGAATCCGAAGCTTCCCTAATGTTGGTCTCCTTGGTTTCGCTCTCAAAATAGACTGTTCTAGTCGGCCTTGAGGTTCCGCGACTGCAAGGATTAGATGGATGCCTCATCCTGCATTGCGTAGGCCGCCCAACGCGTCGAGCAACAATTTAACTTAAAACCCATACAGACTCAACACCTCTACTCTAAATGATCCCATAGAAAGCAATAATTGCACACTTGGCGAGTGCCCTTCTAGGGGAATTTATTATAGCAGGAAGGGTACACCTTAAAAAGGAGTATTCTCCAATGTTGGAGAACATGAACATTAAATAAGGGGAAGTAAGATACAGCATTCTACAATAGAAATAGTCTGTCTTTCCGTCACTATCCCTACTGTAATGCCTTAAGTCGATCCTCTGCCAGGTGTGAAGTCTTTGTTAACGGAACTCTGTGTCGAGGTAGTCTACCTATATTGCTAAATATCAAGCAGTAGATAAATAAATCTGTCACAAACTCTGCGTGAAGAGACCAACCCAATGGGGTAAAAAAAGAAAATCTGAGGATGTCAACGCATGAAAGATCATGGGTATTTAGACGAGTCAGGAATGAGAGGCGGACACAATGTTGTGTTATTTTCAAAATCAGACATTTTATTAAACAAAAACTGGTTGGCCAAAAGCCTTTAGCCCTATTCTACAGAGGAATTTTCCATTCCTAAAACTACAGAGTTTGGGTCAAGTAGTCAGTAATTTAAAAACCGTCCTTGTATCCCAACGTTCTAAGCTGACCCTAACACTAGAAACAAAACAACCCAAGGGTGCAAGGAAATGTCTGACTTGATACCAGCGAAAAAGTGTTCACAATCAAAATATAAGGAGAACTCTAACAAAAATAACTTTAAAGGAAAGATCCTTGGATCCAGAAGGTAGTTCCCTCCCTGAATATTTATGTAGGGTGGCAAAAGGGTCTCTTAATCCAACAGTGCTTTTTGGGTCATTGTACTAGGTTATCAAAGTTCTTGTTCAAATAATGTATTACATAACAGTCTTTCTTTAACTTGGTAAAACAATACATTTCATGACAGTCTTTCTTTAGGTCTTCTGGTAACTTCTGCAGATTGCCTGCTATACTACCATTCCAGGTATCTTGCCACAATGTTTGAATTTTGATTGTGTTCTTTATACAACTTGGTGTTTTTGCCTGCCAGGACTTTTGTGGACTTCTCAGATCCCTGGTATACTCCCCTGACAGGTGTGATGAATCCTGCAGTCATCACTGATCCCTGTGCCTAAAATCTCCTCCCACTCGCTGTGGGACGCCAGTCGCTACCTGACCCTCAACCTGGGGGTGGTATTATAAAGGGAGGATCACATGGAAGGAGATGGCTGTCGGGGATATAGGATGATTTCCTCAGGAGGTACGCAGTATTCTTCTCCACTATGTGAGGAATACCCTACTATTCCAGGATCCGCGATAGCCAATTGTCGTCATACCCATCCCTCCAATTGTAATATCCCAAAACCCCTTCTTGTCTAATATCCTCGACAATATAGTAATCATACTTCACAATCAACATCTCCTAGTTATGATGAGATCATAAGACATGCATTACTTACCGTAATAGCATTTCTGATGTTTGTATCTGCTTAGATTCACACGCTGTGCATATGGTCCGACATCCAGTGGTAACCGCAGAGTATTGCATCTTGTCTTTCGGGGACTGAAATGGGACGTCAGCATAGGTGTGCCTAACACTATCCCTATTGTGACGTGTGTAGTACCCAAAAGCCTTCATGCGCCGAGGTCCCTCCGATTGTATTTTGTCTGCCATGAGGGAGCCCAAGCCTATAGTGAGTACATAGAGAGAGAAAGTATTAAGACGTCTATGTTCTATCCACCCCAAGCGGGGAGGTAGGGAGGGCACATGTGAATCTAAGCAGATACAATCATCAGAAATGCTATTACGGTAAGTAATGCATGTCTTCTGGTGCTTGTTAATCTGCTTAGAATCACATGCTGTGCATAGACTAGCAAGCAGTACCCGAAGTTGGAGGTGGGTAGTGAGAAGGAATAGTGTTGGAGGCGCCCTCTATAACGTAGTGAGTGGAGGTGCGGCTTGACACGCGTTGACGTGCTGACGTGTCTGGCAGTAGCCAGCAGCGAGTAGCAGAGCCAAGCTGAGTCGAGCGGAGTTCGGTGTGGTGACTTGATTCTATCAGTACACAGCGACCCGCAACCCGCAGTTCGCCATTGAAGATCCCAGACTGCCCCTGTTCGCAGTCGCCGTTAACTGGTAACGGGTGGCCGTTGTGCAAGGTGCTCCGCGCTTTGTTGCCAATGTCACCAGTGTTCGGCGAGAGACGGCAACACTGCAAAAAAGATAGAAGCACTGGTTAACAAGCCCACGAGACACTCGCTCACAACACGCTCGCCTCTCTACTTTGACATCAGTAGAGTCTGGTGTTATCAGAGTCCCGAGGGTAGGAAGATTCTGTGATCCAGGAGATCGAATAGCCAGCAGTTTGCCTGTCCTTAAACTGACAACTGAAAACTGGTAATTGGCAATTGATGTAGGGAGCTGGGGGACGTATACCTCCCACTCTCTCAATCACTTTGCCCTGCTGGTGACTTGGGGAGTCAAACCTGGGAGCTAAACCCAGAGAGATCTACAAATAAGATCAGCAAATAAGCCCAGACAAGACGGGCCATTAGAGTAAAAATGTCCTCCTCTTCTTCACCTTTGCTTCCCGACGAGGGCGAACAACGTCGTCTTCGAAGTTCTCGGCCACGGATTTCACCAGGCAAACAGGGGGTAGACGATCTAATATTCCAAACTAGTTGCCCCGCAATGGGGCAAAAATCAGATGAAAGCGGGAAAGCTAAGTTCACGACCCTACCATCCTCAATAGACATTAGTCCCTCATTGGCAAACAGCGCCAGTATCACGGCCATGATGGCCCCTACGCTGGCTCTGGGGGCGCGGGTGGTTTGTCCCGGTAAACACACTGCAACTATGGCCAAGGTGCCTCAGCAGTTTGGACCCCAAGCGAGCAACATTGACATCGACCAAAGCCTGCTACCACCCCACCAGCCCTCGCCACCTTTTGGAGAAAGAGCATTAGTGGAGGAGCCGGGAGAAGAGGTGCAGGGTGGGGAGCAGTCAGCTAGCTGCCTCTAAACCATTCAGCCTGAAGGGGGTTTGCGCGAAGCGTCCCTTACAGTGTGAAATCAAACGATAAGGTGACTTCGCGAGCAGAAGGCGGCCTGGAGCTCACCCTGGAAAATGTTGTGAGCGCTCAAGCTCTAGAACACTCAGAACCTAGCTCTAACACTCTGCACCTAATGGAGAATAGCCTTGTGGAAAACTGAAGTAAGAGACTCAACAGCAAGAAGCGCCCCCAAAGCTCAGCTTTGCAAAAAGCTGAAGGAAATCATTAAAAAAAAAACTAGTCAACCCAACTAAAAGGTCTTTCAAGAAAGACAAATTGTCGAAGCAGAAAAACACCAAAAACAATGCGGCGACGACCACAAACCTGAGAGACTACTTTGGTCCGAGAAAGCTCGGCAGAACAGGAAAAGGTGAGCTCACCGATCTTGAAATCCTCAAGGCACTCGACAAGTGTACGCCAATAGCAAAACTCAGGAGGACTGAACAACATCTGACTTCGAATGTGGCCTCCCCTCCGGAATCCAGCCCAAATCGAACAGTGAGCACCCCTGCTTCTCCAACGCTCAACGGCAGTCAGACAAGTATCCTCAAACAGACGACCTATCCTAAGGATCCAAACATTGACTTACCACCAAATGGAGTCAGTATGCCATCGCCTTCTGGTATCAAATTGGCGTCGAAGGAATTACAACTGCCTTCCACTGTAGAAGACAGACGCACACAACCAGACCCTGTACATAGGCAATAGAATAGTTCCTCGGTATTGGTTTCGGAACTGGTTCAGAGCGAGGAAAACCGGACCGAAAATCGTCCTCTACATGAACATCGTGGGCAGCTGGAAACTATCGATTTGACAAAAACAGCTAAATCCCCCTGGGAACGATCTGTCCACGAACAAGGAACACTTTATGCCTAAACCTAATGATGCCCAAGGTCTTTGGGACCCTCTAAATGTGGGAGGACGGCGCAGACATTCTCTGGACCTTCCCTTCAAGGTCCACACCACTTGACTCGAGCCACGTCGGGCGACCGCCGGCCGAACTCAGAGAAAGGGAGAACTGTTACGTGGGGCGAATCACATGATCTACAACGCCCAAAAAACAGACATGTTGACAATAATGTCAGTGACAATTGCTCTTGCCCCTTTTATGAAGCTGTACGAAGGGGTGAGTGACACTTTGAAAGATCACACATTTATACAAGCTTCACTGTTGGCCAAATTAACTTTCCTAGAAGCCTACACAATGACTCGGGAGAGGGAAGAAGCCAGACCGAGCCAAGAAGGGACTGTGGGCTCTTGGTCACTGGGACGACAATGCAACTTAACAAGTAGCAACGGCAGAAAATCACAGAAAAACTACAATTCTTGGTTGAGTCGATCATGTTAAGTCAAAGCTGGCACACTAGAGGTTAAAAAAAGACGATAGAACGGAGCAAGTACCGAATTCAAATCCGCAAACTCTAGAGCCGGTGTTCATTTTAAACAAGCCAGGCAAAGTAGTGCCCAAAGAGAGACCACAAGTGGCGCCTAAGACTAACAAGGAGTTGGAGGCACAAGTTGAAAGTGCAGCTTCAGCCCCACTCCTAACGACAAGAAATTCTCCTAGAACAACAGAGGAATTTTTAATGTCTGACGCCTTGATGAACATCAGCACATACTCCGACGACCTAATCACAGACAAGATCTCGGACCAGCGAAAAGTCAAAAAGCAGATTAGTGCGCAAACATCTGCTACGTTGAGACAGAAAAAGACACGACCTGAGGACAGAGGAAAAGATGAGAAACAAATAAGAACAAAAGCCCGAGTGGACCAAAACAATGACAAAAGAGGTCAAGATCAAAATGAGTACCAGATGGATAAAGAGAGCAGTGAGAACAAGAGACAAACATAGAAATAACAGTGGTCTCTCGTGGAACAACAGGAGATGCAAAACTCTTGACAAAACAAAGGTCAAACAGACCACGTAGAAAGTCACACAGATCCGCATCAGACGACCAGAAAACTGGTCTGAAACATCAAATGCATTACACGTCAAAAACAGAAAAGTACAAAGAACCCAAGCAAAAGGCGGCTACAAGATTGATAATGAAATTAAAACAGATTGAGGGCAACGAAGTGATTTTGAATCAGAGTTTGGTGGTAATCTTGTTTAGTTATATCCCGGCACTGCAAAAGATAAGATCGGATGACCTACTTATTGTGGATCCAATCCAAAGTCACGGCAAAGCACTTGCCCATTTACACATTGCGTCTTCAACCATCAAACGCAAACTAGAAGATTCTGAGAAACTGTTAAAAATGGGCTACGATCTTACAGAGTCAACCAGAAAGATCCCAGCCAGGCCGGGAAACAAACGGATGCCGCAGGAGATGATCTCACAGCAAAGGTGTAGATCAAACGACTCCAAGTGCAGACAAGAAAGGTGGTGGGACAGAAAAGAGGTACACTGCAGATCTTCTCAAGGCCGGAGCCCGCAAGTCACTAGAAGAGACCTCCATGTAACCGAGGCCTCAACTTTCGTACGTAAAGTACAAAGTTCGAAGATGGAACAGTCCGCAGCCAGAAACAGGGTCAACCGTAGTAAGACCCAGATACAAATATCATCTTTAGTCCAACATGAATGTACAAACCTAACTTCAGTGACAAGACCTGAAACAGGCACTACTACGTCCCCTATTAAGCAAGCACCAGTACGAAGCTTGTGGGCATGGCTTCCAAATGCTCCATCTATACAACTCAAAAGATAGAACACCGGAAGCATGGCGATTCCCCCAATTACAATCAGAAGTCGACAGAAGAAATAAAGCTATGCTCTTGGAACACTAGGGGACACGGTCATCTGACAACACCTGGCGATATAAAAGTAACGTAATAGGACATCCTTTGCCTACAAGAGACCTGGTTGACTGCCCTTCCCTCGCTCGACGGTTACAAAGTTTTCCTTTCTCCAGCAAAAAAGGGATTGTTCGGTCGACCTACCTCAGGAATTTTGACGGCCATACGTTATAGTTGTGGCATGGTGGCTTCAGAAGTACTGATAAGCAACAAATTCCTGTTAATGATTAAAGCTGAGCTGCCAAAACCAGTGGTTAAGAATACGAGGGTAGGAAAGAAATCAATAGTGATCATGAATGTCTACTGGAACCCTGCGTCTATGGATTCCAACATCTTTCTCCCAGCTATCGAACAAGCTATTGATGAATTAACATTAGTCCATCTAGCATCTCACTTACTGATTTGTGGTGACCTAAACAGCTCATGTGCTACGAACAATCTTGACGAGTGTGCTGGAAACTCTTCGCAGTGTGATTGGCGAGGAAAAGCCTGGTTAAAATTAATGACACCACATGAGCTCCATAATATCAGTGAGGTGCTTCCCAGGGACAACTTTCTGCCAACATTGGAGCACGCGGCATTTCAAACTACGATTGATTACATCTTTGTTTCAAGTGATCTAGCACAACCAATTACTGCATCCGAAGTGAAACAAACTAAGGCCAGTGACCATAACTTGTTATGCGTCACTTGGCCTTTTAACAAAACCCTGACAACAAAAACAACCAGATTGGGAGATTGAGCACTTGACTTTTCTGGCATGTTGATAGCACTCTGTTCAAATTTCATCTTGTTTTGAAATTTTTGTCTTTTACGGAAATTAAGTCACTGCTTCTCATTGTAAAAATCTTAATGATTAATATACAATTAATGAAAAATTAAATAAAAAAAGAAGGAACAGTAGAGAAAAGATGTCTTAGTACTGCTTGTCCCACACCTGAGAATCAGCCCTAGAAGGAGTGTCTAGGCATTAGTGTTTTGTGAAGGTGTGTACAGAACTCCAGGTTGCCGTTTTGCAAATGGACTCAAGAGGAACATTTGCAATGAATGCTATGGATGCCCCAGTGCCTCGAGTAGAGTGCGCTCTAGGCTTGAAGGGCAGTTCTCTCTTAGCAAGAGAGAAACAGTGTGATGCATTTGACAATCCACCTTGAGAGCGCCGATTTAGAGACAGGATCCCATTCTCTACCAGCTGCCACTGAAACGAAGAACTGTTTAGTCTTACTTAGTGGTTTAGTTCTTTCCAGGTAAAACATGACTTCCCTGCGCACGTCTAGTGTGTGAAGGCTTCTTTCGGCCATGTTAGTAGGGTTCTGGAAGACAGTGAGTAGTTCAATTGATTGGTTCACATGGAACTTCAAGATGAATTTAGGCGCAAACCTGGGATGTGTGCGCAGAAATACTTTATCTTTGTGGACTGTAACAAAGGGGTCTAGAACAGAAAGAGCTGTAGTTCGCTAACCCTTCTGATAGAAGCGATAGCCACTAGGAAGGCTGTCTTATAGGTCAGGTCTTTCAGACTTGCTTTATGCATAGGCTCAAAGGAAGCTCCCATGAGCCTGGTCAGAACCACATTCAGATCCCATCCAGGGGCTGGGTGAGAAATGGGAGGATAAATCCTCTTAACCCCTTCCATAAAGGCCTTAATCACCGGTATTTTCCACCACGATACCCTTTGTCGTCATCTGATGTAGGCTGACAAAGCAGCCAGATGAACCTTTAGGGAATTGAAGACTAACCCAGTGTCCAACAGGTTAGTTAGATACAGCACAATGTGTGAGGGTGAGCAATCGATGGGTTTGACGCCCCTAGAATTGCACCAGATGACAAAACGTTTCCATTTGCTGGCATAGCAATAACGTGTATTAGGTTTTCTCGCTTCCCTGAGTATGTCCATGCACCCCTGAGGGAGTTCCAGGTGTCCAAACTCTATGATCTCAGGAGCCAGGCTGCAAAGTTCAGAGTTTGTGGTCATGGGTGTAGGGTCTCCCCCCTGTCCTGAGACAACATGTTGTACGGGCAGGGCAGCTTGGAGGGGAGAGGGACATTTCCATCAAGCGAGCGAACCAGGTTTGGCGGGCCCACATGGGGACCACCAGTATCATGGTAACTGGTTCCTGGTGCATCTTGTGCACTATCTTGTTGAGAAGGGGAGTCGGGGGAAAATCGTAGACAAATTTCCCCAACCAAGTTATCCAGAGACCGTTTCCCTTGGATCAGTTCTGGGGGTACCTGCAGGCGTAGTCTTGTCATTGGGCCTTCTCCTGAGTAGCGAACAGGTCGATCTCTGGGAAACCCCATTCTGCGAAGACGTTGGACACAATGTCTTCGTGCAGTCGCCATTCGTATTGTTCTGGCAGAGGAAAATCTCAGCTGAATACGTCTGCCAGAAGATTGAGTTCCCCAGGAACATGTTGGGACAACAAAAACATCTTGCTTTTGAGAGCCCATATCCAAATGTTTTGGGACAGCCTGGATAGCCCTGGAGAGTGAGCGCCCCCCTGTTTGTTCAGGTAATACATTGCTGTGGTGCTGTCCGTTAGGTTCAGCACCGTCTTCCCTTGCAGTTGCATCTGAAAGGCCTTCAATGCTTTGAACACCGCTAATAGCTCCAGTAAGTTTATATGATTGGACGCTACTTGAGGGGACCACACTCCATGCGCTGTCTGCTGAAGCAGGTGAGGGTGCCCCCGCCCCCTCACCCCGTGAGGGATGCGTTTGAGAGTGGCTTCCACTGCAGGGGTGGGGAAGCTCTTCCCCTTCAAGAGGTTTTCTCTTGACCACCATTGCAGAGAGGACGAGGGCTGGCGAGACTACTAGATCTTCCCATTGTCCGCTGGCCTGACGCCACTGGCTGTTGAACCACTCTTGCATGGGACACATGCGCAGCCGCACGTGGGGAACCAAGTATATGCACAACGCCATCATTCCTAGCAAGCGCATGGCTTTGCGCACCGTCACCTCCCGACTGGCTACATATTGAGGGATCTGAATTTTGAACCCTCTCCTTGGAGGGGAAGACGAGACCGGCTTCCCTCTGAATTAGAGCTCCCAGAAATTGTTTTACTTGGCTGCGGACTAAACTGGATTTCTTTTCGTTGATTGAGAAACCCAGGCTGAAGAGGAGATCTACTGTTTTTTGGGTGTTTGAAAAACAAGCATCGCACGAGTCCCCCGCGATGAGCCAGTCGTCAAGGTAAGGCTAAACTGGGACTGATAGTCTGCGCTGGGGTGCTGCTGCAACTGCCAGGACTTTGGTAAACACCCTTGGCACTGAGGCGATGCCGAAGGGGAGTACCTTGAATTGGTAATGCCTGTCCTGGATCATGAACCTTAGATATTTCCTGTGCGCTGGCAACATTGAAATATGAAAGTATGCATTATTCATGTCCAATGTTGCCATGAAGTCCCCTTGTTTCAGCAATGGGATCACCTCCTGCAGTGTTACCATGCAAATCTTGTGGGGTTTTATTAACTTGTTCGCTGGGTGCAGGTCTAGAACAGGATGCATGGTGAGATCCTTTTTGGGTACAAGGAAGTACACTGAATAAATACCCTTGTTTACCTGAAGAATAGGGACGGCTTCTATGGCGTCCTTTCCCAGCAGTGCTTCCACCTCTTGGATCAGGATCTCCAGATGGTCCGGTGAAAGGTGCCGTGAGCGCGGCAGTCTGAACTGTGGAGGTCGGGCGAATTCCACACAGTAACCGTGGGCAACCGTCTTCAAGACCCACTGGTCGGATGTTATCCCCTCCCATGCTCTGAGGAAAGAGGTTAATCGCCCCCCTGACTGGGGTGACATGGCAGGGGACCTGGACTTGGTGGTCATTTCTGACCGCAGGCTGTGGCTCCTCTGGGATTGGGGCCTCTGCCTCTACCTTTGCTGCGTTTCTGACCCCTTAAGGGGTAGTAAGTGGGGCTTCCAGATGTTTGATTTGTGTTGAAGTTACCCATGCCGTAGCTGTTTTGACCAGCACGGGCTTGCCCTCGAAAGGACCGCCGAGAGTTATTACCCCTCTGGAAGGAGGGTTTCTGTGTAATTTGATGCGGCGACCATATAGTCTCATGCTACTTCTTGGCTGTCTCCAACGCCTCATCCACTGCTTTCCCGAAGAGGTTAGTCTCCTCAATGGGTTTATTAATGAGGGAGGCTTGAGTCTCGGGCCTAAATCCTGATGTACGAAGCCAAGCGTGTCTTTTCAGTAGGGTCCCTTGAGCAACAGACCAGCCTGCAGTTTCCGCAGTGTCCAGGGTGTTCTTCACCACATTCTGGTTAACAAGTCTTCCCTCCGTTACAATGGCAAGAAGCTTTGATTTGGCGGGTTCGGCAACCTCTTGGAGGCCTTCCTGGAGCAAATTCCATTGGGCATCAGCATAGCTTGCTAATAGAGTAGTATTAGCAACTCGTATAGTGTATGCAGCTGCTGACGTGACACGTTTGCCCAGGGCATAGAGCCGCTTAGACTCCTTGTCCGGTGGTGATTCTCCCGTGGCAAGGGGTACCCCTGCCCTCTTTCGAGTGGTAATCACCACCAGTGAATCTGGGATGGTCTGCCCTTTGATGTAGAGGGTCGGAAGGAGAGGGTCGAAATTATTTTTCGACTCTCGGGTTCACTGCCTGTGTTTGAGCAGATGTCACCAATGAAGGAGCTACCCGTCTCTTAACAGAGTTAAGGAGGGGGGTGGATTGACTTGCCGGAGGTTTTTCCTGATGTATTCAGCTGCTTTTTTCAACATGGAGTTGAATGCCATTTGGTCATCTACAGGAGAGGCCTGGCGAGCCGGGGTGGACAGAGGAGAGTCCAGGCACAAAACAGAGTCCTGATCTTGCTGTGTCCATGGGTCTTGACCTTCCTGCTGGGTTTCCTCCCAGTTGTCTGTAGTATCCCCTTGATCTTCCTCATAGTTTTGCAGAAAAGAAGCTTCTTCTTCATTATAGATGTCTCTATATGTGTCCACCTGGACCACGCCTTCCTGTTGGAAAACATGAGACTTATCTTCCTGAATTTGGAGGTTAGGGTCTACCCAAACCCTTTTCGGGGTAGGATGATCAGAAGAACTGATAATCTGTTTCAACCGATCCATACACCCTTCAAATTTTTCTGTAGTCCATTTAGAGGACCCAAACGGGCCTACGTGAGGAGAAACAACGTTCTCCGCACTGCGGCGCTGAAAAGAACCTCTCAGGGTGTCGGAAAGGGCTCTCGACTATCTTCGTAAGCCTCATCGGAATCGGGAACCCAATCCGCCGAAATCTTTTCCGCAGCTTGTCCCATACCCTTAGGCGGAACCGGAGTAAGGCACCACCACCGCCGTAATTCTTCCGATGCTACTTTCAAAGAGACAAAGGCTCCGATGATTTATCGGCAGTTGTAATACCATTCGCGCCACTAGAGGGCCTAGAGGACGATGTTCTTGATGGGCAAAGTGACTTAACAGGGAATAAACCGGCAATTCGGTAAAAGATAAACAATGTCTCTAGTAAGAGCTCCGCTATAGGGTGACCAGTTATCTGGGCAGAAATAAACAATCTGAGGGACCTTGGCGCGTGAGGGATTTTGGGTACTACTACACGTCACAATAGGGATAGTGTAACAGACACACCTATGCCGACGTCCCCTTTCTGTCCCCGGAAGACAAGATGCAATACTCTGCGGTTACCACTGGATGTCGGACCATATGCACAGCATGTGATTCTAAGCAGATTAACAAGCATCAGAATAGGCAATAATTCCAAACCGAATCTCCTTAAAACCTGCATTTTTCCTATTGATCCACTACCATAGTGCCATAGTGCCTCAGGTACCGAGGCCAAGAAAGACAATTAGTTAATGTGGACTGAGAGAAGCCCTAAAAAACAATGTGCCGTCTTGTAGAATGAACCAACTGTGTGGGACATTTAAAACTGACTTCCACTGACAATCAGGAGGCGCGTGTGGAGTCATCAAGAGAAGGCAAAGCAGCAGGAAGCAGCAGACGTACTGAAGCAGACCGCGTGGGAACAGGCGGGTGCTTTTGGGCTGCCGGTCATCAGCAGTTGGTACGTGCGTGGCAAGAGACCCAACAGAGCGAGACAAGCTCCAGGGAGAGGCCACGAGGGTACCAGCGCCAGCAGGGAAGCTGTACCAGGAGCGATGAAGGCAGGAATCCACCACGTTACCTGCGAGTGAATGCGGGAGCAAGAACAACGCTGGAAACATGTCTGCCAAGCAGGAGTTGCCCTTCAGACCTGGAAACTTCGCTGCAGCAGGGTGCAGGAGGTCAGGGATGCAAGCAAACACCAGAGTTGTCAGAAGATAATGGGAAACCCAGGGTGTACCAACAAGCACCCAGACATTTTAAAAGTGCTATTTGAATACCGACCAAATACATTTGAAAGACTATTTGCACAATTCCTCATGCCTGAAATGTCACTATGAGGAAAGCTGGATCAAATGTGATCATACACAAGTGAATGTTAACAAAGAAGCTGAAAGACAAGATTTGCACAAATCTTAATGCATGAAGAGGTCATATTGGAAAGTTGGGGCAAGCATTGCCCTAAGCAAATAAGTGCTGTTGAAGTTTGTTGAAGAAGCTGATAAGTGGAACTTGAACAAGTCTTCATATGTGAGAGGTCTGTAGGGGGAAAGCTTGAGGCAAGTGAAACCCAAAGTTAAGGCAGTGTAGACAGTATAAAAGTGTTCCCGTGCTATACTGGAAGATAAGGAAAGTGAACATTGTGAAGAAAGACAAGGTGAACAAAACACATCAAGCAACAAATCCTTTTTGTCGAAAGACACCTAGCAAGGGAGTACACTAGGGGATCTGCAAGAATCAAAGGGTGGGGAGGTGCCTGGCAGGGGAGCATACCAGGTGATCCCTAAAATGTATGATGAGATACAGTGAAATAATTCCTGGTAGGGCAGTACACCAGGACGCCATTGTTGAAACAGTAAGAAGACATTTTTCCATCTGGTCATTTGTGAAGTAGTTGTGAAAAATAGACATTCTTACATAATTTAAAGCTGAACAGACTTATTTCTTATGCCACCTTACAAACAAGGTAATGGGAAAAGGCATTTTTGCTATTTCTACTATCATTGTTTGGGAAAAAATACTTCTCTTTGCATTTATTAAGAGACTGCTTTTGTGAAAGAAATAGCTCAGCCATCCTTTAAACTCAGACCTTAAGAAAGACAGACACGGGTTGACCTACCTGATCTAATCCAGAAGAAGGGAACCTCCTGGATTCAAGGATTATATTGAATTTTTGTCTCGATTTCTGCACCCTTTTCATCATGTGGATATCGGAACATTTACCTTACAACTTTTTGATTATGTGTTTAAGTGTGAGGGTTAGATATAATTATGAAAACAAGGACCGTTTAGTTTTGACGACAAGACACAGACTGATCCTTGGTTTTAGTTTCCTAGGCAAGTAAACTCAGGCTAGGATAGGGAGAGGCCTTTATCCAACCCTGTTTCTTTAATAAAAACGTCTCATGTTGAAAATGTCCTTTGTCCCCGTCTCTCATTTCTGCCCCCTCTCACAGGTATCGCCCTACAATGTCAGAAACTTCATATAACTTCAGGTGCCTGGTTTTCTTGCCTCGTAGGACTTATTTATTTCAATGTTTTTTTTATTATATTACAGTAGGGTGAACTCCAAGGTGCTCAATATATTTGCCTATGATAACACTTGCTTTAGTTTTCCCCACATTGGCATCTCATGCACCTGTACTTGTTTGCCGTTTGTTGTTGGACTTTGTCTCGTCAGTATTCAAATATTCTGCTTCTTGCATATTTTAAACAGTATTGCGTTTTTCAACCACTTTTGTATATTGTCTGTATTTGCAATTTAAAAACGACTTTGGGCAGACTCACTGGTTGCTCACAGCGTCCTGACTGTGCCTTTGCGATGAAGCTTCCTCGCTGGGTCAGCTTCTTACATAGTGCGGACGGTCCCCTAATTTTTCCTGCAGCTCCTCAATCACTCGCCAGCTTCCCTCTGTGGCCTGGACCGGAGAACGACGATTCTCGGCACAACCGTTCCTCTTGGAGCTGCGCTGCGGCTCCCAGGGCTACCACGGTCCTTTAGGTGTGCCTGCTCCGCCTCTCCTCCATTCTCACCACACCGATGTGTGGCTCGTGTTTGCGAGAAGCCGCAAAGATTTGGACGTCCTCTTGCTCACTTCTCTTGCACGATCTTCCCTAGCATTTCCTCTACCATGTGTAAATGTCT
Source organism: Ambystoma mexicanum (assembly GCF_040938575.1). Classification (NCBI taxonomy): domain Eukaryota; kingdom Metazoa; phylum Chordata; class Amphibia; order Caudata; family Ambystomatidae; genus Ambystoma; species Ambystoma mexicanum. The sequence continues at coordinate 424,491,693 of NC_090934.1, read as the reverse complement.
GGCGTACTTTAGGTCTTGTAAAACAATTAGTCTGCACATTAGACTTCGGGCTTCCCTTGATCAGCATGGACTCCTTCCTACACTTCTTCGCCTCAGTACTTGAGAATTTATGGGAGTTGAAGTCCATAGATGTTCTTGGATTTCCTGGATGTTCAAAAGTCTCACATAAAATCAAAACCAGAAGATGCAATGTAAAATGTTATCTATGAGTTGTGAAGGGTTGAGTCATATATGGGGGTTTGACTAGCAGATTTTTCTGACTTACCATAGAGTGGAACTGTTAAGTGACAACAAGCCATTAAGGAATAGGTATTTTAGGATCTTCCTGAGGGGAGAAGGGGAAATACTGCTTCTCATCCAATGGAGTCACCACCTGCCCCCGGTAGTTGTCTCCTTGCATGTGACCCCGTATAGCCACCACCAGGGTCATGTAGTGGCTACCGTCCCCTAGCCACATGGGAGGAGGTCATCGGAGAGGAACCAGTGATGACTGCACAGGATTCATCACAGTAGTGTACACGTAACAGTAGAGACAGTATTATAGGAACACCCAATCAACGCCCTTTTTTAGGTTTAGAAAACATAATTGAATACTCTGCAGCAACCACTAGATGTCGGCCTGTCCTGGTCCTGGTCTATGTCCCACTTTGTTCATGGCCTCGAAATGGCTCACCACTTGTTCCAAGTCTTTGTGATATTTTACAGACACCCTTCTGGAAATGTATCCGAGTCGTTTATGCTCAAAATTGACATTGCTGATCTCTCAGTAAAACACAAAAATTGCAAAGAATTGTCCTCCCAACAGCACAATAAGCTGTGATGCAGGACCACTAACCTGATGAACCTGGATTTCCACTTTGAGGGCCTCCTGCAGTGTCTGTAACTCCATCCTCTTCCTCCACGGTTCCTCTCACTTTCGTATTCAGTTCGCAGCTCGTCCAGCTTCTGGGCCTACAAACCAGGCCCACCTTGTCCCTAGTCTACACCTATGAAGTAAAAGTGGGTTTAGTCGCATTTTTGTGAATGGAACTGAGAAATGTAAAACAAGTTGGGTCTGAGAATACTCAGTGCTCTGAAAGCAAAAACGCTAGTGGCAGGAATTTGGCGGGATTTGAGAATGGGAAGCCAAGATGAGGCGGTGGCCATAGGTCCTGGTTCACGGATGGGGCATGGCTTTAAGTGTGGGACATTGCACAATTTTGTGAATAGACTGGGACCTAGGTGCCAAGTTGTTTTTTATAGTGTTTGTGGAAAGGCAGGAGGCTTGGGGAATTACTCAAAAAGGTGGAGTTTCTAACGTTGGGCTTTAAGGATAGAGTAACAGGGGTCATGGAGTGACAAGCCACTGCTTCCTTGTTCCAATGCCACATTAACTACATCCCTCAGAATCACCGCCCACACAAAAATGTTGCCATTCAGTTATGTTTTTTCATCAAATAACATGGATACAACTGCTGTAAATGTGCACTAGAGCTTAGTCTTAGCACTTCAGTGTGCACCACATATACTCGTTAAGAACAAAGAGACACATTGGATCCAGTAACCATGGTCCATTCAGAAACAAATGAAGTAAAACCAAGAATTACCCAACAAGCCAAACCAGAACAAGCAAATTGTCAGCATAACAGAAAAAAATAAATCCAAAATGTTGGAAAATGTACTGTACATATGATATGGTATTTATAACGCGCCTATACAAAAGTGTTCCCGGTGCCACAAGACAAGGAGGGGAGACAGGGATGACGAGACAAAAAATCTTACTAGGCCTTGTGACATTCAAATTGTGCAAGGGGAAACGAAAAGTGCAGGAGAGGGTGCAGGGAGAAGTGCAGGGAGGGGGCACGAGGGGAAGTGCTGTCAGGGCATCAACACTAAGTGCAAGGACGGCAGAGGACTACACAGGTGCAATCCCAGACCGGAAGTGCTGGCTAGGCCAGGCGCAGTGCAATGTGACTGGTTGAAGGGGGCGTGGTACCTTGTGCAACTCTGAAGACACACAAGAACAATTGTAGAGCATACATCACTTTAGAACATACCCATTTCAAATTAGGCACTGAATGAGTCCACTAACACTATCCCTAGCAAGAAGCACACCCTATCCCTGTAGGGTGATGCTCTCCTTAGACAGGAGCTGGGGCACTGCCTATCTAAAAGAAAAGATAAGGGGGGAACCGCTCCCTATTTCTACAATGTGTTTATTAAAAGGTTTTTTAAAAAAAAGGGCGAGATCTAGTCCCAGCCTTATTTGCAAAATGGACATTCGGTACCAATAACAGTTTTTTTACATCGTATCCCCTAAACCATTTAGGGGTTTCAACAAAACGGGGTCGATCGGTTTCAAAGACACTTTTATTGTGGTCATCTCCTTCAATATCAAATGGTTGGGGAGGTAGTCAGCCACAGTGTCCATCAAACAGGATGGGACATCCAGACCTAGAGGAAGAATTGAAACATGTGTTCACCTAGGTGTAGCGTATTGGACATTATGTATAACGCAACAGATGCTGTAAGGGGAGGTTCAAAGACATGTGGTCAAATTCTAAGACAGGGGCCTGTTCCCCATGCTAGGCACACCCCAGGAAGTGCACCATTGGGACATACACTGTGTGGTGGTGGCATTATGTGCGCACAAACCACTTGGAGCACCGAAATTGACTGGAAAACCTTATAGCAACAGAGAAAGCTTACCAACTAATAGTAAAGGAGTAGATCTCATCACTTGCCGATGTGGACTGAAATATATTGGGATGGCAGCAAGACCTGTCACTAAAAGACGGATAGAGCAGAGATCCTGCATCAGGACTACAAGACTGGCGGCCCCAGTTAGTAGTGCTGATTGTCCGTTGGAAACAGTACTGGCTATTTTCATGTGACGAATGGTGTTTCGTTTGGAGACAGACTAAAAGCTAGAGTTTTGAGCAGCTAGTGAACCAACTGCTCCACCATCTGAATGTCACTTTTATTGATATATCTTCTTTTAAACATATTGGGGGATACTAATGCCCCTTTGTTGCACTCTATTGACACACTTCACTGAGGGTGAATAAAGAAATGGCATTTAGCAAAGAAGGAAACATTCCCCTGTGAAATGCCCAGTTTGCAATTAAGGCTGGGACTAGATCTTGCCCTTTGTGAAAAAAACGTTTTAATAAACACATTGTAGAAATAGGGATAGGTTCCCCCTCATCTTTTCTATTACATAAGCGGCGCATACATCTCCTGTCTAGGGATAGCATCACCCTACAGGGATAGGGTGTGCTTCCTGCTAGGGATAGCGTTAGTGGACTCATTCAGTGCCTAATTTGAAATCAGTGTGTTCTAAAGTGATGTATGCTCTACAATTGTTCTTGTGAGTTACCATACCTAATATACAACAGTAGGGCCTATACCCTATGAAGGTGTAGATAACTAGTAAGTGTTTTCCCGGATTGTTTTTTCTGACTGAGGACAACCATGCCACCAGTCAGGACAAGTAGACCAGTAGATCAGCGAGGGAGAGACAAGAAAGAAGGGAAGAGGAAAGTCTTGAGCAGCTTCTGGAAATTCAGGTGATCCGGCTTATGTCCACGGGGCAGGGAGGCCATTCCAGAGGGAGGCACCTGCAGAGGAGAGATCTACCCCCCACTCTCTGTTTGGAGAAGCGTTTGACCACAGGGGTTTGAGACAGCTGAGCAGAGGGCTCTAGAGGGAAGGTATTTAGGTAGAGAATATTGGATATAGATAGGTCCACAGACCCAGAAAGCCTTGTGGATGATGCAGAGGGTCTTGAACTCAATCCTCGCGGCCACCAGGAGCCAGTGGAGAGATGTCAGAGCTGGAGAGATGCGGTCCCTTGTTTAACCCAAAGTAACAGAACATGACGAATTGAGTGCGTCGTGACAAAAGGAACTGCACATAAAAGTTCCACTGTAAAACAGAAACAATATGTATACAACTAAGCCACGAAACAAAAAAATGTCTACAGTCTGACCATTGTTTTACCATGTTTACACCTCCATCACTCAGGGCAAGACAAGACTGTGACTGAAATGGATACATTTAGAAAGCCGAGACTAAGGGTTCTAAACATCATGCACAGTATAGGCAAAGGGTAACACTGGGGAGCATTATGAGAATAATATCGTTCATCAGCACTCTTGGAGAAAGCGCCAGCTAATCAAGAGACTCAGAACACAGACTTGTTATGGACAGTGTACACCCTTGCCTTTGCTATCGTCAACTATCACCTTTCTCCCACTCTTGAATACAAATTTGCTTTCCCTCACCTCCCTTCTGCCTACCCTACTCCCTCCTACCACCCCAACACCCCCTTTCCTGTGGAAAGACACCTTCCCTTCACCCAACAGGAAAACCTCTTTCCCTTTAGTCATTTGCCTGCCTCGCTGCACTATGGAAAGGTCTACTCTAGCCATGCACACCTGGAGCACTCTAACACCTGGGACCCATGCCGGGGGCCAATAGCATTAATTGCTGACGTGGCATGCAGGTTTGGCCGTTACCAGCCCTGAGAAGACGCCCTCTCCTCGCTGAGGTCTACTTTGGTTCAGTCTGTTTTCAGCCAAACCGGCCCACCAAGGAGGCAATAATGCTACAATAGGCAGCAGAACCCTATTGCACCATAACACTGCCTGCAGCTTAAAGAACATTTCAAATGGCCCGTCTTGCTTAAGAGGCAGTGCATCTGAAAAACGTGCTCCATTTAGCATGCAACCTAAATGATCGGACATCTGATCAGTCAAGGCCACCATTTTAGAGTAATTTTCTGGCTCACTGATAAGAGATAAGACTCAGTCACTCAAGTTACCTTAGTGCTTTTGTTACTTATTTTAGCTCTACTAAAATGAAAACATTTAAATAATAGTAATGGTTTATTGTATGGTTACTTTTTTTAATCTAACATTTTCAAAATATTCTTTGATAAATGTTTGTGATATTTATTTGTTATAGTTGTATATAGTTCACAGTACTTTTACAAGTGTGCAGTTACATAAAATAACCTTAAAAATAGCTGGTAATGTATATATGTAAAGTACCTCTATCATCTTCACATCTCATATACATTATTTAACATTTAATCTAGCCAAGATCCACTGAAAATGTACACAAATAATCCATAATCATACAAATACTAAACGCCAATTCCTTAAACCATAATTCTCAAATTCATTAATTGGTCTCTAACAAGATTAATAAGCTTGTTATGGGCAACAAATTTAGTTTAAAATTAATTACATTTCTACACATGATGCCATTATTCTTCAAATCTCTGTTCTTAAGCAGAGAAATTAAAGGAGGCGATACAATAAAGTGAAGACAGAAGTGCCTAATTACATAGTTCATCTGTTTCACTTAGAGTTATTCCACATTGATTCTGCCACAGACCAAATGCCATATAGGGCAATATGCAGTGACCCAGAAGGCGAGTTAAAACAATAGTGGCAAAAATGTATGGTAGTTATGTTGGAGTGATGATGTACATATCGACCAAACTTATCTATGGAGCGATTCAAGTTTAGGTTAAAATATGACAAACTGTCTCAAGGTTCTCCTCAATTTTGCATATGCGACAATACCATTGATTTGCAGCGAGTAACCACTGAGTGTCATGCGTTACTCTTACTGGTAATTGATTCGTCCACATCAATAGTCGAAATGTACTTGATACGTTGCCCTAGTTCTGCACTAAGTACTTTTGAGGATTAAAGTAGGTATAAACAATTCCATCAAGCTGGTGGAAGTTCTGTAAATTGCTCATGTAATTGAAATTATTTTCCCAGTCTTTTCTCTGGAGCTTTTTTAAAGGCTATTTTGAAAATTATGAATCAACCACAGCGCGAAAGATCAACCGACCAATCTAGATTGATATACAACACACAAAGCATCACACATATTGGAGGCGTTAACATTATGTAGCTGAATTATATCTGCTCCTATAATACTGATTATCTGACTCGCGTGATGACAATGCTTTCAGCGGGAGAAGACCTCTTTGTTGTAAAATTGTCGCTTTAAGGGATACCAGTACTAATTCTAAGCAAATATATTGTAGGGGCAAGTAGGTGGTAAACCTAAAAAAGTGTGCCAGAATTGGACTTCTATTTTGTCTGGCCTAGTAAGGTTTTTGATTGTTATAGCCTCCAATCCATAGGATACCACTGGAACAAGCCACCTTGTGTAAAGCATCATTATGCTCTTCAGAGAGTAGCCAGCATAATGTAATACAAAGCTATGAACTAGCATAGCCATTTGTTTCGCACATTGTGTCTTTCTAGCAATAAGGGGTCGATATCCCTCTTTGCTCTCCATTTCTATTGCCAGGTATTTATCGGTGGAAGTATATTCAATAGTACCCTCCCCCCAACTAAGAGCCACTACAGGTCTATTCACTTTTAGCTGAAAACAGCATGGTATTCGTTTTTGAAAGTTAATATTCATGCTGTGTTCGCTAGTGAAACATTCCCAGGTCTGCTAATATAGCTTTCATGCCCTTGTAAGTATGATCTACTATGACTAGATCGTCAGCATATAAGAGTACTGTGATCAGTGTCTTTTCAAAATTTTACAGGGCAGTTGGCATTATTTTCAAAGCCTTTTATCAGTTGGGCTATATATTAGGTTAAAAAGTAGGGCAGCTAGTAAACATCCCTGTTTAACCCCTTTATTAATTTTTAATCGGGCTAGATAGACACCCTTCGTTGTCCAGGCGTATGCGTGCAGTAGTGTTATTATGTAGCTTGACCACAATCTCCAATAGCCATGGTGGGCACTTCAGCTCAGCCAAAATACCCCATAATTGCCTACGATCGACCCTATCAAAAGAGCTGAAGTCAACAAATGTGACAAACGGAGGGGTTAGAATGCGGTTTAGCTAGAGTTATAATAGCATCTAATATGCGTATATTATACGTTGTACTAGAACCAGTACGAATGTCGGATTGAAATGGATGTAGTAGATTGTTCGCATTAGACTAGCTTTTCAAGTGACCAAGGACAATTGCAGTGAAGACTTTACTGGTTGTCTCCAACAATGATAATATCCGTTAGTTATCGGGTATAGTTCTAGAGCCAGCTTTATGTACAGGGATAAGGATGAATGTGGTCCAAGAGGAAATAATTTGCCTTTCCATGCAAACATTTTTATACAATATCTCCGACCACCTTATAGGGTCATGCTTAATTACCATGGATGCTAATCCATTAGGGCCGAGGGGGCCTCGAGTTTTTAAGTTTGCTGATTCTTGTAATATCACTCTTGGCAAACTGCAGAGGCCATTCATCAGCATTAGCTATCATACTGCTATCAGAGTGGTCTTCGTGCATAGTGTTAGTGAGGTATAACACCCAAGTTTCTTCATCGATTGCATTCAAGGGCTGAGGACAAGAACCGTCTCCAACCATATTTAGCATATTCCACACCAATCTTATATCTCCATCTTTTAAGATGCACATCTTCTGCCATTTGTTATTGTCCGTCTCGAGTTGTCTGAGTTTTCACCAACCTCCGTACTTATTGTTACATTTTTTTCCTTAACTGAGCATATGTGTCTACGGTGGGCACGTGTTCGTAATGCCAGACTAGTAAAGCACTCTATAACCGTTCTTCTGCACTATATGAAACCAATAAATAAAATGCCACTAATAAGGGCACAAACTAGCCTGTGAAATCTATTCTAAATAACTAGTACGCATGGATTAAATCAAACATATGGCTACATCTATGTACAGTTGTGGTTAAAAAGAGATTTTCTGGGGGGTGCTGTTGAGCGGCCATAAAATGGCTGCGATTTGCTGAGCCTCAGTGGGGACCGCCGGCTATCGCCGATTAATCCTGCATTTTGGACAAGCTGACATGAGTTGAGACCACATCTCGTCAAAGAGAACTAGTCGCCACTACTTGTTTGAGTTTGGGGCCATTACTCCTTGTGTTACAGGAGACCCGAGACCCAAGACCAGCGCCACAGGCGGCCTAATTGCATCAAAATGCGTGAAAACTGCGCTCTGTCACTCGGCAGCCGCTGGGAAGTCTAACACCTAAAGGGCGCACTCTGCACACTACGGCACTGGAGCAACCGGGGCTGGAGCCCAATACAATTTAGTACTGCGACACCAGGAATGCAACTGCCCTGCCACTAGTGACCCGTTTGGACATTAATGGTAGCTGCAACACCGCGGAGCGGTGCGACACCAGGACCACGAGGGGCACTGGCTGCAGCACACGGACTGTTCAGCTGCTGTGCACCCCCCTGCCTTGAATAGAACGCTGAGATAAGCGGGGAGTGCTGCATGGGGGTAAGCACAAAAACTATTAATATACATGCCCCCAACATGGTGCTACACCGCGCACTCACAGCGCTATCACCACATGGGGGAAACTATACACTACTGATATGCTAACACAAAACAGTGACCAATGCCCATATAGTGTATACGAGAACACGTCGCTATTACTTGATCGTATTTGGGGCCATAACTCCTCAAGACGCCGGAGTCCCGAGACCTGTGGCCACAAGCGGCCTAAATACATCAAAGTGGGCGAGTGCGAGTGCTCCGAGACCCGGCGACTCCCGGGAAGCCCATCACGAAGCGCATGTTGTACACCACAGCGCCAGCGCAACTGGGGCTGGAACCGAAGACTGTCTAAAACCGTGGCGCTCTGCACTACTACACTCAGAGTGGAGCTGCCCTACCACCTGAGGCACAACCAGAAATTCAAGTGACTGCAATTGCGCGGTGTTGTGCGATACCATGGCTGTGCGGGCAACAGCTGCAGCCTACGAAATGGTCACCCGCCACGCACCACCCAACCTTGATCATAACATCAGGACATCATGACATGGGGAGCCAGGTGCATGAGGGGTAAATCCATAAACTACCAATATATGTGTCCCTTACCCAGCGCTTTAAACACTGAGGGGAACTGAACAGAGACGGACCGGGCTGCACTTTGGTCTACCTCTAAAACACCTGCTCTACACCAAGGAAACACCCATGCATACTGTTGTAAAGCAAACTATTAACAGCCTACGGAGACAACACACAAACTGAGACATCAATCGCTGACTGAGGAGCGCTCTGCAAGCTGCATCTATTGCTGCTGACCACTCACCTGCGCACCACGCAACACAAATACTGAAGGAACCGGCACTTGCGGTTGGACAAAAACCAAAACCGATTGAAGCCTCAGTACTACAGCCTTGCCACATCAACGGTACACAGCCACCGCCAGTGACAAATTCACCCCCAGCCGGACTACCAAATCTGTCCCCCAATAATACCAACATTACCTGAAAGTATAAAGCCTGGCTCTCTCAGCCAGGACAAAACAAACTATGCCCAGAGAGGGGACCAATCAGAAAAACAAAACACTCTAAATGCCTTTGTTAGACAGCCCATCCCACCTCGCCCAGGAAAAACTACCGACCTACAGGCCGAGATGCCTACCTGTGAACCCTCGACAGACGCAAAGTCTCAAACAGGTGCTCGACAGTATGCAAGCCGGGTTTGCCTCAAATAATGATAAACTGGATGGCATTACATCCAACATAGGCACTCTAAATGGCAAGATGGCGAATATAAGTAGCCGTGTGTCGGAAACAGAGGGGGATCGGTAATGCAGAGGACGACATAACCACCCTGAAGTCCCAACTGTCAAGAGTCAACATGGACTTGAAGAGCCCTGCTTAAATGAGATGACCTAGAATCGCGCTCACAGAGGAGTAATAGCCACATAAATGGGCTGCTGAAAGACTTTGGCAAAGGCCCCATGGAGGCGAGCATTGAGAATCTCCTAAAATATCTATTTGATAAACAAAGCTTTTCCTCAATGTTTGTGATAGAAGGAGGACTGAACACCTCTGACACGCCCTAAGCCCAGCACTCCTCCCAGGCTAATAATTGCGTAACTACTTCACTACAGAGACCGAGGCGCGGTACTGCGCCTCACCAGGGAAAAAGGGCTTCTGCGCTACAATAATGCGGTACTTCATATATACCCGGCGGCCCAACAATAACGGCGGTCCTCCATAGCAGTGAAACGCATGCTCCAGGAAAGAGATGCCATGCTATTCCCTGCGCGCCTATGGAGCACAAACCAAGGTAATGCTTTATTCTTCACCCTCCCGGAGTAAGCGTGAACTTTATTGAAGCTAACATACCTAGGAGATCCAAAGAGGCGGAAGAACTACCCAGAAGAAAACCTCGATCTCCACCTTAAACTGACAGATGGGACAATCCTTCCCGCGGTGCATGGTAGAAGTGGGCCATTTATTCACTTCAACTCACAGCACTTGTGCATCTTGTAAATCACTTTGACCTGGTAACGTGTTTATAAAGCAAAACTTAGCAGGACAATCTGGACTTGACCTACTAAGGGTAACTAACCGAAAGGTTGATCTCTGGTGGCCCCCGGAAGGCCGGTGAGGTTAATCAGAAGGCTGCAGAACAAGGTTTGTGGGGAACTGTTAGATCACTGTAAGACTAAGTTGAGAAAGTGTATTGTTTGTGACAGCAAGAGAGCAGAGGGTGTTCTACATGGCCCTGATTGGGTGGGTGATGCGGGAGGTGGGTGGTGGAATAAATTGGGGGGAAAATGTTCAGCAACACATATATGGCACATTGGGTGACACATTTACATAATAGCATGGTATACATTAACCGACTGAGTTATCCTGGAGACTATTCAAATCCTCAGTTGGAGTGTCCGAGGTCTGGGAAACTACACTAAAGCAAGGAAGATTGCAACCTAGGTGAGTAGAAAAAAAGGTGCAGATCCTATTTCTGCAAGAGACACACGTGATGGAGTGGGCAATAGTACTTTTGCCACAACATAGGGCCCGAATAGGTACTTTACTACGTATACCACACAATCCAGGGGCGTATGAACTCTTAATCCACAAAAACACGACATTTGTACGTACAGTTACACACACAGACCCGGAAGACCGATATGTCATTGTACATGGTAAACTACACGACAGAAAAACTTGTGGTGAATACCTATGGGCCTAGCATCGATGACCCAAACTTTTACACTACAATAGCATACTTGACAATACCCTATATGCGGATTCCTGTAATCTGGGGTGGTGACATGAATACAACCCTGGACTTAACCATGGGCTCTAGAACAAGACCACCTACGAAAGCTGTGACCTGCATCCTCTCATTACGAGAAAGCCTACATCTAAAAGGACATATGGCATATATTACACCCAAAAGAAAGATGCTACACTTACTACTCCACGGTGCACTGTATGGCATCTAGAATAGATATGATGCTGGTATCAGACCAGCTAGTGGCACAAGTGATGCAAACAGACATACCCACGCACTTATTCAGACCATTCTCCAATTAGGTTAGCCTTACAATGGGGCCCGGTCCCAATGAATCGCGATATGTGGAGATTTTAATCCACGTCTCTGCAGGACCTTGTTTTCAGAACAGATATCGAGGAGGATATCCATACTTCTTTCTTAACCAATGACAACAGATCAGTCTTGCAAGCCGATTAATGGCGAGCGTTCAAAGTTTACATAAGGGGAATGACAATGGCACGTCAATCGGGCATAATATGCACTATACGGGGGACTTGGCAAAGGGCGAAAATGCACTCCAAAAGTTAGAAAGACAATACTATGACACCTAACCGTAATATATCCAATATCCAGACACAACTGGACACTTTCAAGACAACTGGCGGACAGGGAAATACAATACTTTGCTAGGCCGGCCTCGGCCAGGAAATACAGGGAGGGAGACAGACCTGGGAAAATGCTGGTTAACCTGGTGAGAGCGGAAGGGGGCAAAACCACATAACTGGGGTGGAAGACGAGAAGCAAGTCATGGTACACACTTAACGGGACATAAACGAGATGTTCACTAAGTTTTAAACTACCCTTTATAGTAATCACAGAGAGCCAAATGAACAGGAATTAATTGACCTAAACAACATCCCAATTTCCAGATTACCCCTGATGCGGAGGCTCACCTAAATACTCTGCTAACTACTACAGAACCTATACAGGCGATCAAGGAATTACCCAGAAACAAAGTACAAAGCCAGATGGGCTCACTGCAGAGTTCTATATGGAATACAGCGCTTTAAGTCCCCCCACTACTGACATTTTGGGAAGAATCTGTCTGTAATGGCCAACTACCACTATCTCTACGTGAAGCAGTGGTGATAGTTTTACTCAAACCTGGGAAAAGAAGCAAAGAATGTGGGTCCTACAGACCACCCTCACTGATGAATGTGGACACCAAATTATATGCCAAAGCCCTTGCTAACAGACTCCTCCCTCTTATGCCAACCCTGACCCACCAGGATCAGGCCGGATTCATACCAGGTAAGGCGACATTCCTCAATTTGAGACGCCTGTTTAATGTAATGGCACGTATATCAGCAGATGTAAAAGCCATAGCCATAGATGCCCAAAAGGCATTTTACATGGTTGCATGGCTCTTTTTGTTTGCAGCCTTGAAGTGCAGGCTGGGTGATACTTTTATAAACTACATCAAACTATTATATACAAAACCCATGGCAACAGTCAGTGCCAACTGTACCCAGTCCCCACCGTTTGAGCTATGCAGAGGCATCCGTCAGTGATTCACCCGTCACCATTATTATTTGCTCTGGGAATTGAACCCATGGATGACTGATTTACGCTCCAGACACTAATACAGGCATCCGCCTATCAGTCACCCCAGCACCTATTTCGCTGCATGCTACGATTTGCTATTATATGGTAGAGACCCGCAACATAACCTACACCTAATAATGCAAGATATAGCCCTAATCGGTGCATACTCTGGGTTTACAGTAAATTATACCAAATCCAAGATATTCCCCCTGACAGACAACACTCCCTGCCCTCAAATATGATCACAGTAGAAGTGGGCTTGCGACAGTCTGAAATACCTCGGTGTGACAGTGACTAGATCCAAGACTACTCTCCAGACATGTGTAACTACACTAAACTGCAAGAATCTGCACACACCAAAATATCTACCTGGTCACGAATACCCATGTCCCTAGCAGGCAGGATGGTCCTACTTAAAAGGATACTGGTTACCAAAATGTTATACACGTTTGTCAATGTGCTCATTTGGTCTGGGAAACAATTCTTCTCTGATTTACATAAGAGTTTCTCCCAGTTTGTGTGGCATTCTCGGGTGGTGCGGAAGAAATGGGTGGGATTTAACAGGCCCAATTTAGAAGTGTACTGGCTAGCAGCCCAAGCTCAACATGCCACCAACTGGTACAGGGAGGGAATAGAGCCGCCACACGTCAAACTAGAAAGGTATGCAGCCGGAGATGGGGAGATGTCATTAATACTTGCTAGAACATATAGAGGGCTGCCAATTTGACCGGGTGGCAACTACTGTGGAAGCACATTCATCAGACTAAAGATTGTATACCCATACTACCGCTGGCTCCCACCACCTACTACTCCCCACAAGAGACCTGGCGATCAAAAAGATGGGAGCTGAGGGGCTCCCGCACTACTGGAGACTTGCACACAGAGGGCGAATTTTTAACACTCGACAACTGCAGAGACAAACGCACGTTAACACCGACAGATGCCCTACATTACTACAGAATTCGGGCAGCAGTACGTGTTAAATGGCCAGACTACCCGACGGAACCTCCAGAAGCTAAGCTAGTGTTATATATAGCAAACTCTGCAGGGTGCCGCCATGTACTCTCCACACTATACAAATAAATACTGACTACCACCAGAGGACTGGGCCACTCATGCTAAAAGTGGAACACTGAGCTCAACCCAACGCTGTCTGACAAGCAATTGTCCACTATGTGTGAACTTACCACTGAGCTATCCATGAATATGCATCTGAAACTGATCCAATATAAAGTACTGCATATGATAATACTACAATGTTATGTTAATGACCTTTTGAATATATATGCACCAAATGCCTACCAATCAGCAATGCGTCTCAAGCCACTTGGTTGGGCAAATGAATTCATACCACGGGTTACACAAATATTACGCCACCATTCTGATCAATTCCAAAAAACACTCTGCCCCCTCCCCTCTTACACAGAACCACAGGAGCTGGGATATCCCTACGGGTACCCTAGCCCCATATCAGATCCATGTGATTACTGCACCCAGTTTACTGCAACCCCTGAAAATGTCAAATATTTTTCTACCCCTTTTCACCCCATATATATGCAGGGGAGACCCCGGCAATCCACCCCTTCATCCATTATGTACCGTAGCCCCCCCACACAAATAGGGTGAAAAAGGGGTTGAAATTAAAAAAAGTCAAAATGTTCAGGAGTAGGGGGCACAATAATTTTATAATCCCCCGACCCCTTATAGCAGGCACCACTAGATAGAAACTCTAAGATGCACACACATCACCTCATCAAATATGGACTTGCAGGAGACTTCGAAGGCAGCTAGGTTTCTGACCCATTTCTTCTTGGGCCATCCGTTGACATACCATGACAGGCCATCACAGAGTAGGTATTCAAGAGATCTCACAAGATGATCAGCGCTATAAAGGTTGTATAAATAGCAGAAGTAAGCTATGAAAAGCCCACAATATAAAGAACATAATATATGATCATATAAGTGGCATCAGTAGTAGCACCACATCAGAAGAGGCAGCCCTGCAATTGTTGCGGCCCAAGCCGAAGAGTGCTTTTATGGGAATACAAATATTCCTTTACATGTGTTACTAGCTGCATAGACAGTAAGGATTACAAAAACCAGAAAAATGTAAATATATTTTTGAGAACATAAATCTCTCCTACTATTTATGAGAATTAAATAAAATGCCCTCACCATCACCTTTCAAAAGAGGGGGGGTTAAAGACTCCAGACTTCAAATGCAATGTAGAACCCTTCAGCGACAGACTCAGCGATTGCCATTAAATTATTTGACTGATCCATGACCGGGATCCATATTTGTTACAGTACAATTACCTTTGCTGCTATACTGACTGCAATTGATCATATACATTTAACTTTGATTTAAGCCTAAGGCAGGGCCGGGCCAAGCAAGGGCCTTGTGATTGGCTTGGGGACGCTTCCACCCCTGTCAACCCCATAAAGTCGAGTGATTGCCATTAGTATCCAAAGGATTTTGTGAGGCTTTGAGAGGGAGGAACGTCGCAGCAACGGAGTAAAGGGAGCTTATGGCGGAGTCGGTTTACTGTTTGTATGGTGCACTGGTAGTCCGTAGACGCACACGGAGGAAGATAGGAATGGCAAGGGAGTTGAATGCGGTAAGGGCAGGGTCTGAAATAGCTGGGAGCTATTTAGTTCCTGCTTGCAGCCTAGAATAGCCTGGTTAGCTAGACACCAACAGTAAGCAGGTGCTATGTTTGGCTCCTCACACCATTGGATACTGAACAAACACCTATGTGAATTTAACTCTGTGCTTTTGGGTCAATCTATAAAGAAAGTTTAGGACACATGCAAAGACTGGGGGGGTGGTGTCTGTATTACTACCCACTGCATGGTTGGAATTACAACCCACTATATGGTTGGTGTAGAGGCACACAGGAACCCCAGTCAAAGCACTCAATTGGTAGCAATGGACGATCATCCAAGGATGAGACTCAGGGTTAGGTGATGCAGGCTGGTTCTTAGATACAGTGAATCCCCAAGCCCCCACAAAGGAATGCCAACACACTTTAATGTGTGAACACAGTTTTTATTAAAGGATAAAAGAAATCAGGGGAATAAATAAAAATAATTAAGACTCACTTTGTACTCAGAAATCCAATCAAAGAGTTAACTCAATATATACAGTTCTATGTGGTACCACAGTTACCCTTTGATTCAGTTATAATGCACCAACTGCTGACCGTTATTAAAAAACATTACAATTATTAGTCAATGTTTAACCCTTTAAGTGCCATGGGTATTTCCCCCCAGTGACAGGGCCTTTTTTGGTGATTTCGATATGTGGCCATTCAATGTCTTCTAACTTTTTTGTTACATGAGATATCCCGGCCAAATTTGGCTCCTTTTTTTCCCACATGTAGGCGGTCGTAACTCCACCCAGGAATCCTAGGTTGCTGTAGGGGGGTGAGAGAAAATAAGCAAAAAGGTTGAAAATGTTGTGTTTTTTCAAAAAATGTGAATAAAATGATGTACAAAAAAGCCTGTGGTTTTTTTCCTTGTAAGAGCTAGGAACAAATGGTTTGCTGTGCTGAATTCCCCAATTTCCTGGCTTTCAAGAAAAGGTTGAGTGGAAACGAAAAAACATTATTTTGATGTGGCCATTTTGGCCAATTGGACATGCATGGGCGGAATGGAAGAAAAGGGTAGGAAAGCCGATTTGAAAGACAGAAAGGCATATATTTCTGAAAAGTAGACAAAATTCCAAGTTTAGGAAGGGGTGATTTGCGTAGGTCAGGCAACAACTAGGTAGGGGAAAATGCCATAGATTGGGGGGAAAGCGGGAAAATGACAAAAAAAAAAAAAAAGGTGTGTTGGACATGGTTGGCTTGGTACGGCAATGGCTTATGAATTTTGAGAAAAGCAATGCTCCGCTACATTCCCCCGACTCTTGCAGTTAGGAAAGCACACATTTTTTGTAGTGTTTTACAAGACAAGCAAAACCACAAGCCAAACACTGAGCCATGGTACACAGGAGTTTTACGCTCACGGCCTGAACAGACGCACTTAGCATGTGTAAATCAGGAAAACCAATGTGGTGAGGAACGACAAGCATACATTTTTCTGAAAGAGCACTAGCAGACCTTTTCAAGGGTAGGTGGCTTGTGCAGGTTACAAAAGTGTATGGTGCCTAAAGCAGCGACTAAATGTAGGTCACATTTGGGAAATGAAAGGGTTGTGTGACAAAGGGCATCAGCAAATGGGTCAAAACGTTATGAAAACAACACAAACACAACAAATGTTATACCTTCGCGCGTTCCCACAGGTGTCCCGGTGAAAACGGCAGCTCACATGTGTGGGTGCACCCACCTGGGCGCCAAGGGGAAAGCCTAAAACACAAGTAACCCCAAGTCTGTTTTGACACCTGAATTTCAGACTCTCTGCCAACTGGCACACCATACAGATATGGGCCTCGAGTGTCCAAGCCACCAAGGAAAAAAGGAAACCCCATGCATTTCCGAAAAGAGGACACACGTGGGAATCCACAGAGGTATGATTTGCGCAAATCGGCCCAGAATTTATTACCCCACAAAGTCTGAAATATGGGGAAATAAAAGCATTCGGCTCACCCATCGAAACACGCCCCCAACAACATATGGCCTACTGTCCCGCGTTCCCACACGTGTCCCGATGAAAACGGTACCTCACATGTGTGGGTGCACCTACCGGGGCGCAAAAGGAAAAGGGTAACCCACTGGTACCCCCAAGCCTTTCGCCAGGGACCATTTTGTTCATGTGGGCAACCTACAGATTTGGGCCTAGGGTGTCAAAGCCAGCAAGGAAAACATGAAACCCCATGCATTTCCCAAAAGAGGACACCCGTGGGAATCCAGAGGTCTGCCTTGTGCAAATTGCCCCAGTTTTTATTACCCAGAACCCCCAGCAAAGACCCACATGGAAGAAGGGTGCCCAAGGCCAGGGATATTACCGCTGACTTTGCTGGAGCCCTGGCTGCCCTGTGTTACAGCTTCTCCCCACCAAGGAGTCTCGGCAGTGTGCCAATACCTCCCCGAAGGGAAAAGCTGTAATGCAGCCCAGCCGCAACTCCAGGACAGTTGGAGGTGATCTGCCCAGACGGGCCATTCCCACCCACACTTTCCAACAATCAAGCCCCAGTCCCACCCACCCCACTGACAGTGGGCCCCAACCATAGAATAATAAAAAAACAGTACTCACATAACGTTGCAGCTGCTCGGGTAGAAAAAGCTGTAAACAAAACATGTGCATACCGTAAGCAGCCCCCACCTCCCCCCCGCATTCAAAGACATCCCCTGGTATCTAGTGGCCATTGCTGCCCGCGTATCAAGCGCCCTAGTGAATCAAGGCCTTCACCGCCTTAGGCGCGCTTGAGGCATTCACCTTGGGGGCAGGGTCACCACCTCGTTCCCCCTCGGCCGAATCCTTTGAGATCGAACGGAGCCTCTCCAGAGGCTTACCCGGGTTCTCGGATTTCCTCTTCCCCGAACCAGAGCGTTGGCTCGTGGTTGATGGTGCCGGGGAAGGCGCACCCTGCCTGGCAGCCGAAGAGCCCGACCGTTCGGCGCTCCTGGTGCCCACAGACTTGCGGTGCTTTGCCTTCCGTTGGGCCCCTGTCGCCGGGGCGCCCTCACAGGACTTAGAAGACCGCTCGGACTTCTTCTCACCTGACAGACTCCTCCCTTCCAGCCAGTTGGAGAGACGAAGGTGTCGGTCCCTGATGGTCCGTTACGACATGTTCCTGCAAAACGCATAGTCCTCCTCCACGTGCGTTTTGTCCTCATGAAGGCAGTAGAGATATTTCGAATGCTCGTCCTCCTTGAACACATTCTGTAGCTGGCATCCAGGGCACACCCTGAACAGCTTTCCGGGCGTCTAGCTTCCTTTCTCCTGGGCCATGTTCGGGTAGGCCGCAGAAACTTCTGGAATCCTCCAAGAAGCCTAACTCGACAAAATCTTCACCCTTGAGGGGCGTAGAAAAATCCGACACGGATCCTCGTTAGTCGGATGTGGAGACGGTGGAGCTTGAGGCTCTACTTGACCGAAAAATGAGAAATTCTCTTTGAAAAAGCGCAAAAAACACAGCAAAAGCTCAAGAGCTAAACACGAGGACTCCCAACACGAGAGTGTGGTAAAAATCTGAAGATGGCTGCCAGAGGCAGGGCTTAGGGAGAGGGCAGTCATTGGCTGGGGGCAGTATGACCCAGAGACCAGTGATTGGTTAATACTGAGAAAGACAGATCAGAAACGAAACTGATACTGATTTTTTCTTTACTGAGGATTCCCAGCCCGACGACGGGGAATATTCATGAGCATGTGAATCCATGCCAGACCCCATGCTGGAGAACTGTAAGATCAGATAACAAGGGGGGTCGTGGGAGACTCTCTGCCAGACATGAGTCCTGGTTACAAGAGCCTTACCCAGAGTCTTTAGCTCACTATCTTTCACAGAGAAGAAATATCCCAAACATATCAGTCTTTGTCCTGCCCTGGGGCAGTCCAGCACCGAAATGCTAGGCAATTCTCCTCTGAACAAGAGTACCAACAGCAACCCCAGACACGCGTTTCGGTGTGGTTGAACCTCATCAGTAGGGTGTAGCTGTGCCTCTCTAAGAATAGTGAGCAAGGGGTCCACGTCTGGATTCCCCTAGTAACTTAGGTTGAGACCCAAAGTTACTTTAAATATGCAGATAACAAGGGGGGTCCTGGGAGACTCTCTGCCAGACATGAGTCCTGGTTACAAGAGCCTTACCCAGAGTCTTTAGCTCACTATCTTTCACAGAGAAGAAATATCCCAAACATATCAGTCTGTCTTGCTAGGCAATTCTCCTCTGAACAAGAGTACCAACAGCAACCCCAGACACGTGTTTCAGTCTGGTTGAACCTCATCAGTAGGGTGTAGCTGTGCCTCTCTGTCTGGGGATGCTGTACTGATATGTTTAGGATATTTCTTCTCTGTATAAGATAGTGAGCTAAAGACTCTGGGTAAGTCTCTCGCAACCAGGACTAATGTCTGGCAGAGGGACTCCCAGGAACCCCTTGTTAATTTGAACTGTAAGATCATCCTGAAGAAACTCCCCTGGGGGAGCAGACCATCCCAAGTACTCGGTGACCATCGACATAAGGTGCCGGTACGAGGAGTCGGTATGAGAGCCATGCTCAGGCCTCCAAAACTCCACCTCCGGAGAGGTGTCCAGCCCACTAGCATCGTGCAGGGACTGCCTCAGTTCTTCAAATTGGCTATGGCCTGGGAGAATCTCGTCTGGCACCGTATTAGGAACCATGGCATCATCAGAGCCCTCATCCACCTCTGAAATAAACTCAAGATGGCAGTAAGAAGGCACAGAATGTGAACCAAAGCCATCCTTGACCTTGGCCAGAGCCTTTCTAGGGGGTTCCACTGAGCCTCGGCATACCCCCGTCGACACAGCCTCGAAAGGCGTCGAGGCCATCAAGTGAATCTGCGTCGATGCCGAACGCGGCGCCGACAGCATCGATGGCGTCGACACAGGCCTCGAGGCTGGAGCCCAGAGCCTGTCCTTCGACAGCCTGGGCGCCGACTATTTCTTCGGAGGCGGGGCCTCGAAAGTCCGTCAACGACCTCGGCACCACCGGCGTTGACATCTTCCTCGAAGACATCACAGGTTCACACGGTCGAGCGCGTCGAGGACCGGGACCTGGACCGGGCATGACGAGAACGATTCCCCTTGTCCGAGCGGGACCTCTCCCGCGAATCGTGCCGTCCACCCGAGCCCGAAGGCGTGCGAGCGGTGTCTCTCGACCGATCACAACCGACCCCACTCGGAGGCGTGGACGGACCGGTGGCCTGCGATTCAAGAATCGCTAACATTTTCTTCCTGAAGGAAGCCCATTCCTCCGGCGTCGCCTGCTTGGTAGGGTAAGCGACTCGCCGACGGGCGGAGTCCACGGAAGAAGATGGGGAAGGTGACCGATGACGGCACTTCCGGGAGTGCCTCGAAGAGGCAGAGGAGTGGCGGGACCGACTCCAGGACCGAGACCCACTGGACCTCCGACGACGACGCGGAGAGTCGCCTCTTGAATCGTCCGTCGAAAGCCCCGCAGACCTCGACTTCCGTGGTTTAGACACCTTACCTACCGATAACTTCTTCTTGCGCTCCCGCAAGGCTTTAGACGTGAGCGACTGGCAGTGGACACAGTCATCCGTGTCATGGGCCTCCCCGAGGCACCAGAGGCAGGCGTTGTGCGAGTCCGTAACCGACATCTTGGACCCACACTTCTTAAATCCCGGACGCGGGCGTGGAAGACTAGGTAGACATCCTTCACGAAGAAGAAACTTCACAAAACGAACAGGTTCGAAGAACCGAGAAACAAACTCCAAAGAGTCGAGGCGCGCCGAGATTCCCGAAGCAAACACGTTTGCAGAAAAAACGGAACTGAGGCTACGGGCGTCATGTGTCCTATTCTAACATCCAGTGACGTCGGCCGTCGGAGGAGGTCCTCGAGGGCGGAGTATCGACGTCATCGACGCAGGACGCAGAAAGATTTTCCGAAGCAGCACAGCTGTGGTGATTACGGTCATAGATATGGAATACGTCGGAGGATCCAATCCCCTCGAACATGCTGTTTCAGATCCCTCAATATGTAGCCGGTCGAGAGGTGACTGTACGCAAAGCCATGCGACTGTTAGGAATTATGGCGTCCTACATTTATTTAGTTCCTCATGCGCGTCTGCGCATGCGTCCTATGAAAGAGCGGTTCAACAGCCAGTGGTGTCAGGCCAGCGGACAATGGGAAGATCTAGTGGTTGTCTCGGCAGCCCTTGTTCTCTCTGTAGTATTGGTTGAGGGAAAACCTCTTGAAGGGGAAGATCTTCACCACCCCCGCAGTAGAAGCCACTCTCATGGGGTGGGAGGCTCACCTGCATCAGCAGACGGTGCACAGCGTGTGGTCCCCAGCATCAACATCCAACCACCATCCAACCACAAATCTGTTGGAGCGGTTGGCCATATACAAAGCACTGAAAGCCTTTCAAACACAGGGAACAAGGGAAGACAGTCCTGGTTCTCACAGACAGCACCACGGCCATTTATTACTTGAACAAACAAGGGGGCACACACTCTCCACGGCTATCCAAGCCGTCACAAAACATTTGGATATGGGCTCTCAAACACAGGATGTTCCTGTTGTCGCAACACGTTCCAGGGGAACTCAATCTTCTAGCGGATGTGCTCAGCAGAGACTTCCCACTACCCGTAGAGTATGAATGGCGAGTACGCAAAGACAT
This sequence comes from Ambystoma mexicanum, assembly GCF_040938575.1. NCBI lineage: Eukaryota > Metazoa > Chordata > Amphibia > Caudata > Ambystomatidae > Ambystoma > Ambystoma mexicanum. The sequence goes on along the minus strand of NC_090934.1, from coordinate 424,469,792 downwards.
CTCCAACATTTTCGCACAATGGGGTTTCCCAGAGATCTACCTGTTTGCAACTCTGGAAACGCTCAATACCAAGATTACGCCTCCGGATACCCCCAAAACCGATCCAAGGGGAACAGTCTCTGGATAACATGGTCAGGGAAATTTGTTTACGCTCCCCCCTACAACAAGATAGTGCACAAAATGCACCAGGAACCACTCACCATGGTACTGGTGGCCTCAATGTGGGCCGACCAACCCTGGTTCTCCCATCTGATGGAGATATCCCCATCTCTGCCAATGAAACTGCCTTGCCCGTACAACATGTTATCTCAAGACGAGGGGGGGGACTCTTCACCCATACCCGCAAACACTGAAATTTTTTTTTATTGTTGCATTTACAGTTAACAAAAACCTTACACAACAAGTTCAAAGAAAAATAAGGAGTGTAAAATATAATTACAATTTTACAAAGAAGAAAACATACTTTCCATAGAAAAAAATTCATTAGAGTATGAAACCTTCAATACATAATATTTTAAAAATGTCAGTACTACATTTTTCTTATACAATTCAGAACTAAGAAATACAAGGAAAGGATTCAGAGTTAAAACCAAAGAAACAACAGTGCCCCAAATACAACACCAGAACAGGTTCCTGGACACCTCTGAGCTACGAATTATCTTATCCTTGAAAAATTTGGTTTGTTCCTTATCAAAAAACTTGCACACTACAACCAAGTGTTTCAAGGTTTCACCAGAGTCACTTATACCACCAAACCTACATTCCCTCTCAGGTACCTTCAGATCAGCCAAGATATACGTGCTGCTCCAATGCCCAATTGTCTCAGACAGGTGAACTTGGCGGCTTGGCTCCTGAGGTCAGAGTTCGGGTACCTACAGCTCCCTCAGAGATGCATGGACATACTTAAGGAGGCGAGAAAACCGAACACCAGATACTGCTACTCCAGTAAATGGAAGCGGTTTGTTATCTGGGGTAATTCCAAGAGTCAATCCTATTAACTGCTCTCCTACTCATAATGTATTGTACCTGACTCCCCTGCTAGACTCAGGCCTGGTTTTTAAGTCTCTGAAGGTTCACTTAGCCGCTCTCAGCCTACACTACGTCACAACAGAAGGTGTTGTGGTGGAAAATACCAGTTATTAAGGCTTTCATGAAAGGGGTTAAAAGGATGATCAAAAGTAGGTTATGCTCAAATGTTTTGTTGATGGGGGGCCGGGGAGAACGTGTTGTAGTCGAGCAAGGATATTTTCAAAGATAAAATGAAACACAAACTGCCCCTGTCTACCGCTTTGTATCTTACTTTACATTTTCTTTTGATTCTCGTTTCTTATGCAACTTATTCCAAGAACTATGCTGACATACACAACCTCAGATTTAGAAAAAAATATATACAGCTTTTTTTTCTCTGTTTGTTTCAAACCATATTAAAATGTATTTTTAATATGGTTTGAAACAAATGGAGATAGTGTTTGGAATAATTTACATAAGAAACGAGAATCAGAAGAAAACGTATGTTAAGATACAAAGCCGTACGTAGGAGGGTAGTTTGTGTTTCAGTTTTTGTTTGAGAAAGGGTTAAAAGGATTAATTTCCCCCTCCCCACTCCCATTTCTAACCTGGCTCCCGGATGGGACCTAAATGTGGTTTTGACTAGACTTATGGGCCATCCTTCTGAGACTATGCATAAGGCAAGTCTCAAAGATCTTACCTATAAGACAGCCTTTTTAGTGGCTATCACTTCCATAAGGAGAGTTTGTGACTACAGGCCCTCTCGGTTCTAGACCCTTTTGTTAAGTTCAGAGATAATGTGGTTCTGCGCACTCGCCCTCGATTAGCGCCTACATTTATTTCAAAATTCCATGTGAACCAATCAATAGAACTGCCTACTTTCTTCCAGAATCCCACTAACGTTGCCGAAAATAGCCTACACACATTAAATGTGGGCAGTCATGTTTTACCTGGAAAGAACTAAACCACTGACAAAAAGAACCCAATTTTTCGTTTCAGTGGCAGCTGTTAGAGAAGGGGATCCTGTCTCTAAATCAGTCGTCTCAAGGTGGAATGTCAAATGCATCACACTCTTGCTAAGAGAGAACTGCCCTTCAGGCCTAGAGCACATTCTACCCGAGGCACTGAAGCTGCCATTGCAAATGTTCCCTTAGAGTCCATTTGCAAAGCGGCAACCTGGAGTTCTGTACACACCTTTACAAAGCACTATTGCCTAGACACTCATTCTAGATCTGATTCTCTGGTGCGACAAGCAGTATTAAGACATCTTTTCACTACTGTTCCTTCTCACAACCCACCTCCAACTCCGGGTACTGCTCGCTAGTCTATGCACAGCATGTGATTCTAAGCAGATTAACAAGCATCAGAAGATATGCATTACTCACCGTAATAGCATTTCTGATGATTGTATCTGCTTAGATTCACATGTGCCCACCCTTCCTCCCCGCTCGGGTGGAAGGAACATTGACGTCTTACTCCACTTTCTCTCCTTAATGTAATCACGATAGTCATTGGGCTACCTGATGGCAGAATAAATTACAATCGGAGGGACCATGACTTGCGAGTTAATTAGTGTACACTGCACATCACGGATGGTGTTAGTGTTGACGCCCCCTTTCAATTCTCGAAAGACAAGATGCAATACTCTCCGGTTACCACTGGATGTCGGACTATATGCATAGCATGCGATATAGTCCGACATCACATGCTGTGTGAGGTCAGAATATACCCCCCCAGCCCGCAATCATCAGAAAAGGGGGCTTGGGCGTTGAGGGGGGGTGCGTGCGCGTTTCTGAGGCTTGTGGAATCTGCTTAGATCATATGCTGTGCATAGGCAGACATCTAGTGGAAGCTGCAGAGTATTACAGTAGTTTTCGAAATTCAAAAAGGGACGTCGACAGAGCGCGCCAGTAATATTATCCCTAGTGTGGCGTCCACTATACCCATGATCCCTCACGCCTCTAGGTCCCTCAGATTGTTTTTTCCGCATTCTAGACAGACACGTATAGCAGAGTTCCTCTTTCGGCGTAAAGCCATTGACTATTTAAATTATCGATAGTATTTCTTTCGATCCTTTCACTGACTTCCGAAACATCACGCCGGTGAAGACAAGAGAACTGCCCGAAGAAATACTGCGAGGGACCGTTCGGCCTGGGAAGGCTGCCCCAGGGCCTTAGCCCAGACAGTAGGGAGAGAGAGAGGGGTGGGGTGGGCGGCATTTTAGGATGTATAATCCCCATTCCTAAACTTTTTCGCCCAGCTGCCATAACCTGTAATTATGGAAAATACCCCTTTTGAATTCGGCCCCAAGTGTAATCGCAAAATCCTGTGGGTAGACATTTAGTTTGTAATTTGCGTCTCCCACAAGACCACATCGACACGCCTTGTCGAGCGTGCAGGCTCTTCTAGCCAAAGACGTTAAAAGACCACTCCACAAAGCGCTGGGCCCACTGCGCCAGGCAGCTCGAGGCCATGGAGGTAGAATGCGCCTTTAGCGATGGCAGCGACGCCGTCCTTTCGGACGACGAGGGCAACGGAGTAGCTCCAGCTACTCAAGCGCAGGCCCCCCAACCCCAAAGGACAGGCCAGAGGCCATGTTGTGGGGACTACACCCAGTGGTGGTAGCGCTACAAAGACACACCACTAAGCACAAACTCAGGTCGAGACTCGACACATGGGTCGAGTGATCGACAACGTTCGACACCCAGGGAAAGGTCAGCTGAGTCCCGGTCCTCTGGGCAATCTCGCTAGAGATCGCCACACGACAGTGCCCAACCATCGAAAGATGGCAAGGGTGTCACTCGCAAAACTCCCTCCGAAGGTAGATGGTCCGCGGGTGAGGACTCGGCCCTACAGGCATCCAAAACTCGACGCCAGAGAAGATGACAGGCCCCAAATAGTCAGTTAAACAGTCCTATGGGCCCCCGGGGTCGGGGGGGAAACATCATAAGAAGACCTCTTAGGTAAAAAACCTCAGAAGGAGAAGCCTAGAGAATCCAGGCCCATAGAAAAACCTAGAGAATCTAGGCCTAAAGTGGCACCTCCCACAGATGAGGATTTAAGACTTTCCCCCTCAATCTGTGGTAATCCCAAATTCCAAAGAATGGTCTTCACAAGACATTGACAGATTAATGAAAATAATGACCTTTATGGCAAATAATTTCAAAAAGAACCCCGATTACCTTCAGAGCTTCAACTCCACTCCCCCCCCACCACAGCTCCATCTGGTTCTCAAGTCTCTGCCTTACCTACTCAACCCCTTTCTAAAGAGATCTTGTTTAAATGTTCCTTTACAGAGTACAGTCATAGATCTCTATGACCCAGATTCAGATCAAGAAGATCTCTCCTTTGTAGAGGCAGCTGCCCTCCGTTTATTGATAAAGATACAGCAGACCCTTATTATGGGAATGACGAGGACCAAGAAGCCAATATGTACTCTATAGATTCTCCTCTTGCTGATAGGACACACTTGCTCTAGACACTCCAGTTGCTGATTCTCCTATTGATAATCAACCCCTCCTTAATGAGGTGCTAGCCAAGGCGGCCGAGCACTTTCAGATTAACACCCAGGAGGTACAGGAGGATAAAGACTGCAGAACAAATCCTGGGGGACAAGAAGACAGTAGCACAGTTCATTCCACTACTGAAATCAGTGCAGCACAAAATACATCCATCGTTAGAAGCACCTAACCTCACACGGGCTGTAAACCCTTGTGTCGAGAAAGGATTCAGACCTGCACCTTCAGACCCATTATTTATTAGAGGGCAGCTGATGCCAGACTCATTAGTTGTGCCTACAACTAGAAAGAGCGGGCACACCCCTTGCTTAAATTACTATAGCTTGTGTAAGCTTTCTGCTATTCAAGCAGCCTGCTTTTTATGTCCAGATTGCTATTGCAGCAATTAGCATAATAAACAAACAAGCTTTGAGAAGATGATTACATTAAACACTATATATTCTCTTATTTATACCACAATTCAGAACTATCACCTTAAATAAGGGGGACTCAAGTTCACCTTAATTTCCTGGCATTTGAGTTTAGTCATGCTATGCACAAGAGCCAATGCCAGTTCTGAATAGCGCTGGCAGCGTGCACAATTTGATTTAGTTTTTCCAGTGTGGATACCCATGACTCTTGTTCTCTCCTATGTATACCATGACAGTTCCAGCCCGAGCAGGAAGCTGGTTGAGTCAGAACATTCCCTCGCCGTCAGGTGGGGGAAGTGTAGGTGGAAGCTGTTGCCCCCCCGCCTTCTTCTTGGCCGCCGCTGAGACGACTAAATCCGGCGTCGGCTGAGCCCTGAGGCACAAGGGGGCGGTGTCGGGGACCCGGTACGTCTTCTCGTACCGGTACCTCTTGGCAGGCGTCGTGGACGGGTTCTTCAGGACCGCAAGTCCCTCGTCCCAAATATCGTTGAGTAACGGTACCGCAAGGACCATCTTTCTCTTGGCCTCTCGCAGTTGATGGAGGAAACCTTCCTCCTGTTCCTCGGGGCAGAGCTGGAAGAGCTCGGATGCCCTGGCGATCATGGCATGAAAGGAGCCAATTTCATCTGGCGGGGAAGCCAGAGGGGTTGGTGATGGAAAGTCCATCCCGTCGTCACCACCGTCATCATTCGTCCCCGTCGGCGTGTCCGTCGCTGTCATCCCTGGGATCTGGACAGGGGGGGGGGGGGGATGAAGGATCCACGGGCCGCGAGGGCATGAAGGGAAGGGATGAACTCTCCTCCGCTTGTTCGGAGGGCTTCCCGACGGGCCCAGTTCTGGATCGTCCACCGGGGTTCGTGGTAATCTCGTCCTTATCTCCATGCTTAAGGTTTGGATCGCCATCAAAATGGCCGCCGAGTTGTCCTGAGGCTCGGGCAATGGCTGCGACGGGAGGGCTGGCCACTCCTCCACAGGGGCCTCGTCAGCGCCACCATCTTCGACCACCTCTTCGGGTTCTCTCCTGTGGGATCGTACCTTCTCAAACCTCTCGTTGAGGCTCTTCACGGCCTCCACTAGCTCCTCCTTAGAGGCTGAATCTGTCTGTAATGGCCACCGCCCCCCCCCCCTCTTTTTCCACCGGAGTCTTCACGGGGGTCTTGTCGATGGGCTGGAAAGAGGATTCCCTCTGGGGTGGCAGGGAAACTCTGGGCCCCCGAGGTCGCCTCCACTGGTGTAGCCTCCACAGGCTTTGCCAGGGTCGCCGCGACTCCCTCGATAGAGGCCTTAGCCTGGTGAATCAAGGCCTTCACCATCTTGGGCGCGCTTGAAGCCTTCACCGGGGGGGGGGGGGGGGGTTCACTGCCTCGCTCCCCCTCGGCTGAATCTTCGCGATCCCAGGCGCTGCACAGGTAAGTTAGGCCCCGCACGAGACCCTCCGGGGCTCGCTCATTGAAACCTCAGAGGCCCGGTGTGCCTCCTGGTACCGGCGCCCACGTGGTCCAGGCTCCCTGCTCCCCCATCGGCTTCCCCCACCCCTCCCCTCCCTCCCCTCCCCTCCCCTCCCCTCCTCCCGCCTCCCAGACCTCCCCCCTCACCCCGATTGGCTCATTCTACACTATTAAAGCCATCTCCCCAGGGCAGCCCTCTGCCCGGCAGCCCCTGCGGCGAAGGACCCCAAGGCAATGGGCGGCTCCTACAGTGGCGGCTCCAAGATGTGTCTGCAGGTGTCCGCAGGGGACGCCAAGGAAGCCAGCAGCCAACAGACACCAACAAAAAACCGTGAGTGTGGCATGGGTGGGGAGTAGAGCAATCACTCTACTCCAGAAAACCCTGCCACTCTATCTTACCTACCAATAACATAGTGTGCCATAATACTAGCATGTCCACTCTTAAGATAGAATTGTGAATGTTAGCATGTCCACTCTTAGATAGAAGCGCCAAATCTAGATAGAAATGTGATTCTTAGCATATACCACACAGATGGAATTTCAGAAATGTGATTCTTAGCATATGCCACACAGATGGAATTTCAGAAATGTGATTCTTAGCATATGCCACACTTAAATGAATTCTCAAGTTTAACCTGCGCCAAATCTAGACAGAAATGTGATTGTTAGCATATGCCATACTTAGATGGAATTCTCAAGCTTAGCCCGCGTCGCATCTAGATAGGAATATGATTGTTAGCAAATACCACACCTAGATGGAATCTCAGAAATGTGATTCTTAGCATGCACCACACTTAGAATTATGAACCTAGCTTGTGCGGCATCTAGATAGAAATGTGACTGTTAACATGTAACAGACCTAGATGGAATCCCACAATTGCAAGGACAGCAATGCCAACTAACAATTCCATCCCTCTGCATACACCTCTCAAACTATAACCAAACAACCACAAGACTTAAACGCAGCAATCCGCACAAACTTCACAACAATGCAACAAAACAAACCACACAGACTTGCAGAACAGCACACAACGACTACGGACCATAAAACACCCCAAGCCCAGCCGACGGACCCATCGGGCTGAGGCTGCCAACAGCACATCACTGCTCTCTTGCACACTTCCAGCTTATTCCCACTAACCCACCCCCTCTCCTCCCCTTTTTCAGAGCCGCCAGAGCGCCAGGGGACCACTTCGGTAGTGCGCGGTACAAATGTCCTTTATCATCGACCGGGGCCTCTCCTGAGGCTTACCCGGGTTCTCGGATTTCCTCTTCCCCGAACCAGAGCGTTGGATCGTGGTTGATGGTGCCGGGGAAGGTGCGCCCTGCCTGACAGCCGAAGAGCCCGACCGTTTGGCGCTCCCGGTGCTTAGCCTTCTGTTGGGCTAATGTCGCCGGGGGGCCCTCACAGGACTTAGAAGACCGCTCAGACCTTTTCTTCTTCTCACCTGCTGGGCCCTTCTCCAGCCAGATGGCGAGGCGGGAGCGACGATCCCTCATGGTCCATTCCGATAGGTTTTTGCAGAACGCAGTGTCCTTCTCCACATGCGTCTTGTTCTCATGAAGGCAGTAGAGACATCTCGAATGCTCGTCCTCCTTGAAAACTTTCTGTAAACCGCATCTAGGGAAGTTCCTGAACAGCTTGGATCCGGGCTTCGAGCTACTCTTGTCCTGGGCCTCAGATCTTCTGGAATCCTCCAAGAAGCGTCACTCGACGTAAACATCACCCTTGAAGGGCGTTGGAAATTCCGAAACGGGTCCCCGTTGCTCGGAAGAAGAAACTGTGGAGCTTGAGGCTCGATTTAACCGAAAAATGAGAAAATCTCCTTGAAAAAGCACGAAAACGCAGCAAAAGCTCGAGAGCTATAGCACGAGGACTCCCAACACTTGAACGTGCGGTAAAAATCTGAGGATGGCCGCCAGAGGATGGGCTTAGGTAGAGGGCAGTCATTGGCTGGGGGCAGTATGACCCAGAAGAACAAGTAAATTCTTACCTGGTAACGTTCTTTCGACGGGATGTTCCTCCGACGTATTCCTGATCTTTGATAATACGTTTCCAGCTTGCTGGCCTCGGAAATTTTTTCTGTAGAGGGCGCTGCGCGTCGACGTCCGCCGAGTCGATGTCCCTCGACGGCCACCGTATCGGCGCCGACGTCACCATGCCCATAAATAGACACGCGCTGCGTCCGTTGCTCAGTTCCGTTTTGTAGTATAAGAAAAGACATGCCTGAATTGGTTAGTAACCTTGAAGGAGCAAAAGCTGCAACCACAAGGGAAGTTATCACTGCGGGGATGGATGGGAGGGGCGATAAGGAATACGTCGGAGGAACATCCCGTCGAAAGAACGTTACCAGGTAAGAAGTAACTTGTTCTTCGAAGGGATTGTGTCCTCCGACATATTCCTTATCTTTGATAGACTCCCATAGCAGTGGTATATAATTGGAGGAGGTAGTGATAGTGTTATGTATCCCTTTAGGGATGGACCGAGTGTAATACGGCCTTGCCAAATCTGGCCTCTTGAGCAGTGGAGGAATCCAGATTGTAAAATTTTGTGAATGTATGTGCGGACGACCATGTGGCAGCCACACATGTCCCGGACCGGTACCCCTCTCTGGAGAGCCGAAGAAGCTGCGATACCCCTGGTTGAATGAGCCCTGAGGTTTTGGGGTGGCTCTTTCCCTGCTAGTCTATAACATTCTAGGATGGCCAAGATAATCCACCTGGAGATGGTTTGTTTTGTTATGGGTAGTCCCAACTTGTGACCTGAGTATCCTACAAACAGCTGGTCTGCTTGCCTGATCCTAGCTATTATGCTGATGTAAAAGCTGAGAGATCGCCTAGGGTCCAGCCTGTGTAGCCTTTCCTCCTCTTTCCCCGGATGGGGAGGAGGGTAGAATGAAGGCAAGGTAATTTTCAGAGTAATATGGAATTCAGAAACCACCTTTGGGAGAAAATTAGGCTTCACCTGGAGGACAATCTTGTCCTTGTGGAAGATTGTATGTGGGGGTTTACAGGAGAGAACTTGTAGCTCACTCACCCTCCTAGCAGATGTTAGTGCTACAAGTAGGACAGTTTTAAGTGTGAGAAATCTCAATGCGCAAGAGTGAAGTGGCTCGAATGGAGTGCCCATTAAGAAGTTTAAGACTAAATTTAAGTCCCATAATGGAACCTGGAATGGTATTGGAGGGTAAACATTAGTTAGACCCTTGAGAAATTGTACCACTAGAGGAATTTTGAAATACTATGGTTCCTCCGCAGTGCGCTTAAAGATAGAAAGCGATGCGAGATAGCCTTTTACAGTGCCAACTTGAAGGCCTAAGTTTGCCAAGTAGAGTAGAAACGATTACACCGTTGGTGTACCACATGAAAAAGGGTCGATATTCTCTTCCCTACACTAGCTGCAAAACTTGTTCCAACGGCAGCGGTATAAAGACTTTGTTGCTGGTCTTCTGGCTGAAAGCAACGTCTCCATGACGTCATCAGGGAGATCCCAATCCTTGTACCTCAACCTTTCAGAAGCCAAGCGTGAAGGTTGAGGGTTCTGGTGTCTGGATGGAGAACCTGACCTCCCTTCTGCGAGAGAAGATTCTCTTTGAGTGGAAGACGGATTGGAGGACAGATGGACATATCTAGAAGGTCCGGGTACCACGTTCTCCTGGCCCAGTCCGGGGCAATTAGGATCATGGTTTCCCGGAATCTTCTCAACCTCCTGATCATTTGAGGAATAAGAGGGACTGGTGGAAACTCCCAGTCCACTACGAACACGTCTCCTTTAGCTCCTCTCGGGGGAAATTCCCTTGAACAGAACAGATCGCACTTCCTGTTGGTGCTTGTGGAGAACAGATCCACCTGAGGGGGTTCTCCAAAGGGCGAAGATCTCTTGGACTTCCTGAGCTAGCTCCCATTCGTGGGAGACTGCTCTGCCTGCTCAGAGAGTCCGCTGTCAAATTCTTCTCTCCGGCTAGGTGGACTGCCGATAGAGAGATTCCTTCCCGAATTGCCCAAAACCAGAGCTGCATTGCCTCTCTGCACAGTGGCAGTGATCCTATGCCTCCTCTTTTGTTGAGGTAGTGCATGGCCACCGTGTTGTCCGTCATTATCAGGACATTTCTCCCCTGTACTGATGGCAGGAAAGCTTTCAGCGCTAGTCTGATCGCTCTCGGCTCTAACAGGTCGATATGTAGTCTGGACTCCGATGAGACCAACGACCGCTGATGGTCAAGTCGTTGGCATGGGCTCCCCACCCTGTGAGCGAGGCGTCTGACTACTGTTATCTCCGGCCATGGTTGCCAAAACAGTTCTCCTTTCAATATGTTCTTTGAATAGGCCGACCATTGAAGGTCGTGGGCTACCTTGTCTGGAATCCGGAGGAGGTCTCACATTCTCCCTGAGAATTGTGACCACTGACTTCTCAGTGCCCACTGAAGAGATCTCATTCTCAGGCGAGCCTCTGGCACAAGGAAGATGCAGGATGCCATGAGGCCTAGCAACCTCAAAAAGTCGAAGGCTGGGAGACGCTGGGCATTCTGAAACTTGGTGACCATCTGTGGAATATCTTGAGCCCTCACCTGTGGCGGCGAGGCTTTTCCCAGGGAAGTGTCCAGGACCGCTCCAATGAACTGGAGTCTGAGATGGTATCATCTGTGACTTCTTTAAATTGAGGGAGAAGCCCAGTCTGTGAAGGAAGAGGCAGACATAATCTAGCTGGGTCCGGGCCTGTTCCGAAGATACGGCCCTGATCAGCCAATCGTCCAGGTAGGGATAGACGTGGATCCCTTCCCTCCTTAGACTCGCCGCCACTACCGACATCAGCTTGGTGAAGACCCTCGGGGCGGATGTAAGCCCAAATGGCAGAACTCGAAATTGATAATGAGAGTTGCCAATTGCGAACCTCAGGTATTTCCTGTGCTTGAGATGGATTGGCACATGGAAATAAGCATCCTGAAGGTCCAGAGATACCAGCCAGTCCTGGAGCTGGAGGGCCTGAAGGATCTGAGAGACAGTTATCATCTTGAACTTGTCCTTCCTGAGGAACTTGTTCAATTCTCGTAAGTCCAGGATGGGTCTCAGTCCTCCGTCCTTCTTTGGTATGAGAAAGTAACGGGGGCGGGGGGGGGGGGGGGTTGGGGGGAGTACCAGCCCTTGTTCCTGTCCACTACAGGTACCGGTTCTATGGCACCTTTCTCTAGCAGGTCCATAATTTCCTGCAAGAGAAGCGGATCTGGAACTTTTAGGGAGATGTTCCCCGGTGGATGACTGAGGGATGTGTAGAAAGGGTAGGCAGTAACCTTGGGCAACTGTCTCCAACGTCCAAGCATCTGACCTTATCGCCTCCCATTCTGTCAGATGGTGAGTTAACCCCCTACAGGTGTCTTGTGTGCGAAGGCCTCAAAGTGGTTTGGGGGCGGCTGATGCCGATGGTAAAGAGGCACCTGCTACGGCCATAGTACCTTTGACCCGTCCACCTCAGGTGGATCTTCTTTGGCCTCTTTGATCTGGCTGTCCTCTGCCTTTTCCGAATGCGGAATAATAGCGAAAGGACTTCCTCTCCCAGAGGTTCCTGAGGGGCGAAAAGGAGTTTGGCGGATAGCAGCTCCTAAGGATTTTGCTGCTGCTTTAGAAGTCTGTAACTTTTCCAGACTGTCATCAGCCTTTTTTCCGAATAATGAAGAGCCGTCAAAGGGCATATTCAAAAGTCTGGCGTGTACATCTGGAGCAAAGCCAGACTTTTGCAACCGCGCATGCCTGCAGATTGTTGTACTAGCCGCCATGGCCCTGCTGATACTGTCAGCGGAATCGATGCCAGTTTGAAGAGACTCGCACATGGCATCTTTGCCATCTTGGATGTTAAGGAAGGCTTCCTTCTCCTCTCCATCGGGTATGCAGTCAGCCGCTGATGAAGCACACTCCCATAATGTGTGACTGAACCTGGCGAGCGTACAGGTGGTGTTGAAGGACTTCAACGCCATACTACAGGCAGAGAAGACTTTCTTTGCCATAGAGTCGTACCTCTTGTCATCCCTGTCCTGTGGGACAGTAGGGTAAGCAGTCCTACTGCTGGATGAAGTTGCCGCTTGAACCACCAGGCTCTCTGGGGTCAGGTGTTTTGACAGGTATTCAGGGTCAGCAGCCGCTACCCTATACTTTGTCGAGAGTCTTATTGACTGCTGGGATGACTTCGGGAGTCTCTCAATTGGATGCAATTTTTCTTTGTAGGGCTGCATGGAAGGGGACCACCGGGTCCTCCTGTGGGCCTTTGTCCAATAAATCCGTTAGATCATCCTGTTGGAAAACAGGTGAAGGCGCAGACCAACCCATAAACTCAATTATTCTTGCCATCAGGGTTCTATATGGTGTTTCGGCATATTCCCCTGGGTCTGGCTTTACAAATTACACTTCTGGGGAAGTGTCAAGTCCACTGGCCTCATGAAGTGAGTCCTGTAGTTCCTTCAGCCTCCTTTCTTCAGAGGTGAAATCCTCTGCACCAGGCAGTGAGGATCTCTGTAAACCAAAAGTTTCTTGGTCAGAGTCTTCTCTTTCTTCATAAATTGAAGACAGACCGGGGTATTCTGATCTCTGAAATGGAGTAAAGCCCATCTCTAGGGCCGAAGGAGCCAAACTCGTCGTTATTGAACGAGAAAATGTCGAAATAGTCGACGCCGATGTAACCAGCTTCGAAGGCGCCGAAAATGGCGTCGAAAAAACTGGAAGGGGTCTCTAAGAATTCGAGAGGATCGGGATCCTAATCGAGGGCATCGACGACGGTCTCGGCGTCGTGCCGGAGGCCCTTGAAAACACCGTTGGCTGTGGAGCCTTGGTCCTCTTTCATTGGCGTCGAGTCGATCGACCGATGCGTCGAGGAACCTTTCGACAACGGCGTCGATGGTGCCGACCCATGCATCGAAGGAACCCTCGACGACGGCGAAGACGGTACCTTCTTACCCGATGGCTAATGGTGCACTCGGGTGGAATGTTTCGCCGGGTGCTGCGACTCGCAGCGTTATGATTTTTTGGGTTTTTCACCCGGGGTATCACCCTCAGCTGTCTTCGAGGGGGCCGAGGCCACGTTCTCGAAGGCGCTTAACATTTTCTTTCTGAATTCCTCCCACTCATCTTGAGAACTGTTTGGTGGGACTGGAAACTCTTTCCGGCGACACCGAAGACGAGGAATGGGACCTTCGACGTCTCTTTTTTGAGTTTCTAGATCTCGACGAATGGTGGGAGCTGCTTCGAGATCTAGAATGGGAGTGTTTGACGGTGAGGAGACGAATGCCTCGACTCAGCCAACGAAACCTTCGAGGAGGATTTGGCTGACTTACCTCTCTCGAGCTTCCCCTTTCGCTCCTTCAGAGCTTTCGCCGTCATGGACATGCAGTCCTCAGACTCCGAACAATGGTGCTCGGACCCCAAGCACCATAAACAGACCTGTGTGGATCAGTTATTGACATTTTTTTTTACTGCAGTCTCGACATTTCTTGAAGCCGGATGGCAGCGTCTTCGGTTTTGATGAAGAAGCCATCGAGAACGATAAGGAATATTCGTCGAATTAGATTTAGATAAACCTGACTGAACTGAGCAACGACATTCCGAGGCCCCACGAAGCACGGAAAAACGGAACTGAGCAACGGACGCAGCGCGTGTCTATTTATGGGCATGGTGACGTTGGTGCTGATACGGTGGCCGTCGAGGGACATCGACTCGGCGGACATCGACGCGCAGCGCCCTCTACAGAAAATATTTCAGAGGCCAGCAAGCTGGAAACGTATTATCAAAGATAAGGAATACGTCGGAGGACACAATCCCTTCGAAACCAGAGATTGATTATTAGTAGAAAGACGGATCAGAAACGAAACTGCAACTGATTGTTTCTTTACAGAGGATTCCCAGCCTGACGACGGGGAATATTCATGAGCATGTGAATCCATGCCAGACCCCATGCTGGAGAAATAGTTATTTCTGTCATTTTCAAATACATGACCGGTATCCTATAAGGCAACAAAGCACATGGAAAACCAACTAGTACCTATAGATTGAGTGAAAAGAACTATTTACTTTCTTACCTGCTAACGTTCTTTCGATGGGATGTTCCGATGACGTATTCCATATCTATTATAGGTAATCCCCAAGCTGTGCTGCTTCGGAAAATTTCCGGCGTCTGCGTTGATGACGTAGATACGCTGTCCCCGAGGGCCTCCGTACGTCACTGGATATTATAAGTAGGACGCACGACGCCCAGAGCCTCAGTTGTAGTTTTTTCCCAGAACGTGCAGCACCAATCTTCTGCCAGTAGGACCACAGAAAGCCCTGCTTGAAACGTAAGCTGCAATCGCATAAGAAATTCTGTAGCGGGGCAGGCTGGGAGGGTACGATATGGAATACGTCATCGGAACGTCCCATCGAAAGAACGTTACCAGGTAAGAAAGTAACTTGTTCTTCGAGGGGATTGGTTGCTCCGACGTATTCCATATCTATGACAGACTCCCAAAGCAGTACCAATGTATGGAGGAGGGAACAGAATTTAGAAATGTATAATGCCAAATTAAATTGCAGAATAAAGGACCGCCTTGCCAAAGGCCAGATCCTGCCCATGGATAGAATCTAGGGAATAGTGTCTCACAAAAGTATGGACCGAAGCCCATGTGGCTGCTTCACAAATGTTACGAATGGGAACACCCCTCTGCAGTGCAGTAGAGGCAGCCACACCCCTAGTAGAATGGGCCTGTAAGCCTACCGGAGGGTCCTTACCCACCAAGCGGCAACATTCAGAAATTGCCAAGATAAACCATCTAGACAAAGTCTGCTTAGTAACAGCTTGTCCCAGACGCCTTCCAGCGTATCCTATAAAGAGCTGATCATCGACTCTGACCCGGGACATGCATGAAATGTAGAAACTTGAAGCTCTCCTAGGATCCAACCTATGGAGCCTCTCTCCTCTTCCTTACCAGGGTGCGGAGGGGGATTGAACGCCAGAAGAATGACCTTCTGGCTTAAATTAAAATCCAACAACTTTCGGAAGAAAGGAAGGACGAACCCCAAGGACAACCCTGTCTTTATGAAACACTGAAGGGTGGCTTAACAGAGAGTGCCTGCAACTCACTCTGCGAGCGGAAGTAACCGGAACTAAAAATACAGTTTTAAGGGTTAACAGTCTTAAAGGACAAGAATGTAAAGGCTCAAATGGAGCACCCATTAGGAATTTTAGAACCCGGTTCAAATCCCAACCGGGCACCTGGCAAGGTGACGGTGGAAACACATTAGTGAGTCCTTTCAGAAACTGAGAAATTAAAGGAATCTTACAATAAGAACACTCCTCAGACAAGCGCTTAAATATGGACAGCGCCACCAGGTAACCTTTGATGGTACCCACTTGCAGGCCCTTGTGGGCTAAGGAAATCAAAAAAGACAGAACCACAGGAATGTCACATGAAAAAGGATCCACATTCTGAACCCTGCACCAGTCGCAGAACTTTCTCCAACGGCAACGGTACAGGGACTTTGTTGCAGGCCGTCTGGCCGAAAGCAACACCTCTGTCACGTCTTCAGGGAGGTCCCAATCCCTATAGCTCAACCTTTCAGAAGCCAAGCATGAAGGTTGAGGGATCTGACCTCTGGATGGAGAACCTGACCCCCGTCCCGTGAGAGCAGATCGTCTGAGTAGGGAAGACTGTGTGGAGGGCAGATGGACAAGTCGAGACGGTCCGGGTACCACGTTCACCGGGCCCATGCCGAAGCAATGAGGATCATCCGGGAACCGAACCTCCGTAACCTCCGCAGCACTTGCGGAATGACGGGGACTGGAGGAAACGCGTACAGCAGTGGGAAGGACCACTCCACCATGAACGCGTCCCCTAAGCCTCCTCTTGGAGGAAATTCCCCGGGGTAGAATCTTTCACACTTCCGGTTGACACTGGTGGCAAAGAGATCCACTTGTGGGGTCCCTCAAAGGGCGAAAATCTCCAGGAGAATCTCCTGAGCCATCTCCCACTCGTGAGAGATCGTGCTCTGCCTGCTCAGAGCGTCCGCCGTCTCGTTTTTCTCTCCGGCCAGATGAACTGCTGAGATCAAAATTTCCTGCTGGATGGCCCAGAACCAGAGCTGCATCGCCTCTCTGCACAGAGGAAGTGACCCTACCCCCAACCCCCTTTTTTGTTGAGGTAGTGCATGGCCACTGTGTTGTCTGTCAGAATCAGGACATTCTTCCCTCTCACAGTTGGCAGAAAAGCCTTCAGGTCAAGCCTGACAGCCCTCAGCTCCAACAAATTGATATGGAGTCTGGACTCCGACAGAGACCAACGACCGCTGACTGTCAACTCGTTGGCATGAACTCCCCATCCTGTGAGGGATGCATCCGTTTTAATAGTCACCTCCGGCCAGGGTAGCCAAAACGGAGCCCCCTTCATAAGATTGCCTTCGACAGCCCACCACAGAAGGTCCTGGGCGACCGAGGGCGGCACCTCAACAGGATCTGACATTCTGCCGGAGGACTGTGACCACTGCATCGAGAGCCCACTGCAGAGATCTCATCTGCAGCCGCGCCTCTGGCACC
Organism: Ambystoma mexicanum; assembly: GCF_040938575.1. Classification (NCBI taxonomy): domain Eukaryota; kingdom Metazoa; phylum Chordata; class Amphibia; order Caudata; family Ambystomatidae; genus Ambystoma; species Ambystoma mexicanum. The sequence continues at coordinate 424,452,862 of NC_090934.1, read as the reverse complement.
AGAAGAATGCAGGATGCCATGAGGCCAAGCAACCTCAAGAACTCGAACGCCGGGAGACTCTGGGCAAGTTGAAACTTGTGCACCATCTGCAGAATGTGATGAGCTCTTACTTGGGTTGGGAAACACTGCCCCAGGGATGTGTCGAGCACTGCTCCGATGTACTGGAGCCACTGTGTTGGCGTCAAGTGGGACTTCAAGATGAGGGAGAAGCCCAGCCTGTGAAGGGAGTGGCAGGTGACTGACAGATGATCCAGGACTTGCTCGGGAGAGCGCGCCCTGATCAAACAATCATCCAGGTAGGGGTAGCTGTGAATCCCCCCTTTCCTGAGATACGCTGCCACCACCATGAGCTTGGTGAAGACCCTCTGGGCGGAGGTCAATCCGAATGGCAGGACCCGAAACTAAAAGTGCGAGTCGCCAACCGCAAACCTCATGTACTTGGGATGAATCGGCACATGAAAATAAGCATCCTTGAGGTCGAGAGACACCAACCAGTCCTGAAGTTGAAGGGCCTGGAGTACGAGAGAGAGTAACCATCCTGAACTTGTCCAAACCACGCAAGTCCATGATGGGTCTCAATTCCCGTCTTTTTTCAAAATCAAAAAATAAGGGGAATACCATCCCTTGTTCCTCTACGCTACAGACAACAGTTCTATGGCGCCTTTCTCCAGCAGGGATTTGATTTCCTGCGCAAGGAGCGGATCCAGACTCCTCAAAGAGATTCCCTGGTGGATTGTCATGATTCCTCTGCCGGAAAGGAAGACAGTAGCAGTGGGCTATGATCTCCAGAACCCCCACACCTGAAGTAATGGCACGCCATTCTACAAGATGCTGCGCCAGCCTTCCCCCAACTGGCGAACCATGGGACATGGCCTCATGACTGAGCTGAAGCGGCTGCTGCAGTGCCTGAGGGCAAAGAGGCAACTGCCCGAGCGGCCTTGGTACCTCGATTACCTTGTTTTCCACCTCTGGTACTTCTACGTTGGCCCATTTGACTTGCAGCTCCCCTCGATCTACCAAAGGAAGAGTAGTATCGAAAGGAACCTCCCCTCCATTGCTGTCCCCTAGGATGAAAAGGCAGAGGTTGGCGAACTGCAGCGCTCAACGACTTTGCTGCTGCTTTGGAGGTCTGCAACCTCTCAAGGCTCTCGTCAGCCTCTCTGCCAAAAAGATGGTCACCATCAAAGGGCATGTTTAGAAGCCGGGCTTGTACATCCAGAGCAAACCCCGACTTCCGCAACCACGCGCATCACGGTGCTCGCCGCCATGGACCGGCTGACACAGTCTGCCACGTCTAGACCCGACTGAACAGATTCACACATGGCATCCTTGCCATCCTGTACAAGGGCAAGAAAGCCATCCCGTTCCTCTCCTTTGGGAATATGTTCAGCCGCCAATGAAACAATTCCACAGAGTGTGAGTGAAACGTCCTAAGGCACACACAGAGTTGGCTGCTTTCAAAGCCATACCCTCAGAAGAAAAGACTATTCGCCCAACCGTCAAAACGTTTCTCGTCCCTGTCAGGAGGGATGGTAGGGTACGACGCCGGTTTTGCTGGGGCCGTAGCCGCCTGCACCACCCAACTCTCTGGAGTAGGGTGCATGGACAAGTAGCCGGGGTCGCCACTGGATAGGCAGTACCTTTTCAGTAACGACTTACCCACTGTCAGGAGACTCTCCGGAGCAGTCGAAGCCGCCGCCACCCTTCGTTGCAAGGCCATATGGAATGGCAGTACCGAGTCAGTTGGTGTACCTTGGTCCAAGATATCTGTCAGGTCAACCTGCAGAAAAGCCACTGGTGGCGCAGACCACCCCAAGTACTCGGTCACCCTTGACATCAGCCACCTGTATGAAGAGTCAGCATGCGTACCAGGCTCAGGCCTGCCGAACTCAACCTCCGGGGAGGTATCAAGACCACTAGCATCGTGCAAAGACTGACAAAGTCTTCACCTGGCTATGACCAGACAATATTTCGTCAGGAAGCTCATCGGGAACCTGACCGTCCTCGGACCCTTCCTCCACCTCAGAAATATAATCCAGAGGCTGGAATAAATCCCTGGAGGAGGGCAAAGAAAAAGGCTCAGAGGTCTCACCGACTTCTTCAGGGCCTTCCTCTGGGTTTCCACCGATGCACGGGGTACCTCCGATAAAGCATCCTCGAAAGGCGACGAGGGCGTCGACAGAATCTGCAGATGGCTTAGACTCAGGCCTCGAGGGCGGAGCCCCGAGCGAGTCCTTCGGCGGCCTCGGCGCCGATGACTTCCTCGGAGGCAGAGCCTCCAGAGAGTCACTTGACGGACATGGAGCCGGCGTCTTCTTCGAAGACCTCACAGGCTCAGACGGTCTCGAGGGCGTCGAGGACTGGGAACTGGAGCGGGTATGGCTAGAGCGATCCACCTTGTCCGATCGGGACCTCGAAGGCGGCCGATGATGGCGCCGACCTCCCGAGCCCGAAGGCGTGCGAGCGGTGGCCCTACCACGTTCCCTGCCGGCTTCTTTCGAAGGCGCAGACGGAACAGAGCCTCGTGACTGAAAAATCGCCATCATCTCCGTATGAAATGCATCCCATTCTGCAGGAGAAGAGTGCTTGTTGGGACAAGCAACCCACCGACGGACGGAGTCCTCGAACGAGGAAGGCGACCGGTGACAGCGCTTCCGCGAATGCTTCAAAGAGGCAGAGTAATGGTGGGAACCACTTCGGGACCGAGACCCCCTGGACTTACACCGACGACGCAGAGAGTCGCCTCTCGAATCGTCGGTCGAAAACCCAGCGGATTTTGACTTTTGGGGCTTGGAAACCCTACCGACAGAAAGCTTCTTCCGCTCCCATAAGGCCTTTGATGTTAACGACTGGCAATCATCACAATCATCCATGGTGTGGTCCTCACTGAGGCACCAGAGGCAGGTGTCGTGCGGGTCTGGAAGCGACATCTTGGAACCGCAGTCCCGACATTTCTTGAAACCCGGCCGCGGGGTAGAAGACAAAGACATGATATCTTCGCAAACGGACAAGGTCGGAGACCGAAAGAATACAACTCAGAAGAACCGAGGCGCACCAAGAGCGCCGAAGCGAACACGTTCACGGAAAAAACGGAACTGAGGCTACGGGCGTCGTGCGTCCCACTTATAACATCCGGTGATGTCAGCTCGACGGAGGCCCTCGAGGACAGCGTATCGACGCAGGACGCAGACGCTGCAAATTTTCCAAAGCAGCACAGCTGTGGTGATTACGTGTCATAGATATGGAATACGTCAGAGGAACCAATCCCCTCTAAACCAATTTTGCATCCTCAATAATGAGATTAGAGCACATTGAAAAATTGTGCGCATTGAGCTCACGTGCCCGACAACCTTGTCTGTGGCTTGTGGAGATGTAGGTGAGGCAGCTCAGGAAAAAAAGAGGGGCGAGGTTTGTTCAGTCGCGTCTTGTGCACTCAGGTAAAGATGTCCCTCGCCTACAGGTAGCCAAAGAAACCCTAGTTATAGCTATGCTACACATGGCCTACGTTGTTCTTCAAAAATTCAAACTATACAACAATTGCAGTGGAGTATGTATCACTCCACACACACTACCTGTTGCCCCTTGTGTTCACGACATATTTACAACATTCAAGGACCCCTGAGAAGTCTAGTGGAGTGAATACAGTCATTTAAAGTCGCTCGGTGGTGTCTAGATCGGGACAAAAACGTCTCTGCATTCATCCTATGTGTAATAAATACACCTCTAACCTAGTTGTTCCAAAAGGGCCAAATCCCCAAAGACAAGACCGTCTCAGTCACTGTGGCGTGGACTCGAGCTGGACCCTGCGCATCATGGCACCAAATACACTAACCTCCTTGAAGTCACATGGTGAGTCAGCTGATCGTGCCAGCTGATAAATCCCAGGACGAATCGGGCAACGCCACAAAAGGCAGTTTAATTGGTCTTTGAAGCCAGGTGACATATTGTGAACACACCCACACACAATGTGTAGCTACGCTCGCAGGGAGCACCACTCACTCTGATGAAAATGACCACATTTATTTATCCCGTGTCTGCTGAAGGGGCATAGAAGGGGACTAGTTTTTGACAACCTGCGTACAATGTATCAGAAAATGGTAAAACAGTATTCAATACATGAAATATACCCGCTCAAAAATGGATGGATGAAACCCAGATGTATTATCATGGTGAGGCACACCATTCCCTGAAGCAGATGAGATCAGTCACAGACATTTACAGTCTTGGCAGCAACATTACTTCACACATTATTTCAAAAACAATTACTCAAAACATTACTGAAACATTAACAGTAGCACTATTTTCATGTGCAAGCTACCAGTGTCATGGTGGTATATTATTTCCTAAGCTACCACAGTTGTTCAGAGTGAAATGCAAACAAAACTTAGTACTGTTTTTGCCGGAAAATAAACACATTTACTGTTTCCGCCTTTAGATTACATTATGGTGTTCTTATTAGGCTATTAGTTTGCACTCCCTCCCCCTTATTATGTGTTATATTATGCACCAGTCTCTACCGCGCTACCGTCTATAGATGTTTGGGGATAATTTTCTTTTTGCCGATATTGCAATTGGGCTAGATGGCCAGATATTCATGATCCGGGGTTTACTGCTCCCATGTTAGGACAGGGTCTACCTGGGGCTCCTGAAGATATAAGGCTAGTAATGTTAAATGCCTTCTTGTATGCCCGACATTGATAGTCCTAGTCTTGTTTACAAATAAACCACGTGATATATAGTACAGCGGGTAGCGAAACACAATGTGCAGTTGCCTCGTTGGACGCCAAGAAGGCATTTGACTCAGTGCATTGGAACTGGTTGTATGCCACAATGTGGAAGATGGGAATTGGCCCATAGTTTATGAGATGGGTGCGTTTGATATACATGAAACCAATGGCTAGGGTCAGGACAGGAAGGGAGTACTCGGTGGCATGGCAGTTGCAGAGGCACCAGACAAGGGTGCCCGCTGTCCCCAATGTTATATATCTTGGTGGTGGAACTGAGGCAGCATACTTGAGGCAGGAATACGGGGATGTGGGCATAGAAATAAACGGGGTGAGACATGTGATATCAATGTACGCAGACGATGTGCCGTTGTATGTGCGAGACACTGAAATTAACTTGCCATACATAGTGGAGATGCTGGATAACTCTAGCATCTTCACAGGTATTAGCATAAATAAGAAAATCAGGTCTGTTCGTTAGCGGCCACTGCAGGGAAGACGGAAGAGGACTTGCCAGGCCTCTCCCTGCCCTGGTGCAAGACTACCTTTAGATATCTGGGGATTAACATACATCAGCACCCTGCTTGAGAAGTACCAGGTTACTCACCGTAGTGACCACCTTAGTCCTAGTCCATAGTCCCCTTTCCTCCATACTTATGGGACATCTCTCTGTCCTGTGGGACGGGACCGGAGCACTTTGTAAAAAGCATCAACATTTTTTTTTTAAATGCGTCCCTCCTCTCTTTCCTGCATGGGGCCCGGCACGCGGCCGCAACCCCGCCCACCTTGGCTCCGCCCCGCGCATCGCCCATCAGTCCTTTTCTAATCGCAGGGTCATGGCCCATTAGCAATAACAGAGGAACCTTATTAGAGGGGACGGCGGGCAGGCGTATGGGGGAAAAGGGACTATGGACTAGGAGTAAGGTGGTCACTACTGTGAGTAACCTGGTAATACTCCTACGTCCCGTCCCCTTTCCTCCATACTGGGAGATTCCCAAGCACTCCTTACAGGAACTATGGGTGGATGGAAATACCCCTTACTGAAACAGGTTCTTCAGCACAGCCTGGCCGAACTGAGCGTCCGCTCTAGAGATCATATCGAGGCAGTAATGCTTACAGAAAGCAGATGGGGAGGCCCAAGTAGCCACTTTAGCGATGGACTCCCAGGGAACATACTTTTGAAAAGCAACCGCGGCTGCCTTGCCTCGCACCCGATGTGCATTGTTACCTTTAGGATGTTTCAGGTTTTGGACGGTGAAAGATTCCGTGATACAGGCAGAAATCCATCTGGAAATGGATGCCTTAGACGCCGGCCTGCCCTGGTGTTTACCGAAGGTCACAAACAGTTGGGAAGAGCTCCGAAGCTCGGAGGTCCTGTCCAGGTAGAACTTAAGCGCTCTTCGGACATCCAGGCAGTGTAGAACCCTTTCCGCCTCCGGGGCAGGGTTCGGAAAAAAGACCAGAAGGGAAATCGACTGATTCAGATGGAATTCGGTCACTACCTTAGGTAGGAAAGCTGGGTTCGTCCGAAGGACTACCTTGTCCTTGTGAAAGACCAAGAAAGGATGCTCCACCGACAGTGCCTGGAGCTCACTCACTCTCCTCGCTGACGTAACGGCTACCAGAAAGGACACTTTCCAGGACACGTACTGGAGGTCAACCGTAGCCATTGGCTCAAAGGGTTTATGGCACAGTGCCGTCAAGACTACATTTAGGTCCCAAGGCAGGTGGAGACTACGAACCGGAGGGTAGATGCGTGTCAAACCAGCAAAATGTCTTCACCACCGGGTTAGTTAACGAATAAGAACACCGGTCTGTAGAGAGGTAGGCGGAAATCGACGAGAGATAAGTCCTGCAGGACAAGACATGAACCCCTGACTCTGCTAGGGAGGAGACGAAGGACAGCACCATGTTAATCGTTGCCACCCTCGAGTCCAATTCTTTCTCCAAACACCAATGACAGAACCTCTTGTATTGAGATCTGGTCGAGGGTTTCCTGGCTGCCTTGATAATGCACATGTTATCCGCAGACAAACCCAAATGCTCTAGAGCCGTGAACTCGGGCACCATGCCGCCAAGTTGAGCGATTGTGGGGAGGGGTGCCACATCTGCTGTTCCCCTTGGTGAAGAAGATCGGGAGTTACTGGTAACCTGATCAGCGGACACACCGACAGGTGTTGAAATTCTGAGAACCAAAACCTGGCCGGCTGCCACGGAGCTATCAGTAGAAGAGAACAGTTGACAGAACTTTTCAACTTCCAAATTGCTCGATGAACCAGAGGAAGAGGCGGGAAGGCGTAAGCCCTCATGTTGTACCATGGGATCTCGAGTGCGTCCCCAAAGAGAGGAGGCTCCCAGCCCTCCTCTGGAGGCATACTGAGGAAGCTTCTTGTTTACCGCTGTGGCGAAGAGGTCCAACTCCGGTGTGCCCCAACGTGAGAAAATCCGAGAGGATCTCCACCTTCAACTCCCACTCGTAGCTGACCACTGTCCGCCGGCTGAGGGCATCCGCGGTGACATTCAGCCGGCCCGGGATGTGCACTGCAAGCAGCCAGACCCCATGAAGCACGGCCCACTCCCAAATCTGGATGGACAGATCCACGAGAGGGGGAGACTTCGTTCCCGCTTGCTCGTTTATGTAGTATATTGACGACGCATTGTCCGTTCTTATGCGGACCACCTTGTTGACAATGAGAGGTCTGAACGCCTTGAGCAACAGAAAAATCGCCAGAAGTTCCAATTGATTTATGTGAAGGAGCTTGTCCGAGGTGACCAGAGGTCCGAGACCTGAAGAAGATCTAAACGTCGCACCCCACCCGAAAAGGGGAGGAGTCTGTCGTGATCGTCACCATGGGGGCTGGGTCCTGGAACCCCACGCCCACTGACAGGTTGCTGAAAGATGACCACCAGTCCAGGTCCACTCATGGAATCCAGAATCATTATCCGTTTGGAATCCGGGTCCACAGCCTGATGCCAGGAACTCCGAATAGAGCCATCTGGGTCCGTCTCATTTTGAGACGAGCAAGAGGAAGAGCCAGTACACACGAGGGCATGAGGCCCAGAAGCCTCTGGAACCACCAGGCCGACATGCGCTCTCCGACTGCGTAAACATCTGACACGTGGCCAACAGATCCACCATTCTGTCCCCGGTCAGATACACTCGGCAGTCTATCGTGTTCCAACGAAAACCCAGGAAAGACAGGTCCTGTGAGACCGTCATGGAGTATTTCCACCAGTTCACCGACAGTCCAAGATGGAACAGGAGCTGAAGGAGAGACTGGAGGTTGCCCGCTACTGCCAACGGACAAGGGCTGCGTAGGAGCCAGTCGTCCAAATAGGGATACACATGGATACCCTGGAGACAAAGATAGGCCGCAATCACCGTCATCATCTTCGTGAAGACACGCAGCGCCAAACTGAGGCCAAAAAGAAGCACCCGAAACTGGAAGTGCTCCTCTCCCATCTCCTTTATCGGTTCCAAATCAGGATATGCATGTACGCATCCTGAAGATCCACGACGCTGAGCCAATCGCCCGCTTGCAACGAGGAGTGAATCTGGCCGGGCGTGATCATCTTGAATTTCTCTTGGGGTAGGGAAAGGTCTAGGATGGTGCGCAGGCCAGCCTGGTTGGGTTTCGGCACCGTAAACTGCTGGGAGTAAAAGCCCTCCCCTCGCTCCCCAAGGGGAACGGGTTCCACAGCTCTGAGAAGCAGAAGTTTCTGAACCTCGGCCTTGAGGGAGGGTGAGCCCGACAGCTGAAAAGGAGGGGTGAGATAGGGGGTAAAGGTAAGCGGAAGCCCGCTCGAGCGACTGACAAGACCCATCTGTCTTCTGTGATGGCTTGCCACGCCTCCCAATGAGACGCAATGCATCCTCCCACCGGGGTCTCGCGCAAACGCGGAAAACCCTAATTTGGCTGGTTTATCGGTGGCGGTGCCACCTGAACCTGATGAGGAGGCTGAGGAGCGGGAGAAATACCGCGTGTGCTGTTGTCTATGGCGGTTATTCCCCGCAGGAGTATCCACTCTGCGAGATTTGCGGTCGAGGAAGCCCCTAAAACCAGAGGAAGGTCGACCTTGCGACAACGGCCTTTGAGCCTTGAAGGGAGCTTTAACCAGAACAGACAATGATTTGGCCATCTGAGTGCTGTCTTTGGTTTTGGTGAGCTCTACATCAGTAGAAGAGTGAAAAAGCTCCTTACCATCAAATGGAAGGTCCAGAACCTTGTCTTGCACCTCCTTCGAGAACTTAGTGGCATGTAGCCACGCTTGCCGCGAGGTATCAACCCCAAGCATCAGCCCCTAGCTGACGTGTCTACGTGATGAGCCGCAGCCTCCAGGAGATCCTGGGCCAAGACCCTGGCATCGGAAAGGGCTCCTCTGAAATCCTCCAACTTCTCGACCGGGATGTGCTCCTCAAACTCCGACAGACCTCTCCACATCTGCATGTTAGCTCCCGCCAAAATCAATTCTGCATTGGCCTGCCTGAGCTGCCAGGCCGAATTGGCAAAGATTTTCCTCCCTAGGGAGTCCAGGAGCTTGTCCTCCTTTCCCAAGACCTGAGTCGCCGTCGCGGAGGAGGATGCTGCAGGTCTGGATTGCAACGTGGCCGCAGCCACCACTGTGGAGGAGGGAGGCAGACAAGACTACAAGGCCACTTCTTCCGAGGAATGTAGCCTGTACCCCGCGTCAATCTTTTTATTGACAAAAAGTCCCGAGTGTGGCTTTTCCCAAACTCTTCGGACCTCGGCCAGAACGTCCTTCTGCAAGAACAGGCCGGTACGCTCCAAAGGAGACAAGGTGAACGCCCCAGAAAGCACGCCCTCCTGCGGAGCAGGTGCCTCGGGCAACGGAACATCTAAGCTCATCATGTCCAGTTCCCGGTCATGGAAAACTCTGGTAGAGCGGGGCAGGTCATCGTTGTCCTGATCGCCTTGAGGGTCATCTGACAGGTCAGGATCCTGCTGAGCCGTGTCAGGCACTGCCTTGTCCACTGGGGACAATGGCGGCACAAGCGGAAGCACAGGGGGAGGCACCACGGACAAGGGAGGCGCCGGCGGAACCACCGTCGGAACGGGCAGAGCCGGAGGCGCGGGTGGACATATCTCCTTGAAAAGCCCTTTGAAATATTCCCTCATTGGGTCGGTGCGCATAAGCGCTTGAAATTTACCGAAAAAGGCGTCCTCAGGAGATTGTTTCGGAACCTGAGGAGGCCTCCTATGAGGTGGACAAATCCAGGGACATAACAGGGAAGGGTGCCACACCGGCCCCTCCGGCGACATATCCACATAAATCAAGGGAGCCGCCCCCGCGGGCAATGAAACATTGTGCGGAAGAGGCATCCAATCATATTGGAGGCGGTTCCAATCATTAACCGGCCGCTAAGGATGCGCACAAGGGACCTTAGGTTCACCCGAAGGACCAAACCCTACACCAGGGGCCGATGGCGTAGTTGTAGGGTTAGTACCTAAAATGGCCACCGTGGTCGTGGCGGGAACAGCCGCCATTTTGTCCTCATCTGAGGGGAACTGCGGCACGTGAGGAAGTGAGGCAGGGGTCCCCGTCGATGGGTCAAGGGTCTTCTATTTTAGCCTCATCATAAGGAACCTCGGCAGAGCCGGTTCTATGAGGCCTGGAATGTTTCTGCGACATACCAACCGCCAACTGAGCCTTCGAAAGAAGAGCCTCGGCACTGCCGGTAAAAGAAGAAACTTTCTTCTTTGCCCCCTCAACAGATCTGGTGTCACCACAAGAGCGGGAACCGTGCGCTGTCACAGACAGGGCCTTGCCCCGGCCCCTCAGAACTGTTGGTATCCTTAGCCTCTGTACGAGGGACCTCGGACCTAGGCCCGGTAGAAGCCTTATCGGCACGGGCCTCGGACATCCGTTCGGTAACCTCAAGCCCAGCCAAGACCTCGGGGTGTACCCCGGTTTTGTTTTTGAGGGAAGCCTAAAGAGCGGCCTCAGAGCAAGCTACGGTACCCCACGACTCAGTAGAACTGGGTCTACAAACAGCCTCCACAGGAGGGGCCTTGGAGCGTACTCTGGTGTTTACAGGCCCCTTACGGAGACCCTCGGAGAAAACTCCGGTAGAATTATTAGGCCCGAAAGGCACCTCAGGGCGAACCCCGGTAACAGAGTGATCAACGCCCCTCCCGGCTCGAGAGGAACCCGGGAAGGTATCCCCCTGCTGGGGTGCTCTGAAAATTAAAGAACTTACCAGGCATTTTTTCTTCTCGTCGATTTATGCCTGAAAATGCTAAGGAGGAATCCGTCCGAACACCACCTCCCACCGCTCCAACCGACGTTGAAGTGACCGGACCGAAAGGGAGTCACAGTAAAAAACAGGAGTCCCAACGGTGTTCCGGACCCAAACACTCTAAACAAAGAGGATGGGGATCCGCCCTCGCGAAGCGACGGTGACACGAACAGTCTGGAAAATCTAGTTTAAAAGACAGACTAGTAAACGAACGCTAGAGAGAGCCAGATAGGGAAAAAGGGAAGAAAGTCTTCCGAGGATGCAAGTGCGTCCGGCCCCGATCGTGCGGAGAAAAGGACTGATGAGCGATGCGCGGGGCGAAGCCAAGGTGGGCGGGGTTGAGGCCGCGTGCCGGGCCCCACGCAGGAAAGAAGGACATTTTTGAAAAAAATGTGGATGCTTTTTACAAAGTGCTCCGGTCCCGTCCCACAGGACGGAGCGATGTCCCATAAGTATGGAGGAAAGGGGACGGACGTAGGAGTACATGGAGAACACAGCACACGCCAAGGCTGGGTTGGACGCGTCTATTGGGTTCTGGAGTAGACTGCCTCTGTCAATGATGGGGAGGGCGGCATTGTTAAAAATGGTGGCTCTGCCACGACTTATGCATTGCTTTGGGAATGTCCCATATGACATCCCGAAGTTGTTTGAGAACTGGAGAAGTTGTATATAGGGTTCTCGTGGTTAGATGGATGAAATAGGGTAGCCCTGTCCACACTACAGAGGCCATATGACCAGGGCAGATTGTGGGTACCGAACTTCGAGCTGTACTTTTTGGCGTGCCAACTGCAACATGTGGTGAAATGGATGGCCGATTATGCCACAGTAGAGACGGCATTACTGCAGCCCGCATTGCGGTGCAGGTACCTGAGAGATCTGCTATGGATTCCTGGCAAAGAAAAGGGGAGCCCCTACCTAGTGTAACTGGGTGTCCGAGTCTGGAACAGAGCCTGTGGGGGGTTGGGAATGGCAGACCAACTTTCTCCACAGATACCGATAGTGGTGGTCCTGGCATGCAGGAAGGGAGACCGGGCCACGATAGAATCCAGGTGGGAGATGTGCGGAATGGCCACAGTGGGGACCTGAGAAAGGAGGGCGGGTGGAAAGCATTTGAGGATGTGCGGGAAGAAACAGGGATGCGGGCAGGTCAGTACCTGTTGTACAACAGTCATGGGCGTGTTATGGAAAAGATGGCCCAATGTCGCAGAGGGGGATATTGGCAACAAGGACATTGAGATGTTTCTTACAGTGGCGGAAGGCGGACACGCTGTCTCGAGGCTCTATGAGACTGATAGGCTGCACCTCGCGGTCAGAACTGAAGTACAAGAGCAAATGGGAACGGGAATTGGGGAAGACGTTTGAGGAAAATGAATGTGGAGAAATAAAACAATATATCAAGACGGTATCCAGGAACGCCAGATTACAGCTGATACACATGTATATAGTTCAGAGAGCATATCTAACACCTGCAGTTATCTCCACCTTTAAAGGGGCCGGGATGCAAGAGGGAGGAAGCTGGGCTTACGCATATGTTCTGGGGGTGTCCAGTGATACAGGGGTTTTGGCAGAAAGTAGCAGACAAAGCAGCCCAAGGAGGCATCAATTTAGAGGTTAAGACACCGGAGGCATGCATGCTTGGTCGGTATAAAAAGAATACTAGAGATAAATCATTAAATAAGCTCAAAGATTTGATGTATATAATGACTAAGCGCAGCATAGCAATGGGGTGAAGGAACACGAGGGAACCGAATATGATCAGATGGTGGAATGAATTGGATAAGTTGTGTACAGCGGAAACAGGGGTGTGGGAGAAGGCACTCAGAGCAAGATGAAGAGTCAGGATTAAGCCTGAAAAGATGGATAGCGCCGACAGTAACATTGTGCGCTAAAGTACGGGTGGACGGGTGCGCGCAACAGGTTGAGGAAGTGGATGCAAATAATATACCTGAGTGATCAGACAACAGGTAAACTATGTGGGCGGGGGTGTTATGGAGAGGTCGTTTATGGGATCGTAGGGAATTTGTGATTAAGTAAATGATGCGTATTGTATTAGAGCCTGTTGGTTTAAAAAGAAAACACTAACTGGTGATGCAAAACTGCTCACAGAGAAGGATAGGACCAATTAGGCCTTGCCTGTGGTGCCCAGATGCATGGTGGGTCTCACAGTGCCAGTTTCCTTTACTGTGTAATACATCCTGGGATACAGGAATCATGCCAGGTTTATGAAAAGTAGAGGTGCATGCGGGTCAAATCTTCTGATGTACTGAATACATTGGCTTCATACACTCCATCCAAGAAGTTTAGTTTACATTGCTTCTTATAGTACAGTTATTTTAGATGTTCCAAGACAACATTACAATCAAATTCAGGGTACTAGACATTTGGACACCTTTTTTTTTTAGATTTGGGTATCATACTACTAGCTCAGCTCTTGCTAGAGAGATTGGTGCAGTTCACCTCTGTACAGATATGAATATTTAAAGATTACTGTAGGTGAACCTCTGACCTATGTAACCATTTTACTAATATATCCTTCATTTCTAAAATTGTTACTATTGCATCCGTTTAAAAGTAATGAAAATATATGTTACAATGGCATACTGTAAATTCTCTTTATATATACTTCGATGCATTGGAATGAACTAGAGCTTCAATCTCGTACTCCTTTAGGTTGTTCTCGACTCCTTTGGGTTGTTTTTTCACACATAACCCGCATCTATTCTTTCATCTTCCTCCTCACTATACTTACTAGGCACACATTACGTAAGCTATGGGAGATTGGAGCTCTTTAAACTGGTGTTCTATTACGTTTACTCTACTGGCACTTTCTACACATTTTTTCTCAATAGGTACACGCTTCCTCAGGTATGGGAGGCCCTTGTTATTTAAATAAGGCCATGTTCAGAACAATGCTCCCGCTTTCCCTCTCTCTGGCCACCCTCCGTGGGCCCTCTTCCTTCGCCTTCCTGTGAGGCAAAAAACCTTGGAGCCAGATTAGACTCCACCCTCTCTGCACATCACATACCTTGCCAAGAAGGCCAACTACAAGCTGCACCTCCTCAGAGCTATTCTTCCTTTTCTCACTTTCCCCCAGAAGCTCACCGTCTCTAAAGCCCTGGTTCTCTCTAGGCTGAACTACTGCAACAGTCTCTTTCTCAATCTGCCTTCCTCTACTCTCCACCCTCTGCAACTAAACAAGAACAGGATTGCGAGACTTATCCTTGGCCTCAAGCTGAGGGACCATACCGCTCCAGCCCTGAAATCCCTCCACTGACTGCCGGTGGATGCAAGAACCTCTGCATTGTCCACAAGGCTTTCTGGGGCCGGGGCCCGCACTACATCCAACTCCCTCTTCAAAAATGCCTTGCTTCTCAAGCCGTGCGCTCAGCTACCTCCATTTCTCAGAGGATCAAACGCTTCTCCAGGCAGAGAGTGGGGGTAGATCTCCCCCTTCTGCAGGTGCCTCGATCTGGAATGGCCTCCCTGCCTCTCTGAAACTTGAGCCGGACCACCTGAAGTTCCAGAAGCAGCTCAAGATCTTCATTTTCTCCATCCCCTGCTGACCACCTGTCTTAAGCAACAACTAGTTGCTTGGCTACCCCCAGAGTCCCACTGGGTACCAGGCTCCTCCATGATCAGTCTCCCCTGCACTGCCTCTGGGTTTACCGCACACTTGGGGGCTGTAACTGTAACCTCTACAGTCCCCTGCCTCCTTGCACTTACCCAGAGCGCCACACTGCCATGGCTGTACTTAGAGCAATGCTGCCCTGATTGCACTTTCCCCGGCACTCCCCCAACCCATCGCTTCCCCCTGCACTTTGCGTTCCCTAGACAAGGCCTAGTAAGATCATTTGACTGTCTTCCCTCCATCGTCTTGTCGCGCCTAGAATCACTAGTGTACAGGCGCGTTATAACTGACATATCAGGTCTTTTTTTAGGCATATTGAGGGTCATGGTGTGGCATGGGTTCCCATTATACTATTCTTTTTCAAATGTCGCTACAGCTGTACATTGTAAGTTGTAATGTTAAAGGTATTTATACTGCACACTGTCACCACAGTGGTCCCCAGGTGCTCTGGCGTATCTGAAGAGGACGGTGTGAAAAACGGGGGGGCAGGAAAGTGGGAAGGATAGTAGAGTGTAGTGGGAATAAGAAACAGAGTTGTGATGTCCTGTTCGTAGCTTCAGTTCGGTTAGCACTGTTCACTGAGTTTAAGAGCTGTTTTCAGGTCAGTGCGAATTCCCATGTGCTGTTGTGCAGGGTTGTATTGTGTTCGTTTATTGTTGCAATGTGGTAATTTCTATAAGAGAAGTGTATGCGTAAAGGTGAGGTTTTTTGAGTTGGCTTATCAGTTTTCCTTACCTCTGTTTTTGCGTTTGAGCTCAACATCTATGATTATCCTGTGTGATTGGGATTGTTCTTTGGCCGTCTAGTTGGTAGGGATGTTGAGGAATGTCACTTTTCCTCTGTATTACTCTGGTGGTACGTGTACTTGGCTGATGCAGGCGTGTTTGCCCCGCCCTAGGGTTGACTAAGTTTAGTTTTGAGGATTCTGGTCCCTCCCTGTCCATCCCGTGTGGATCCTTAACTACCTAGGTTTCCTCTGTGGACTAGTGGTATGTCGGCATGGGTGGTAGGGCCCCCCCCTCTCCACCCGCTGGTTAGGGAAGATTAAGTTGGGGGTCATGGGTTCTGCCCTGTGATTCTCATTTGCCGCTGGATCTATGCTCCCTAGTCTTTTCGTTCCGGTTGCCATTTATATACACTATCTGGCACTCTAAGACAGGTTGCTGCTGCCCCCTCTCTCTCCAAGGATTCCTTTGGTCCACTCCATTTATTTCCATTCTTCTCCAAGATGGCCACTCCAACTCGATATATTGAATTATTAGGGTTGGCTCTGAGGACGGAGAGTCCTATTTCTATGTCATTTCCCCCATGAAACAGGAAGGACTGGTGACTACAGCCGGTTGCAGCAGTGGTTCCCTGCATGACAATTAACAGGCACACTTTGTGCACCTTGCGGTTGCCTTTATTCAGCACAGTACGAGGTGGTGAATAATTGTAACAGAGGGTAAGGGAATAGTTTCTTACCTGTAACTCCATTTCTCCAGCATTGGTATCTTTCATGGATTCACATGCTTAGAATATTCCTCGTCGACTGACTGGGAACCCTGGGTAAGCTTATATAGCCTTTTCCTATAGGAAAACTTTCAACACTTTAGTGTCCTATCTACGTCGTTTTGGGCCACGCACGCCCTACCAAGACGTAGCGGTATAAATGCCCCGCCCCCGCGGCTCCTTCCAGATTTCGACCCCTCCAAGTGGAACGGGGTGAAACCAGAAAAAATGCGAAGATTGCATTTCGGGGAGGCCGGAGAGCGCATGTGAATCCATGAAAGATACCAATGCTGGAGAAATGGAGCTACACGTAAGAAACTATTCCCTTCTCCAGCATTGGATCTTTCATGGATTCACATCCTTCGAATAGAATGCACAGCAGTGAACGTGAAACAATGAAGGAGGTGTAACTGCAATCGAGCAATCACCCCATTCTGCCAAAGAAAACGGTACCATGATTACATAAGATTCGAGATCAACCACCTGTCACCGTATTGCATACCGCAATATACACAAGTTAAAAAACAGGGTACATAGAGCACGCATTGGCACCACATACGCATATAATTAAAAGCATATATATATATATATATATATATATATATATATATATATATCCATATCTGCATGTATAAACACATATCCAATCAGCATAGAACCCTCTCGAAGAGAAAGGGATTACCTTATTGAAAGAGATGCCGCAAGACTGCTCGGCCCATTTGCACCTCGTCCGCATGCTGTAGTTCTAAGCAGTAGTGGCGGGTGAATGTATGGGGCACTGACCATGCTGCTGCTCTGCAAATGTCTGCCAGCGGGATCCCCGCCCACAATGCCGTCGACGACGAGGTCGCTCTGGTCGAATGGGCTCTCGGACGTCCTTGCAGCAGATTTCCCGCTTTCGAGTGACAGAAAGCAATCGTCGACGAGACCCATCGCGCCAGACCTTGTTTCGAAATTGCTTTCCCCTTTGCTGAAGGGCCATACGCATCGAAGAGCTGCTGTGTCGATCGAAGTTGTTGGGTACGATGCAGGTAGAATTTTAGAGCTCTGACATCGAGGGTATGCAGAACCTTTTCCGCTGCCGACGATGGCGTTGCAAAGAAGGTGGGTAGGACCATGGTAGAGTGTTTATGAAAAATCGTAGGAACTTTCGGGATAAAACGAGGACTCGTCGACAAGATCACCTTGTCCTTGAAGAATCTGAGATACGGAGGGTCTATGACCAATGCTTGCAACTCTGAGATTCGTCTAGCCGACGTTATGGCTATTAAAAAAGCCACTTTCCAAGATAGAAACTTCATGGACGCCGTAGCCATTGGCTCAAAAGGTGATTTCATCAAACCTGCAAGTACCAAGTAAAGGCTCCACGTTGGTGGAAAACGCTTAACCGGGGGAAACGTCCGAAACAAACCTCTCATGAAATGTTTAACCAATCTGTCACTATACAAAGGCATAGAGTTCCTCCTTCTTGTGAACCTAGAGATGGCCGCCAGGTGAAACTTTAGAGATGAAAAAGACAAGCCACTCCTCGCCAAATGTAACAGATACGAGAGGATCTGTTCTGGAGTAACTCTCAGAGGCTCCACTTCCGCCTGCCCTTGGCACCACACACAGAATCTTTTCCACTTACCCCTGTAAGACTTGTTGATGGAAGGGGCCCGCGCAGCCTGTAATATTTTTTCCGATGGAATGGTCAAGGCCCCAAACTCCGAAAAGTCAGGAGCCAAGCCGTGAGGTTGAGACTGTTCGGGTCGTGATGCCACACCGTTCCTTCGTTCCGGGACAAGAGGTTGGGCTCTTTTGGGAACGTTATCGGGTGGTCCGCTGACAGATGAAGGTCGGAAAACTATGGTTGTCTCGGCCAACACGGCGCTAACAGGATGACTCGGCACCTGTACCTGCGTATCCACTGCAGAGTCCTCCGTATCAGGGGAAACGGAGGGAAGGCATAGAGGAACTTGTCGGTCCACGGGAAGGAAAAATCTTCTCCCACTGAATTTTCCTGTGGCCATCTGCTGGCGTACATTTTGCACTTCTTGTTTGCCTTCGTGGCAAAGAGGTCCAGCGTCGGTTGCCCCCATTTCTGGAAGACCTTCGCCAAATGATCGTCGTTTATTTCCCACTCGTGAATCTGGTCCATCTTTCTGCTGAGCGAGTCCGCCTGCTCGTTTTTCACTCCTGGCAGATGATGGGCTATGATGGATACATCGTGCTTCAGCGCCCAGTGCCACACCTGAGCCTCGATGGAGGGTCCTGGACCGCGTACCGCCTTGCTTTCGTAAATAAAACATTGTTGTGGTATTGTCCGTCAGAACACTCACTGTGGATCCCCTGATGTGAGGCAGGAACGCTCTCAGGGCCCAGCGAACTGCTCTCAATTCCAGAATGTTGATGTGTAGGAGAGATTCTTTCTGAGACCAGCGGCCTTGTGTCTGTAGAGTGCCCATATGCGCTCCCCAGCCGGTTAGGGACGCGTCCGTTACAACTGTGAACTGGAATTCCGGTTCCTGTAGAGGCACTCCCTTGGAAATATTCCGACAATTCCTCCACCACTGTAGGGTTGACATGAGCTCGACGTCGTCGATGGTCAACTTGTCTGACCAAAGGCCCTGAGACTGCGTCCAACAATCTGCCAAAAACTGTTGAAATGGCCTCATGAAGAGGCGACAGTTGGGCACTAGATGAATGTAGGACGCCATATCTCCCAGGATTGACGTATATTTTCTCACCGACAACCTGGAATTGATCTTCAGCTGGCCTGCCAAACGACTGATATTACTCTTTTTACACACACTGTTTTTTCGTGTGGTGCTCTACAAACAAAGGCTGAAAACTAGTACGCCTATAAAACAATAAATGTTGAACCCAAATGCTCTGGATATCTAATTAATTTGATATCTCAGGCTACCCCGGAGCATCGAGTGTTACTACCTTGGAGCAAAAGAAAATATATAGAGAAAACTGCTGTGATAGCTTAGTGGCTATTTTTAATTATACAGTTATTGTTTAACAAATAAACATGATCTCCCAAAGGAGCATTTACAAAAAAATGGTACTTTCAAAAATCGAAACCATGATCACTAAAATGCACAGTGAATTACATCAAATACTATGGAACATACATTCTGGTATTTGACAAGAAATAAACATTTTCAAACAAAAAACCATCCACACAATGTGTGATTAAATCCACAGTCTATATGATGAGTTGAAAAAACAAAATGAGGAAAATAAAACAACAAAAAGCAAAATCCCAACACATCCTGATTTTGTGTGATAGGGCAAAGCAACCAATCCTAGGGTCTCTTGATAAACTCCCACAAGTTGACCCTCCAAGTCATCAGGAGGACCTGACCTCTGGCATTAGTTTGGAACCACACATGCTCTGGGCTCCAAACCCGAGGACCTGACAATCGGTCCTTTGGCCGAGGCCACCAATACATCAGACTCTGGTGGGGGTCGCATTTGGTTGCTTTGCCCTATCACACAAAATCAGGATGTGTTGGGATTTTGCTTTTTGTTGTTTTATTTTCCTCATTTTGTTTTTTCAACTCATCATATAGACTGTGGATTTAATCACACATTGTGTGGATGGTTTTTTGTTTGAAAATGTTTATTTCTTGTCAAATACCAGAATGTATGTTCCATAGTATTTGATGTAATTCACTGTGCATTTTAGTGATCATGGTTTCGATTTTTGAAAGTACCATTTTTTTGTAAATGCTCCTTTGGGAGATCATGTTTATTTGTTAAACAATAACTGTATAATTAAAAATAGCCACTAAGCTATCACAGCAGTTTTCTCTATATATTTTCTTTTGCTCCAAGGTAGTAACACTCGATGCTCCGGGGTAGCCTGAGATATCAAATTAATTAGATATCCAGAGCATTTGGGTTCAACATTTATTGTTTTATAGGCGTACTAGTTTTCAGCCTTTGTTTGTAGAGCACCACACGAAAAAACAGTGTGTGTAAAAAGAGTAATATTTTTGATGGGATATGGTCAGTTCCTTGTTTGTATAACAGCAGTTTTGATGCCCTTAACCTGACCTTCCCAATACTTAGGGTTTTCCCTCCAGTTTACCTGCCAAACGACTGAGCCTGGTGATCCTGTCGAGGGATGGTTTGACTAATGCCAGCTGGGTGTCGAACTGGGCACCCAGAAACAGTAAGCTTTTAGACGGCGTTAATGAGGATTTGTCGAAGTTTATCGCAAACCCCAATCGTTCCAATAGGTTCAATGTGTCCTGTAGACTGTCGTGCGTCGACGACGGGGAAGATCCTCTCACCAACCAGTCGTCGAGATACGGGTATACATGGTGGCCCTGCCTCCTCAGCCAGGCTGCCACGGGAGACAGGCATTTGGTGAACGTTCTGGGGGAAGATTTTAGTCCAAAAGGGAGAACTGAACTAGTAGTGATTGTGTTCCACCACAAACTTGAGGTATTTCTTGTGTCGCGGACACACCGGTATGTAAAAGTACGCATCCTGCAGGTCCAGAGACGCTAGAAAATCCCCTTCTTGAACTGACCTCATTACCTCTTGGAGCGTGAGCATCTTGAACTTTATGTCCTTCAACGACTTGTTCAGTTCTCGCAGATCTAGGATGGGACGCCATTTTCCATTCGGCTTTTTCACCACAAAGTACCGGGAGTAAACCCCTTGACCGCTTTGCGACGACGGGACGTGTTCTATAGCCCCTTTTTTTTAGCATAAGTGCTACTTCCTGCAGCAACACGCTCTGATGGGAATGAGCTACCCGCACCGGTGGAATATGCGGAGGGTTGCTTTTGAACTGCAGGGCATGTCCATATTCTACGGTGTCCAATACCCATTGATCTGTGGTTATCAGCTCCCATTCCTTGATGTAACATGATACTCTGCCCCCCAGAACGTTCCGATGCCCGTCATTGCTGACTCTTAGCTCGCTTATCCCTCGCCGACGACGAGAAACCTGCCCTTTTCTTAGGGGCTTGGTAGTCCCGGCGCTGTCTAGCTACCTGTGAAGCTCGTCTGTATCCCCGAGAGGAATATGTTGATCTACCGAAGGAACGGTCCCTGGAAGAGAACCTGGAGTTCCCCGAAGCTCCTCTGAAGGGACGAAAAGACCGGGAACCCCGACCACTCTGGAGAGCGCCCAAAGAACGCGCAGTGTCCGAGTCCTCCTTCATGCCCTTCAGAGCTTCGTCGACCTTCTCGCCAAAAAGGAGGTCTCCTTCGAAAGGCATATCCAGTACCTTGTACTGCACCTCTGATCGGAAGTTGGTGCATTTCAGCCACGCCTGCCGTCGGAGGACCACACCGTTGTTCACCTGCTTGAAACCAGACTCTGCAAGATCTACTGCGATGTTAAATTGCATGATTTGAAGCTTCCTCACCTTCCCTGACTAGTAGCATAGCCGCTTTTCGATGTTAATCCGGAAGATGTTTGAGTATGGGTGCCAGCCGGTGCCACATTTCCCTGTCATATCTAGCGACGATGGCAAGAGAATTGGCCGCCTTAACCGTGGTAGCACCTACCGTCAGGACCTTCTTGCCGAACGCATCTTGGCGTCTAGCATCACTTTCTGGAGGGGTCGTACACTTGTGTTGAGCCCTCGCCTTTCTCGTCGCCGGCGCCGATACCACAGAGTCAAGTGTCAGTTGTGAGGAAAGGCACTTGGGAGTTGAGTCCGCGGCCTTGAATTTCTTTTCCAGACGACCTTTAACCGCTGGCTCTGAGAAAGGGTGACGCATGGTTTGCAGACCTTCCTTCCACACATGTTCTAGGATGGGGACTGAAAATACTGATTTTCTCCTTTGACCCATGTGGTCGAAAAGAAAGCAATCTTTCTTTTCCTCCTCTTGTGCCAGTCCAAATTCCATGCAGGCTTTAGCCATCATGTTATGGAATGACCCGATATCGTCTGGAGGAGACGGGTGGGCCGGGCTCCTCGGCGTTTCCAACTCCATATCGGACTCCCAGGTCGGATCCCTGGAGGGGGAAGTGAGACTATTGATGATGCCCTGCTGCCTGATTCCGAATCCAACAGCTCCCCTTCCTCGCGGTGTGGAACCGAGGGGCTTGCTTCTGGAGGACCTGCGGCGGGGGTTGCAGGTGGAGGACGGCTAGACGGGCCCGGGTCGTCGACGACCAACCCAGCCGCGGCTGTTCGAGGCAGTCTATCGTCCAGTGTCCGTATAAGAGATTGCAGCTTGGATAAGACTTCCAATGACAGAATCGATTGTGGATCCAGCAGGGGGTAGAACCCAGACAGCTTTCAGAGACCGGCCTGGTAAGTTGCAACCCCAGGTCTGCCGGGGCAGCTACCCTTTCGACCTCGTCCCCCGAAGACACCGACAAGGCCTCTTGCTGTAGGAGTGTGTCCGGTAAAACTGGGTCGTAGACCTCTGGGCACCAGGCCCTTTGCGGGATATCCATCGACAAAGCCATAGTTGTTCCTGTCGGCGTCGTCATCGATGTCTGCAATGCAGGTGCGGTAGATGTTAACTGCGTCAATGGCAGAGAAGTCGACGACCGCCCAACCGTCGACGACGGTGGTGGTCGTGCAGGTTTATGCGTTGCTCTGAACTCGACCTGCGTTTTTCCTTTTCTCGACTCGAGGTCGATCCATGACGATCGCCTGAGGAGGATTTGGATTTGTCTTTCTTTTCTCGTCAAAGATGAGGACGAAGAGGCACCTTTCGACGCTGAGTCCTTGGAGCGGCCTTCCGACGACTCCTTGACCACCGGTCTGGACTTCTTCACCGGGGGCTCCGATGACGATGAGCGGCGCGGGGCCCCTGAAGATTTCGATGGCGAGGCCACGCTGCGTGTCGAACCCACCTCTGAAGGCGGGTATGCCCCCGCTCCATCGTTCAACCATGCGACAAGTCTGCGACTCCGATCCTTAAGGGTTTTCTGGGAGAAGCCCTTACAAATGTCGCAGTCGTCAGCCGAGTGGTGAGGGTGCAGACAGTAAATGCAGTCCATATGCGCATCCCCCTCGTAGACCACCTTTAGGCCGCACGTAGCGCACGGGCGGAAAAGTGCTTTTCCTGACATCAGGAGAAGAGTGTACCCTAACCAAGTAGAAAAAACACGAGGTGTTCCCACTTTGGAGACGGTCGAAATCTGGAAGGAGCCGCAGGGGCGGGGCATTTATACCGCTACGTCTTGGTAGGGTGTGCGTGCGCGGCCCAAAACGACGTAGATAGGACACTAAAGTGTTGAGTTTTCCTATAGGAAAAGGCTATATAAGCTTACCGAGGGTTCCCAGTCAGTCGACGGGGAATATTCTAAGCATGTGAATCCATCAAAGATCCAATGCTGGAGAAGTGGTAGAAATCTCTGGTCTGACGTTGACCTTTTGCTTTTTCTCTTTGGTGTCAGGTCCACAGTGAATGCAAGTATGGCGATTAGTGATGCGTCTTTTTCGCATCCCCTCATTTCTCTTCCAATTTAAAATCGGATGTCTTTTCTGAAGGCATCACATTCAGTGTCGGAGTATTGATGCGTGCAGTCTTTATAACTTATTTTGGTGGCCCATGATTCGTAGAGCAACCGTTCACAGTCCTTCATGGAATAGAAAGGGTAAGAAATACATTATGTTTAGTATTTGATGTCATAAAAAGGACCTTCATGGCTTCGATGCTACTGGCAGCTTTCTACAACACGATTTTTGTCATCTTCATCCCTCAAATAGGTACACTGTCCCTCTGAGGTCCTTTTATTATTATTATATGGATTGGTCGTTGCACCCGATAACTTGGGTATGATTCATTGTACACTTAGAGTCCTTGGAACATTTTACATTACTGACTTTCTGGCATTTCTAATCTCACTTATAAACCTACGGTGTAGGCATTGATTCTTTTCAAAGATGGGAGCTGCTTCTTAATGCACAAATGGTGTTTCTAATAGACTAACTCATATTCTAGCTATTGTGTTCCAACCACTTCATTGAAGTTGGAGGAGGAATTTGAGGCATTGGTGATGGTCCTACAAATTTGTAGATCTTTGTAATGGAATTGAAATGTGGGCGTTTGTTTTGGAATTGTATTATACAAATGTACATATTTGTGAAATGGAATGGAGATTTGAATTTGCATTAGAAAAGAAGAACATACTTGGTGAAAATGTATATATTTTGCATCCACAAGTAAAAGAAATCTGCAAATGTTTGTCAAGCCTACAGTGTGAATCATTTATATTTGAAGGACTTGATTAATTCATTGAAGACTGTTTAATCATTGTTGGCGGTCTATAGACCACAAAGGTGTACAGGGGAGTCCCATCATTAGGACACAATTTTTCTCTAAGTATTGTGCACAACCTCGTGTCAGGGTTGTTTTACCTGCCCTGCAAACAAGAGTGTCACTGAACGTTTATGTCCTTTTCTCAGTGTAATATCATTTAGAGTAGGTGTTCACTGTAGACCAACATTTCCTTTCTGACTATCTTGTCAAAGAGTAGAAAAAGACCAGACAACGACCGAGGCTGATGAACATTGGGCCAAATACAACAGTATCAAATTGGCATACATTGTTGCAGTAATACAATGGTGCCAGGGACAGAAGTGCCTCAACTCCCCCCAACCTCTCACGACATGACCCAGTCACAATCCTCACCGGAAGACCCTACACCCAATTGGGCACCACGATAATACACCTTTTATTCAACAAATGAAGATCCAACTGTGCCTCGGTACGTTGGCAAAGGGATGATTGGTTGACAGTTCTGAAAACTGTTCCATGTATTTTTCTCGTCACTTCTTTCCACAATACTTTGTAGGTGGTTAGGATCACCAAAGAATTTCCCCTCCATCCCACCACCGAAAAGATTGTTGCTGGCTTCATGCAGCCGAGGACTTTCACCTTGGTGAGCAATGAATTTAGGATTGCAGTAACGTCAGTGGTCAATACTGGGAGGAAACTCTACATTTACGTGGCTGGGCATGCTTCAGGTGGCTTACAGGAATCTGATTTGGTTGGCTGTTTTCATGACCTCTGTAGGTAAGTGCCTCAACGCACTCACCAGAAAAAGTACAACCCACTAGGGAAAAAGGCCCAGCACACCTTGTGTAAGGAAAAAAGTTTTATTTCCACAAACATAGAAATGCACCAGCAGAGAACTCTGCCACGTAACGCTCTGTAGAAATCAATTTATGAAGCTATACAGCATCAGTGGCATAAGTTACATAGTGTATACATTCAAATGGCTGATTGGTCGAGACCGTATTTATAGGCTACCTGCTCCATAAGGGATGCCAGGCCATTGGTCGCAGCCATTTCTGTCCATCTGCTTCCACGTGGGCTCCACCTTGCGCGTCATCAGGCACAAAGTTACAGCTAATTGACAATTATGTGAAGAAAAACAATATTGGCTCTATCTCTAACCTGATGTACACCTTGTACCGCAGACATGGGCTAAGAGCATACTTCGAGGCCATCAATTCTAACAAACCACAGGTCGATTCCAGACACGTTGGCACCCAACCAAAACTCCCCACCCTCATTTTAGCTATGTGGTTTTATCCCTCCTGGCACTTCGCAGAACAAATCACGTGACCTATGGTGAAGGCAACTGATCGCTGCTTTAAGATCTTTTTGGATCGATGGGGCGGGGGGGTCTAACAGTTTTCTGGGTGGTGGTCTGAGACCGACTGGTACGTTGGAATGCTGGGGGTCAAGGGACTTGGGCTTTCGGGTGCTATTACTTAAAGCTGGAATGGGAAAGGTTGGAGGCTCATGCCCTCTTTCTCGTAGGGTCGCTTTTCAATGAGCTCTCCACCCCCTCATGGACTTGCAGGGCACATTCCTTCTGGGATGCGAAATGTTGGCAACATGAGACAATGAAGGGTCCATGAATCTCTGCAGCTCTGGCCTTTCTCACTGGTACCATTAGAACCATTCCGACGCCGGCAGGCGAAGCCGGTCAGCCCTCACCAAGGCCAACAAACCAAGGCCATTTCCTGTCCCTAGCCTGATGTTCTTTGCTGTTAACCCATCAGAGGAGCAGGAGCTCCGCGGCCACTGCAGGAGCAGTGGCCAACCCTAGGTGACGAACCAGAGTCTCCTTACCTTTCTGGTAAGGGCACAGCTAATTAGAAGCTATTTTGAAATTCTTAGCTTCAAGACGGAAATCTCGCCGCATCATACTTCCCAGAGTGTGTGTACAGACGTGTTCATTTGCACTCTCTCCACGTGCCAAACTACTGGCCTGCCTGTCCAAGATGGCCGTACCACACACCAACTCTATACCTGCAGACAAACTTCCTCCTTGATTGGGCAAGCAGACACCGGATTGGCTGTCGGGTGCTACATTAGCACCAATCAGACGCCAGCAGGCGAAGCCGGCCCACCCTCACCAAGGCCAACGAACCAAGGCCATTTCCTGTCCCTAGCCTGTCCACTGCCGTACACGCTGGTCTGATCATCACCCAACTGTGTTCCAGAAAAACACTGCAGCAACAATCGGATCTTTTAAAAACCTACGGCACCCTGCAGCACCCCAGCACTGATGCACCAACTATACTCAGGTACTCCCCTCAAAATACTGTCTACAAGTTGATACGTACCCCCCATCGACATCTGGAGTCCGTTTTTACAAGCCCGATTATCTAGCCTGCAGACTCTGCCACCTGTAAGACTTCCGTAAATATATCACCAATATAATACGTGCTCTCACTTTGCTCAACAATGAACGAGGCCCCTCTCCTTACCCAGATACTTATGAGAACTCATGTCGTTCCATATCATAAGTTACACCACCATACTATAAACACGTCAGCCGATTGATTAACAACCAAGGCACTAATTATACGTGTAAACTGTGCATTACTGCCCACTGCCATGGACTCGCAAATGTAAGCTACCTCCTCATACCTTGGAAAGTCGCTTAGTGGCACACACATTAAGGCAAGTTTGTTGCTTCCTCATCCGCTGTCTCCTATTAAGCTCTGTTGCACTAACTCTACATGTAGAACTAGCTGGCAAGATAGTTATTCTAATGCAAATGCCATTGGCTTTTATCACTGAACTGCCTGATGACTGTCGCTAAGCGCCAAATGCAATGTGCATGATCACTCCCGTTTATCTCGGATAGCTGCTAAACGGTTCAGTTGTCTAATAATCCTTGCATGCATTGTGAACATTATACCTACTGTAGCATGGTGACTTATGTTTCTCATTTTAAAACCGAATCAGCCTACTCTTGCATTGTGAACATAAGGTCTCCCATATAAAAATCGAACCAGCCTACTTTGCATTTTGAACGCTATGTAGTATAGTGACTATTATGCTTCCCATTTCAAAATCAAATCCGCTTACTCTTGCATTGTGAATAGTAGGTCTCCCACTTGAAATTGGAATCAGCCTACTCTTGCATCCCGATTGTTATACTTCGCTCTTGAAACCTAATCTGAAGCCTAATCTGAAGCCTAAGCCGAATGCTACATTACCCTCCTCACATTCTATAGTACTCCTACCCACTTCAAGGCAACTATGCTCGTTATCTGGCTACACTTCACCTCCTTAGCTATCTTATGTGCTCTGAGCCTTCTCTTTACGCCTATGAGACTAGCCCTTCTTCCAACACCACTCCATCAAACATGGCAAAACCATTACCTGGCATGCCTCCAGCATCGCTAGCATAAACCCCTGCCCTGTCATCTAGCAACCTGATCACCTCGAGTATGCAACCCTTCCTGAACAACCCCTGCAACACTGCCACAAGAAACACCAGACTTCGTGCCAGACTGCCGAAGCCATTTGAACCGCCTGCCAGGTCCTTGATTGACCCAAGCAGCCGAGCATCCACCATTTGAGACAAACCTTTTCCGTAAAAAAGACAACACCTAATAACCCCACTCTCGGTACACCGCAAACCTCCCCGGCTCAAAAACAAAAAGCCTAAACCATACCCCAGTCCACATGTATCTGAAGTTACCACTAGCTCATCTCGCCCAGCCCCAAATAGCCCTGCCACAGAACTCAATGGAGCACTAATAAATGCAAGATCCCTAGTGGCCCACGCTACAGAGATGATAGACATTATCACGGCAGAAAACTGACTTTGTGGCCATCACAGAAACCTGGCTGCACGCAGCAGCAGGCCCAGCCATCATGCTAGCAGTCCCAGCGGACTATACCATCCTGAGAACAGACAGACCTGAAGCACGTGGAGGAGGGATAGCCCTCATTGCCAAAACTAACCTCACCATGAGACTAGCCCCCCCTCCCTAGATGTCACGTCCTGCAAAACCCTCACAGTTAAACTACCAACTGCCAACTCCCAAACTCTTACCATCCACCTGATATACAGACCACCAGGCTCCATAGGCTCATTTGACGAAGACATAGCTCTCCTATCAGACAATTTAAAAAAAATACAACACAGGTCCTACTGCTCAGGGACCTTAATTTAGGTTTTAACGACCCCAAAGATGAGCATTCCACCTCTGTGGCTCATACCCATGCAAATCTTGGTTTCACCCAGAGAGTAGACTCACATACCCACAACAAAGGTAGAATACTTGACTGGGTGGCAGAACATAATTGCAATGCCACGAGCATGGCCAATACCCCTCAAATCTGGACAGATTACCACCTCCTCACCTTTGCCCTAGCAACCAAAAGACCCATTGCCACGACAAACCCCCTTGCACCACCTACACTAACTAGATAGAAAAAGAACATCACTGTTGACAAATTTCTACCCCTCATCCTACCTTCCCTCAATTCTCTACAAGACAACTTAGAGCCTAACCGTCTCGTCGATGAATATAATAAGTCATGACCACTAGCCTCGACACCATCGCACCGCTAAAATTGAGACAAAGTAAACCCAACAGCCATCTAAACTCTTGGTTTACACCACACCTAAAAAACCTCAGACAGGAAAAGAGAAAATACAAAACTACTTGGAGGTTACATCCCTATTATGAAAACAAAATAAACCTAACAAACATATCTTCCCAATACAAAAAAGCCATACTACTAGCAAAACAAGAAACCTTTAATAATAGAACCACACAAGCAAAAGTATGAAAGAACTATTTGTAATTCTAAAAGAGCTAGAATCCCCTATCCCGGTTCAAGACAACCGCATTAAAGATAAAACATGGGGCTCTAATATCCAGACTGCACTATCTAACAAAGTCTCCACCTTCAAGACAAAATTGCAACAACAAAAAAAAAAAAACACACCTCACTAACTACTTCAAATTCGGTACAGACTGATAACCTCATGCCCCCTCCCGAACCATCACGCCGCTTTAACTTCTCAATAGTTGAGGTTTTGGAGATTGAAAAAGTTATACTGTCCATTAAACCCTCTAACTTTCAAGATGAGCAATGCCTGGCCCAATTTATCAAAGATGCAGCACGCGACATAGCCCCTTTCGTCACCAAACTGATCAATGCCTCCTTCTCATCTGACACCATCCCCAGTAACCTTAAGGAGTCCCGAGTACAGCCCCTCCTTAAAAAGGAGACTCTAGACCCAGCTATACCAACCAACTATAGGCCAATTACCACTGTGCCCTTCCTCGTTAAAATCTTAGATAAGGTGGCTTACCTTCAGATACAAAAGTATCTGAAAGCCAACCACCTTCTAGGAACCCGCCAATCAGGCTTTCCGGCCCCAGCACAGCACGGAAACGGCACTCATCGATCTTAAAGCCCAAATCGATGAGCTTAGGGACAATGGTAAAGAAGCCTTACTCCTCCTCCAACTCTCAGCTGCTTTTGACCTGGTAGACCACAAGGTCTGATGCAACCATCTGGACTCAGCAGCACACTTCTCCAGGGAGGCCATAATAATGATACACTCCTTCCTTAGTGATAGTACGATGAGTCTTCTCTCCATCAGCCGCTGCTGATCCAATCCCTACCACCTGTAGAGGGCCCCAGGGCTCATGTGTCTTCCTGACACAAACATATTCACCAAGCCCCTTTTCGACGATCTGGACCATCTTGGTATCACCTACACTAATTATGTTGATGATTCTCAGATTCTCCTACCACTTTTAGGTGATCATAAGGATTCGGACTTGGTGAATAGAGTCTACATCATCATTCAGGCATGGATGGCCGCGCATGGCCTATGCCTGAATGATAAAACTGAGCTCATCATCCTGGGCATTACATCCAGCCTTAAAAAACTCAGCCCCGATTACATGTCCTTCAGCATTGACAACAACATTATCTAAGTTGCCAAAGAGGTAAAAACCTTAGGCTTTTACCTGGACTCCACTCTTACATTCACCAAACAACTAAACTCCATGGCCTCTGCCACTACACATACATGCAAACTTAGAGCAGGTAAACCCTTCCTCTCTATAAACAGCCGCATCACCCTAGCTAGTGCCCTAATCTTTACCAAACTGGATTATTGTAACTCCCTCTACATTGGCACTAACAAATACATCATCAAAAAAATACAAACACTCCAGAACAACTCCCTTAGAGCCGCCCTAAACATCCCCAAAAAAGAACACCTCAGTATGAAGAAGACAATATAACTGGCTATCCACCAGCGATAAAATAAAGTTGAAAACGGCCTCTCTCACACACAAATGCTTAAACAATGCAGCGCCTCAATACCTCACTGAAAGAATCAATAGGAAAGCCTCATGCAACAGCAGTTTCTCAGTCAAGGCAGCGCTGCTTTGGAACTCCCTACCCCATCCTCTTCGAGCTGACCAAACCTACATTAAATTTAGGCAGAACCTCACTAAGTGGCTTAAAGACTCCGACCAGTAACTGGCTCCAGGATAATGAATACCGCAACCAGCAAACCTTCCCACCTCCTGCCCCTCTAATTTCGAACCACCTTGTATATATAAAAAACATACTATGTCCTCACTTGTATTATATTGTATTATATTATTTAAAACCTGCCTTACTATCTCATTGCTACATACTTTATGTAACCCTATCTTCTATGTATCCATTCTATGTCTAATTTTTACTCATCGTACCTTACCTGTATGTAACTAAGCTGTAAGCCTTCTTGTACCCTTGAGCCCCGATACCTTCAGGTCTGGCGCGCATTACAAATAAACAAACCCAAGCTACAACCTATTCTCACCAGCATGCATTTTATTTCTGTGTGGCTCGGCCCTGGCTTCAGAAAAAACTATGCGTAGATTCCAATATGGCTGCTATGTAAAAAGGCGTTCGATTCCCATGTATAACAGAGCAAAACGCACACCATCCACCCTGCACTAGAGTCCCTGGCAAAACCCTCATCTCCCCAAGCAACCTCCACTAGCCCCTACTGCACACTTCCAGGCATGGGTCTCATCCGAAAGCCCTGGCGGGGCTTAGGACGACCCCCAACCCCATTCCCAACACCTCTTCCCAACTCAAAAGTCTGAATGCGAGAAAAGAGGATCGTAGGATCAGAGGTTTGTTTGGGACGTGGGGCAGAATAAGGTTAATAATGTTGCATAGTTTGCTGGTCTTGAAGAATGACAGTAAGTCCTCCGAGTGTTGTTGGGTGCTGTGAGAAACCCGAGGGTATTGTGCCAAGCAGACCTCTGGAATCTTTTTCAGGCGGCCAGGGAAGGGCTGTCGCTTTCAGATCCCAAAGGGAAAGACAGCACCAATCGAGAGGTTACCAACGAGAGAAGTGAACTTGCCCTTTTCGACAGAAGCCTGTGAAACCTCCAGAGAAGGAATCTTAAGACCGCAAATAGCCACTGTGTGTTGCAGCAGATGTCAACAGTATCCGGGCGCCTCCTCTGCTGGCAGACAAGCTGGGGAGAGGCGAGTGGCCCAATTGTACTGCCCTTGACTCTACAGACAAGAAAGCCAAACCGTTCATCACAGCCGCTGAGTAGAGGGGTGAGCAGATCATGTAAAAAAACTGATGAATGAAAATAGCAAGCAGCCAATTTAAAGTACAAAACTATTGATACGCAAGGGGAAAGCAAGCATAACAGCCACGTACCACGTGGATGTTCACTCGAGAAACTCTAGGCGATTACCCTGCTTTTGAACTACAGCAATCAGAGGGCCTTGGGAGAAAGGCGAGAAGGGGGTTCAAGTGGTCATACAGGGGTCTTGTAAACATCCTCTGTACAGTTGAAAGCCTTTGACCGACAGATGATTGTGAAACCAAGGGAAGCAAATCCTGCATCGTAAAAGTTGGCAAGAGTGAACTCGACCGAGGGATGCCGATAAAAGGGGGCGAAGTCTGAAGTCCCGATTAACAGTGTGTGACGAGCGCAAACCCGGCAGAGGTATGTCCACAGAATAAACGGATTAACGAGACATTAAATTGCAACAGTGTTACAGATGAAAATTGTGTTGAAAGCCATAGTGAAACCAGCAGAGAGAGGCTAACAATTGAGAAGGGTCTGAGACTGAAAGAGGGGGACCACATGGGTGAAAAACCATCACCCAAAAGCAAATAAAGACAACCAGAGAAGAACTCTGGTACCATTATGGAATTTTTGGTACATCATATTGGGATCTCATCAGACCCTCTGAAGAGAAGCTTGATTACCCGAAGGGCCTGATTCGGATTGAAAAGTTCATATGGATCTGAGCCCAAAACGAGGAAGATCCAAGGGTGAGAAGACATCACCAAACGTGCTTTAGGAAAAGATCCAGAAGGACCAGGGGCAGAGAGTTGTCCCTACCCCCACACCCCCCTGCTCCCCAGCGCTTGTGAAAATACTATTCCGGATCAGCCGTTACGTGCTTAAAAGCATGGGGAAGGGAGTACCCCTGCACTTGCGCGGTCTGAATGATACCTGGCCTAGTAGGATCGTTGTCTGTCTTCCCCTTGTTCCCCCCTCCCTGCCTCGTCGCGCCTTGTAACGCCTGTGTATAGGCGCATTACAAATGCCATATCATAGACTGCTCTTCTGACAAAGGAGACTTGGCCATCGAGGGCCCCGATATCCAAGACCGGAAAGGTCGTCTCGTGCTGGGAAAGCTCGAGAGAGTGCTGTGCGCCAGAGTCCTACCTTGTCCCATGATCAAAACGTGGAGAAGGGAGACCAGACTACCGCATCCTGACATTTGTGAACACTTTTCTTTCCTGTAAACACTATCACACTCTGTATTTAGCGTAAGGATTGGCAATAGGTTTTTCTTAGTATAGGCCTTTTTATTTAATAAGACGCCACTAGAAGTGCCTTATTGTTTGATGGTCGTAGCTTGCTTCCAACTTAGATTTAGGCTTAGATTAGGTTATTTTTCCAACCAGCATATACAGTTTAATAAACACCCTTGAACTGTGATCACTTGTGTGTCTTTACTGTTGCCACCACGAGTTCCTTACAGTGCCATTAGGAATCTTTTTTTTAATGCCTGCATTTATATTTTCAGACAATATCAAAATCGTCCATCATTAGGTTTGAGGTTTTGTTGACAAGTCTGGTGAATGATTCCTTTTTCGTTTTTGATAACTTTAATGTATCCTCTGAATGTTGAATCCAGTTACCACCATTTCAGGAAGGGTGTGTTGCCATAATGCTTCAAATGTGAGCTTGCCGTCTGCAAAAAGACTGGTGGGTGAAACAGTAAGTTACTTAGCGAATGACTATAGAGTCCAGTGTCATCCTTCCTCCACAATCCTGGGTAGTTCCCTTTTCATGCAATGGAAGGAATTTTGTTTTTGCTGGCAAAAATGACTCCGGGATACTTTTCAAATGAACCATGCACCCATGCACGCGGCCATGCCTCTCCCGGCACCACCACGGCGGCCTTTGCCCCACTTGTCCTTTTCCTTCCACCTTTGGCATACCAGGCTGAAGACAAAGTGTGCTGGGAAGGCGAAAGGTCATATGGAGGAAGAGGGAATACGGGCTAAACAGATAAAAAGTACAGTAGTCACTTCAGTGAGTAACCTTTGCCTACTTTACAGTCTGATACCCTTGTGAGGAATTCAACCATCGGCACTGAGTGTGCGTTCACCTGTTTCTTTTGTTGTTGAAGTTTTGTAATGAAATGGAATGTTGGAAGATCAACCCCCGGAAAATGTGTGGGCCTAATCAACAAACATTTTCCTATGCTCGCCGCACAACAAACACACAGTCAAGTGTACTCTGGGGGGTCACAGCCTACAGACACAGGCCTTCTGTCATGTTCAGCTGGAATGCAACAGCCACGGGTATAACAAAGCATCTGAGGAAGGGAGGAGGCAAAACCTTCCTCCTGCCATGGCCAGCCTAATTAAAATATCAAAGGCTCCATGGATCCGCCCTGTTCATTGTTAGTTCTGTGCGGTGGCAGCGCATACGGATTAGTTTATTGAAGCAGGCCTGCTAAGAGGCCTGGTCATAGAACTAACAAAGGGCAGGACACCAACACCTTTTTGATATGCATCTGTGTCCACTGAAGTCAGCTCCCACCCCTTAGTAAGAAGGGCAGTGAATGTTATGTCTGGGACAACTGTTTACAGTAGGCAACCCCTGCAGGGGTACCCCCCCTTTAAGAGGGAAGTAGTATGTTATTTGATGGAGACAGACTGTTCTCGCCATAACTTCAAAAGGAGACCTGCGCTTTGATCAGGGACCACAGAGAGCTCAATTAACCAGAGACCCTTTGATCCACACTAGACAGGAACATAGGTGGGACTTAGTAGTACATGTTTTCACCCCTTTACCTTTCCTGTTGCAAAGCACTCTGGTTATGACATCACGCATAACAGCAGATTGTTGTTGGGCACCCAGAATTGGTTCACTAAATGTAGACTTAGCCTGCACCAGTCACTGGGGCCCATTTGGCTTTAAAAGAATGCCGAGCCCCTCTCTTAGCAGATCATCCGACTACTTCAAAAAGGACTCTTCATTTGGACCCTGGCTGAAGGTACAGTCTGCCTTACAGCTTCTGCCAGTGAAAGAAGGCCAGGATTTGCAAGAGGGAAGCAAAGTACCTATGTAAACATCTCCCAGGGAACAGAGGGAGATACCGAACTCATAGTACCCATACAGTACCACCAGAACCGGTACTGAGCCAGCACACAGCGTGCCCTGCTAGGTTCTGCCAGCAAACTTCCTAGGTGGGAAGCGCCAGAGAGTCTCTGAACAAACAATAAGGCAGTTGCCTGCAAACACTCTCCTCAGCTTTGGTCCTTACACCTTAAAGGACGACACAAGCCCAGCGAAGAAGCTAGGAGGAGTGTTACAACAAGCATCAACCAGCATCCATCGTTTAAGGACATTTGAGGCAGTCGAGCCCTCGAACCGTGACCGGCTGCACCCTTGACCTGTCACACTGCAGTCACTAAAGCCATTTGAGACGCCTCGATCAGCGTTCCAGAACTGCCAACCAGCACAGAGACCACTATTCTTGACCCTTAGCCGCCATGTTGGCCAGCCTGCAGCCGTCCAGCCAACCTCGCTTGCCGAACTGCCTGCCGCCTGATAACTGCAGTTGTCTCCCATCTTGAACTCTGTCGCAACAGCTGCAAAGCATCCTGGAACAGACTTGACGCTGTTGAGGATCAAAATCATCTCAAGCACCAGGTACATTGTGGATCTGCCCCCTGGTCCTTCTCCGAAGGCCCCTAGTGACATTTACAACCTTGTTCCCTTGGTGCTGAAACCAAATAACCTTGGACAGTTAAGACGGATTGCTTTACCAACTACCCTTTTGTTAGTATCCAGAGTGCATCCCTTTCCCTCGTGAAACGGTCTGTCATCTGTGTTCCTTTACAGGGTAGGTTGTATTTTGTAGTGTGCTAAAACCATCTGTTGTAATAATAAATAGATCTGTTTATACAACCTTGACTGGACTGTCTTATTATTGGGTAATTGGATTTTAGTGGTGTTGCAACTAACCAACAATATACGACCTTGCAGAGATCAGCCTGACCTTCCGTTCATCTTAAAATTGTACAAGGAGGTTTATAATTTACTTGTGTTTCCAATCTATTTGGATCCCTTCTGGTGTATTAGAGGTGTGGAGCGGATTGAGGGTTTCAAAAGAGAAACATCCCTGTACCACTGGTGCCCCTAGGAAGTTGATTTGTCACACCCCTTCCACCATACTCACAGAAAAATACCAAGCAAGTCAGACCTAGAGAGTGGGAAGGACTTCCACTGATATAGCGAAAGGGTTCTGCAGTACTGCTTAGCCAAGCCAAGTGTCCAGACAGTATCACTTACCAATAGCATATAGTGGTGAGGGGGCTCAAGGACATGCTCGGGCAATCCTGGCACTGCAGATACTTGGTGTATTTTTGGCACTACAGATAATTTCCATAATAGTAATTCTGGGACTGCCAAGCCAACTCCAGAAGGTGGCCTATTCAAGGTTAGGGGGGGTGTGTGTGCATGGATGAATGTGCAATATCATCTTATTGCATTTTATATAAAGAAATGCCCTCCTGTTGAATCTTAGTACTGTCTGTAAAATGCTTGGCTGCCAACTTGGTGTGAAATATAATATAACAATACCTCATATTCAATGTTTGAGGGACTTTGTTTTAATTTGCTTATAGCTTATTTTTGTGCTAGTTTGATGGCCGATTCAGTAAATGCCACCATTACCTGTGTGCATATCGGCTAAACCACCCAAATGAACTGTAAACTGACGTATCTCATGCAAAGTAAGGCTGGAACCCTTACAGGTGCCATATACACTGCCCTCATATCCACTTTACATTGGCCTCTTCCTCCCTCTCCCCCACGCCACAATGTTCTTGCCTCTGGTGCATACTTTTAGGGGTCATAGTCTATGATTCACGAGAAAAATTCTTAAAGGAAACACGGTTGATAATGATTTTTTATTTATATAGCGCCTTAATCCAAAGCGCTTTACAGAGCACATATTTACATACAATATCACCCAGCCGAAATTGGTACTCATTTATCGACGTCGGAAGGATGAAAGGCTGAGTGGGCTTTGCCGGGATTCGAACCTGCGACCTGCAGATCACGCTCAGATTGCAGCAGTGAACGCTCAGCCCACTGAGCTATCTTACCGGTGATCATAGTCCATACACTGTACACGCATAGCTCAGGAGGCAAACTTGTATAAAAAGGTTGGTCCTTAGAAAGGAAACTACAATCCCCTGGCCAGATATTCACTACTGGCCTGGAAAAACAGAATGTAATCCTGAAGTACAACGCACATTACTCACAAGAACCAGAAATAAGATTACAGTATCTACTTAGATTCACATACTGTGCATATATAGTCTGACATCTAGTCGTAATCGCAGAGTATTTCAGTATTGAAGATCGAAAAGTGGCGACCTGGGCATGTCAAACACCATCATTGAGGTCCCCTTGGTTGTTTTTTCTGCCATGAGGAGAATGCGCGAGTAAGTACAGAAGGAAAGAAGGTGTAAGATGTCCATGTTCCTACAAATCAAGAGGGGAGGAAGGGTGGGCTCATGTGAATCTAAGCAGATACAAGCACCAGAAATACGATTAAGGTGAGTAATGTAGGTCTTCTGAGGTTTGTGAATCTGCATAGAATCGCATACTGTGCATAGACTAGCGAGCAGCACCAGTAGAAGGTGGTGGGATGTGAGAAGGAACAACAGCGAAGAGATGTCTTAACGCCTGTCCCCACCTGAGAATCAGTTTTAGAATGTTAATCTAAGCAGAAATGTTGTGTAAAGGTGTGAACCAAACTCCAGATAGCCGCTTTGCAAATAAAATCTAGACAAACATTGGCAATGAAAGCTATAGTAGCTCCTGTGCATAGAGTAGAATGTTCTCTAGGCGTAAAGGGCCAATCTCTCAGAGAGACATTTGGATATATTTAACAATCCATTTTAGAGATTACCAGCTTAAAGACAGGGCCCCCTTCTCTACAAGAGGCGCAAGGCAAAGTGACTTTCTCATGAGATGCGAGAACCACTGTTGAGGAGCCCACATTGTGTTTGTGTAAACGCCACTAGTGCTCTACAGGTAGCTTCACATCTGTGCTGAGCAAGTTTGCAAGAAGATTGTGTTCCCTGGAATGTGCTGTGACTGGAGGAACATGTGTTTGAGTACTCACTTCCAAATGCTTGCGACAGTTTGGATAGACATGGAGAATGAGAACCACCCTGCTTGTTTAAGGAAAACATGGCTGTGGTGCTGTCTGTTAGGATTAGATCATCTTCCTCTGTAGTTGTTGAAAAGCTTTCAGGGCTTTGAACACTGTTAGTAGCTCTAACAGGTTGATGCATTTGTTCGTTACTGATAGTGACCACGAGCCATGCACTGTTTGGGGGAGAAGGTGAGCTCCCCACCCCAAAAGGGGATGCGTCTTTGGCGAGTGGCTTCCATTGCGGGGGTGGTGAAGGATTTGCCCTTCAGAAGGTTGTCCTTTGACCACCATTGCAGGGACAGAATGAGGGCTTTCGAGACAACCACTAGATCATCCCATTGATCGCTTGTCTGACACCATTGGCTCGAGAGCCACTCCTGCACAGGATGCATGCCCAGACAGGCACGTGGAAACAGGGAAATGCAGGATGCCTTTATTCCTAAAAGCTGCATGGCTATTGGGTCCGAATAAGGGTTCCCAGAAATAGTTTCAATTGATTTCCTTTCGTTGATAAGAGAACCCCAGTTGAAAGAGGTCTACAGTCTTCTGGGTGTTTTCCAGACATGCCTGATTTGGGTCTCCTGTTATGAGCCAGTCGCCTAGATAAGGGTACACCAGACCATAGTGTCTGCACAAGTGAGCTGCCTCCAATGCCAGAACCTTGGTAAAAACCTTTGGGGGAAGGCAATGGAGAAGGGGAGTACTTTGAACTGATAGGGAGTGTTCTCCATCTTGGACCTCAGGTATGGTCTGTGCACTGGCAACATTGAAACATGAAAGTATGCATCCTTCATACCGAAGGTGGCTATGTAATCGACATGCTTCAGAAGTGGAATTACTGCCTGCAGTCGTCATCCTGAACCTCTTAGGCTTGACATACTTGTTTGCAGGGCGTAACTCTAATACAGGGCGCATGGTTAGGTCCTTTTTGGGTACAAGGAAGTATGTTGAAAAGATATCCTTGTTTACCCGATGATGTGGGAAGAGTACCCCTCCATTTTACAGCAGGGCCTCCACTTCTGCCTGAAGTATGAGGTGATGGTCTGGAGATAGTCATGTGTTCTACGGCAGGTGATCGAGATGTTTGAAGAAACTATGCAATAACCTTTGCCTACTGATTTGAGCACCCACTTCTCTGATGTGATCCCCCTCCAAAGCGTGGACGAAGCATGTTATCCAACCTCCTACTAGAGAACCATGGGAGGGGTCCGAACCACAGAATCGTTTGGTGGCAGGGGAGCTTCTGGCAGCTGCATTCCTACCATTTCCTCTGCCACGCCGAAACCCCTGCTGTTGAGGAGCCTGATAAGCGTCGGACGCTCCTTGGCCAGAGTACCAGTGTGAGTCTCCTGTACCGTAGGAACACTGAGCGGTTATATAGAAGGATTGCCCCAAAAGGAAAGGGCAGGTAATAAAAACCCTGTGCTGCACGTAGGACCTGCTGGAAATCTGTTGGAGGTTTTAATGTCTCATGTTCCTTTGCCGCCGAGAGCATCATCCACCACCTTTTCAAAGAGTGCTGACTCTTCAATGGGCTTCATCAGTGAGACTTGCGACTCAGGTTTAAAACCAGAGTTCTTTAGCCAAAATTGGGGTTTTAAAAGATCCCCTTTCTACTAACTCTCTGCCAGGTGTCTCAGCGGTGTCAAGCTTGTTTTTTTTAGAATATTCTGCGGGACCGGACATCCCTCCTGCACAATTGCAAGCAGCTGAGACTTGCTGGCTAAGGAACTTTTTGAAGTCTGTCTTATACCAGACCCCACTAGACATCACTGAAGCTGGTAAGCAGAGTAGTGTTATTGGCAATGCAGGTTCTATAAGTCGCTGAAGAAGTGATTTGTTTGACCAAGGTGTAGAGCTTTTTACAGTACTTATCAGAAGGAGCCTCACCCAAAGACAAGGGACTGTCTGCGTGCTTTCTGGTTGTGGTGACTTGCAGGAAGTCTGGAATGGAGTGTCCCCGAATATAGAAGGATTCAGAGGGCGAAGGTCGTAACATCCTCAACGCGTGGGTTCACTGCCCGAGTAAGGGGGGGCGTAAGTAAAGTAGGGGCAATCAGCTTCTTAATAGAGTCGAGAAGGGGTGGAAAATTCTCTTTGAGGATGTCCTCCACAAAGTCAGTCAGGCATCGCTTCCTGAGTAACAATTTTGAAATTATCTGCTGCCTTCATAAGAAAGTTATTGAAGAGCAGCTGGTTGTCAATCAGTAAATCCTCCCTGGGCTGGGGGACAGGAGTGGCGTCCTAAAAAATGTTGTCAGGCTCGGCCTAATGAGCAGGGATAGTGGCCCAGGCTCCCTGGACACATGCATGAAGCCAAGGGTCACGGTCATGCGACATGGTCATACGACACCGGATCTTGGCACAGATCTTGGTCCAGGACATAGAACAGGTCTTCATCTGGATCATACTGATCCCCGCTGATATTTTTCAGGAGGATCAGGTAATTCGAGTAAAGGAGAGGTAGGGTGGACCACTGGGGACTGATGCCTAGGAGACTTGCAGAGTTTAGGGTCATCCTTTAAGAAATAAAGTATCTTGTCAAATCTTGCTGAAAAGCCAATGAACTCCATACACTTCTCAAACCTTTCCTTAGTCCAGGAGCTGGTAGTTGGAGTTTCTGGAAGTGGGAACCTCCAATCTTCCTGAATAGGGCCTTTAGATCCTTGTAAGGACTGTGACAATGGAGAGGAGTCCTAGGTATAGCCTGGAGATTAATGAGTGGTGACTGGGGACTGGAACCATGGGAGTCCCAGTGGGGAAGGGCCTTAGTGTGTTTTTCCCTCAAATTAGGGTGAGTTTTACCTAAGTAACTGTGTTTCGACTTGTCTTTCGATGTGTCGGAAACAGGCGCCGAAACATTGGGAGAGGCACCTTGTGGAGTGGAAGACTTGGTACCATGCATCACACGCACAGGTTCAGAGAGTCGAGAACCGGAAGGTCCTCCAGGCCTCACCGGAGCTCTCAACGGCCCTGCGGGTGCCGTAGGATTCTTCGACAGTACCGTTTAGGGTAGCTGAGGGGTTGTGTGCTTAACCTTGGTGGTGCGAGTGTGTGGGGCCCCCGTCTCCAGTGGGTGGTCTCCCTGTAGCAGTGCGTTCGGCATGCCTAGTGGGGTTGGGGACGGGCACTCTGTAGTCGGATGACTCCACAACGGTGTCTTCGGCCTCCGAACTGCTGGAGGGGTCCTCGTCCAATGCAACAGCGCCAGTGAGGGAATGGGATTCAGCCTACAGGGTGTAGGCCACCCACCATTTTGTTCGTCTTTCTTTAAGCGTTTTAGGCTTAAAGAGTTGACAGGCCTTGCAGCGCCACTAGTAGTGGTCACAAGTTAAGCAGTTATTACACTCACTGTGAGTGTCCTCTCCTCCCCCCCAAGGGAGCTTTTGATTATAGGAAGCACAAAAAGTAAACCGAGTTCTCTCCATTAGGTGGAAAAAGTGCAACCAGACAAGGGAAACAAGAGGGGAAAGGTATTCTCTAAAGAGTAATGTCGAGAATAAGGGTCCCCACTCGCCCCACTTTAAAGGCCAAAGCCTGATGGTGAAGGCCGTCGCCAGCTGCCAAGAATTCCACCGGAAATCGCAGGACGGGAAACTGCCATTTATGAAATTGTCAAAAGGAATGCAAAGACGTGATACATTTAGCAATACACATTAAAGCTACCGACCAGTAGAGCTGGGAAAAAAAAACAACCTGGGGGGACATTGACATGTGAGGGATCATACGTACACTCCACACCACTGTAGGTGTTAGTCACACGTATTTCGATGTGCCTTTTCGAACTTTGAAAAAAAAAATTAAAAGATGTAATACTCTGCAATTACCACTAGCGGTCTGACTCTATGCACAGCATGTGATTCTACGCAGATTCACAAGCGTCGGAATCTAATTTCCTTCTTTTTCCCGATCGTGTGGTTCTCCTCAGGCATATAACCAAACTTTATAGTGGAAAAGAATAAACTCACTACCAAAGGGTGCTGCGGCACAGTAATGGGACTACTCACATGCTGTTCAAAATGAAAAACAAGTTGAACTTTCCACACTAAACTAGATAGAGACACATGCATAGCACGTAAATAAAACACACATCCACAGGTGTGAAACTTTAAGATGCAAACTACTAACAAGCCATAAAATAAAACCCATCGCCACAACAAT
The DNA here is from genome assembly GCF_040938575.1 of Ambystoma mexicanum. NCBI lineage: Eukaryota > Metazoa > Chordata > Amphibia > Caudata > Ambystomatidae > Ambystoma > Ambystoma mexicanum. Next base: position 424,410,612 of record NC_090934.1, on the reverse strand, counting down.
TCTAAACATGCAAAGTCCATTATCACTAGCCATTGGCTAGTAGCGATTGCACATTTTGAGCTCTGCACAGCTACACTACAAGAATATACATCCTAGTTTTGAGGTGTGGGGCAGTAAATCCGGTGGCTGCACTGCCCCCCCCGGCCCTACTCCCACCCCCAGTCTTGGAGGGACAGGAAAATCATTGTTGGCCCTGTGGGAGGGGGCCTGGGGAGCGGTGTGGATGGGAGCAGGGAGGAGAAGCATATGGGCACTCAAAAGAATACAAAATATAGAACAAGGCTGACGCTCGATTAAACAAAGATGTCACAAAGAGGTATGACTCACCAAATTGGGGGGTAACATGTTCCATTAGACTTCTTGGCCGGGCCTGTAAGAGGCAAAATATAAACAAATTACATAATTTGCGCTTGAATGAAGGACATCAGTTATAAGTGAGCAAGATTTAAGAAATGTGGTGTGTAATTAAATAACAATAAATACATTTAGATAAAAGCCAAATTGTACAAACTACAGAACAATCTATCAAGAAATACGGAACAGAACAGAATAATGTCGGTCTCCAATGTCCCAATAAAACTGAAATTCATGTGCCCATGATCACTGTGGGGATGCAAGTGTAGAATGAGTGAATGTGAGAAAATAAAACCTACGAGCAGGAAGGATATTATGAGCCACAAGCAGGTCAACTTGGAGAAAAGGTCCAATGGCTTTGTGGAGTTAATGGGCTTTTGGTTTTTCAGCAAATAATCCAGTCCAGTACCCTTTCAAGTGTAGATTACTGTGCCACACTCTACTGAAAGAGAACCATTGGACCTTTTCCCAGAGTTGGTTGATTGTTACACATGCTCATTAGGGGGTTTTGGTAGAAAGAGGTGCATGTGCCTGCCCACTCCTTGGACATTGAGGTCCAGCAGACCACACGCATTTCTAAATACAGTTAACGCCAGGCAAAATAATTTAGTTGAGAAAAGCAGAATCTCTGCCACCCACAACCAAATCATGAAAAATGGAATATTTAGTCTTGATGGGGCATGGAAAGGTATAGTGCATGTGCATTCGGAACCACCAAACCAACATAGTCTATCTTTGGCTTCTGGAGTGCTGAGGTGTGCAGGTTACACAGATTCCTTAGGCTTTGAGGGAGACTTTCTTCTATGGCGTGCTAATTTCTTTGTCTTCTCAGAAGCCATTCCTGGATCTGAGGAACATAAAGGTACCTTGCAGTGTACTCCCATCCCCCCACCCAAATCATTCTTAAATGCCATCTTGAACTCTTAGAGGCAACAACCTGTATAATTAAGAAAGTAGCAACAGTCTGAATGTCAGTCATCCTCTCTTTAAGGAAAGATCGAGCTTGAATCGGAGAGGAGAAATTAGAGCTTGATAGCTGGACCCAAACCATGATCTTTAGAAGACAGATCTTTGCTTTTGCCTGAAAACCAACTGGCAACTGTGTGCAAAGATTCATGCGTCAACACAATAGTTCCAAGCTGGTCCATTCTTTCAGACCCAGAAAGTAAAGGTATAGCCTAGCAAGCAAGCCTGATGTGATGTGATTTGCTCATGGAGTGGATGGCATTCACCTCCGTACCATAAACTAACCACAAGCAAGGGACTTTGTCACAGATGCCAGTTTGAGATACATGGTTAGTTTATGGTACGGAGGTGAATGCCATCCACTCCATGATGGCGGCCACTGGAGGCATTACAAGGTGGATGATTCAGGCTCCCCAGGCCATGCCAAGGGCCTTGGCTGCTTAGAAAGGAGGCACCATCTGGGAAATAGAATGGCAGTTGGTTAAGCCAAGGAGACCAGTAAGGTAGCCTGGTACACTGTACAACAAATGGTTATGAATGCCACTCACTCTGTGGTCGGCAAACCTTGCATGCTCGAACCCATGCAGACCCAGATGTATCGGAAGGCCAACCCCTTACATAAACATAATGCAGAAGCACTAGGACCTCATTTCCAACACAATCAGCCAACAGGGATTGAAACCACAATTGCAGACCTACCAACTGCTGCATCTGTACTCTAGACAAATATCACCCAATCCTAAACCTTAAAACAAGTCTCATACCTGAATATACTTGCATGATTAACCACCCCAGGCAGGCAGGATTTAGGGTATAGGTGCAGTTTAGAGTAACATTGTGACTAGGAGGAAAATTTAAGATCGAGCAAAGGAGATAGAGAGACAAAGGAAAGTGGAGAAGGGGGAAAGAAAAAAGATCAGAAGGAGAAAGAGCGTCAGTGGCGTTTGAAGGAGCAGAGCTGAATGATTGGGAAAGAGGAGCACACGTGAAGGGACTTACGCGAGTGGAGGTGAAGAGTCAAGTGCAAAGTGACAAGAAAGTAAAGGGGGCAAAGTGGAGAAAAACAGAATGTGGTTAGAGGGGGAATAGAAGTGAAAGAGAGTCTGCAGAGGTAGCAGAAAGAAAAAGACATACGCTGGGTGCAGGGCACACCATTTGCACATTGGCTAGTGATAATGGACTCTCAGCGAGTAAGAAATGGTTTGCTGTGTAGAACTGAGGTGGCAAGTGACGTTTCAGGGTTGGCTACTAGCTTTTAACTTGACCTCTGTTAGGAAGAACAAGTGATAAAAAAAGATGAGGTGGAACAGTGAAAAAACAAAGTGCAGCAGACAGAAAACTGGAGGTGGTAGCAACAGAATGAAATTGCGGGGAAGAGAAATAATGTGGAGGATCAGCGATGATGCAAGAAGAAAGAAACCCAAGATGGGGAGAAGAGAAACCAGACAGGAAAAAAGGTGAAAAGAAGGCATAGAAATGAGAACAGGTTAGATTATGGAAAGAACAGAGTGACATTACAATTTCCAGATGCTCAGTGATCATTAAAATAAAGCAATGACATTGCTGAGGGCACACAAGATCTAGCTAGCCGACCACTGATAAGAGGGGCAGGGATAAGTCTGACAAACCTGATGTCCAATAATGCTCACGAATTTGACGGCCAATTTTAAGAGGCTTCCAAAGGCACCCGACCGGTGTGGTAATGCCAGATAGTATAGAAGGATCAAAAGGATCAGCGTCACATCCGGACCAAAAGAAAACCAAGAGGAACTGCTTGGGGGAGAGCGGGAGGACTGAGGATCACAGTTGTGAGCGAAGTTAATGACTAAGCTGACCAGTAGAACAAACCCTGTTATATAGACACAGACGCTACATTTTAGCTTCATATTGTCTGTTAATCCCTCAGCTGTAACAGTTCACCGACGTCAATCTTCCTGGGAACTTATTGAACTGGCAGTGTCAAACTGGGAGCTTACTGAGAATGTCAGGTTTCTCAGGCACAACATGGCATGACAGAGTGGAGAGTGCCGTAACTTGTTTCCTAGATAATGTGCGTCATAGTGAGTGTGGAACTGGGTAAATTCAAAAGGTCTCCCAAAAGGATTGCAACGGTGTGCACTCTCTAATGGCTAAATACATTGAAATATTTCCCTCTAGAAATACAGCTGGAAATACAGAAAATCTGCTAATTCCCTGCTTACATTCAGATTGCAAATCAAGAGTCCACATGAAGCTTAAAGCCAGGCTAATGGTCATGGCAAACTCGTACACCAGGCGCAACCTACACTGGACGGCTCTAAACCCACGTAACTTGACATTTGTCACAGTCTATGCTCTATGGTCCTTCCTGTTCCCACTTTGTACTCCCTTGTTCGATTCCATTACTTCCGTTACATTGTTCTTCCATCCAGGAATGTGTTGGGTATTGTGAATTGATGTAGCTGTATTTTATCCCTTCCCACACTTCAACGCAGCCTTTACTGCAGTTTGCCATGTTACAAAACATCCTCAGGCATCTTACTTCAGAGCGCCCAGAAACAAATTGGTGGCATTTACTAGTGTGCTACAGATGGGTATCAAATCGGCAAACAATAAATCAGCGATTGTGAAGGACATGGAACACAAATTTCTAATTGGGTATAAGGTAGTTTAATAAGTGGGAATAATGTAAACTGATGTGTTAGCTATACAAAAACAACAACAATATTTATGAATCAACATTTTTGGCTCTTTGTAGTGGCATCACCACTTTGATAATTGATCATTCATTAAATATTTTGTGACCAACTTCCTTAATGGGATCCTGGAATTTAAGCCACGACCACACATTAATATCCCTTTTCCACGACTATATTCTTTTTATTTTAGTGTTACTTTACGCCAAACATTTCACATTCTAAACATTAATTTTTAAATACAAAATTACATAATTCCAGGAGACCACCAGGGGCCACAGGCAAGATGAATGCCTGATCAGCACCATTCCCTGCCCTGGTATATGGCTAAGCGAAGGCAGAGTTGAGTGCCCGGGAGCCACCGCAACAGCTCTTGGGACTACAGAAGACATGCTAGAGCATTGGGGGTGATCTGAAGTATTCCCGACCCCATACAGCAGCATATCCAGGCCGGGTGACAAGTCATGCAGTGGTTAGAGTGGCCCATGGTGCTGCATGGGGAAAAAGGACTGAGGCTGGCGGAGCCTGGGGGGGTACCAGAAGACGTGAAAGTCACCCGGCAAGGTGATGAGAGCAGACCCCTCCCACCACCCTGCGCCATAGGTGAATGGCAGCCCGAGACTAGTGTGCCCCCCCTCCTCCACCGACCGTGAGAGAGGCGAGGTGGCTATGCTGTGCCCCCGCAGGGGAGAAGAGAAGGAGGCCACGTGGGGGAGGAGGGGGACGGCTTTACCATCCACACGCCATGCAATTGCTGTGGCCGCTGGAGAGGGGCTTCCGTTTCAAGCGTGGGGGCCGGCACAAAACTGAAGGCATCAACACCGAAGCACACTTGCAGGTGCGGGCCTAGCGAGGTGCCGGCAAGGACGTGGCTGCTGGTGAGGGCTGAGGCACAAAGAGGAGCGGCGGCCCACAGGCGAGGAGCGGCGGCCCACAGGCGAGGAGCAGGGCCAGAGGTCCGGTAAGGTAGGAGAGCAGACCCCACACCCCAGGAGACTGCTGCTGAGTGGTTGGCGAGGAGACAGGACCTCCACTCCCCCACCCCACGAGGGCCTCCTGTTGGGCTATGGGGACGTACTGGGGAACAAGAGTCAGCCCAAGGAGCGGGACCCAGTTTGAGGACAGTGTGGGGTGTGCCCCATAAGAACTGCGCAGGGGCCAGTTCCCGGTTCAGAAATCCCACATATTCAACAGCATATTGGCGTGTGGGGAACTTCAATGACCAGGTGGGGGCAAGTGGGATTTGGTGCCAAGGTGAAACATCAGTGGTGTGCCCAGGCTCCCGAGGTGCACCCCTCCCTACTGTGTGGATAAGTGTTTAAGACAATAGCTTTTGTAATGTGTGTACCTCATGGGTAAGAGCAACAGAGGAGTTGCCACGGGCCCACTCTTGAGTTTTGCGGGGGCGCCCAGTGGTCCTGTCTGACCAAAAAAAGGCACGGTGGCCTGGGGTAAAGAGGACAGAGGCCGGCTGGTGCAGGATAGTCCACTTGGATGAGTTGGAAAAGGACATTCTCACAATACCAGTACTCGCAGAAATGGGAAATGGTGAAAGCGATGGGGGATGGAGGGCACCACCTGTGCGCGGCAGAGATGGGCACCATCAAGACCGTTATTCAATCAATCCTGGAGGAGATACGGGTTATGAGAACTGACAATGGTGCCATAGTTGAAGATCTCTCTGCAAGAGTGATTACCCTGGAGGACAGGGTGGAGGGCCTGGAGGTAACCACACCTCATCCGTGGTCCTTGAAACGCAGGTCGGGGCTCACCTTCAATAAGTGGAAAGGTGGGAGGAGGAACTTCGGCTAAAGCTGGAGGACAAGGGTAACAGGAAGCAGCGCAACAACCTCTGCTTCTTTGGCCTGCGAGAAAAGAAGGTGAAATCCCCGGCTGCGCTGGCACGCAAGATACAGGAGGTTATGGGATGGTCCTGGGTACCAAGGAAGGGGAGAGTGCATCGTGCGGGCAGGGGACCTCGCTCGGTCCTTGCCAGGGTGCACTATTACGGACACAAGGTGGACATGCTGGAGAACGCCAAGCGTGTGGGGGTCATTGATTATGAGGGCTCTGAAGTGGCCATTTTCCAGGACCTCATTGCCCAGACACTTTTGCGGCACAATAAATGTAGATCCCTAACCAGATTAGTACAGGTGGGGATATCCCTTTGTGTTCACCTTTGAACGGGAAGGTGATGACGAAGACATTAAACAGTCCATCGAGGGATTTTTTGGGGCAAGGACTGGATGGCGACGGGCCCGATGACAGGGAGAGTCCCAGTCAGACGAGTGAAGCAGCGGGTCTAGGGACGTCACATGGTCCGAGGATTCAGGGTGCCAGGAAGTTCCAAAAGTTCAATACACACATAAAAGGACTTACTTTAGACTGGGTAGCTAACCTAAATTGCGCGATCACCATCAGCAAAATAACCCCCCAACCTTGGACAGATTATTACTTAATCAACTTCTCGACTGCCACAGAGCCACCAAAACAGAAAAATCTCGAAATGGCACCACCGCTCCCTACTAGAAGCAAAAAAGCCATTACTGCAGAAAAATTACTCCCACTCCTCCTACCTTCCCTTTCCACTCTCACCAACAATACAGACCCCAATGCTTTAATAGCCACTTTCTATGATACTATGTCTAAAGCCCTCGACATCATTGCACCCACTAAACTCTGCAAAAGCAAACAAAAATCCCATTTGATCACATGGTTTACCCCCAACTTAAAGATCTGAGACTCCAGAAAAGGAAACCAAGCCATCTGGCGACACACCCCTACAGCAGAAAATAAATCTACCCTAACCAATTTCGCTAAAATGTACAAAAAAGAAATAATCCTTACCAACAGAAATACATACAATGAAAGAATATCTATAGCTAACCACAATACTAAGGAGCTCTTCACCATCCTTGGAGAAATGGAGAACCCTATTCCACCTACAGATAACAGCCCGAAAGATAAACAATGGTGCACCAGCATCCAAAATGCATTTTTAAACAAAATAGCCACACTGCAGGCCACAATATCGGCCAAAAAAAGCTCCTTGTGCTCCAATGAGACGCACACAACCCCTCACACCACCACCTTACTACCAAACTCACCGTTCAGATTCAATAACATTTCCATACTGGACACTGAAAAGGCCATACTCTCCCTGAAACCCTCCAATTGCCAGGGTGACAGTTGCCAGCTTAAATCATCAAGGATGCAGCCAGAGAGTTCTCCTTTCATATCCAAGCTAATTAACGCCCCCTTTAACTCAAGCACAGTCCCGACAAACCTCAAAGTATCATGGGTATTACCACTTCTTAAAAAACAGACACTTGACCCTTCCATTGCCACCAACTATAGACCTGTAACAGTCCCCTTCCCCCTCAAAATCATCGACAGACTAGCCGATCTCCAAATTCAAACCTACTTGGAGGAAAAACCCCTGCTAGGATCACGCCAATCTGGATTCAGACCACAACATGGGACTGAAACGGCGTGAATGGATTTAAAAACACAAATCAACGAGTTGAAGGATAAAAGGGAAAACAGCTATGCTACTCCTCAACCTCTCAGCAGCTTTTTATTTGATGGATCACGCAGTATTATGCGAACATCTACCAACAGCTGCACACTTCTCGAGTGAAGCTATAGCTTGGGTCCAATACTTCCTGGCCAACCGTACGATGAGAGTTTTCTCCCCATCAGCCTCAGCAGACCCAATCCATATCACCTGTGGTGTTCCACAAGGTTCATGCGTCTCACCGACAATGTAGAACATCTTTACTAAGCCTCTCTTTGATAAACCTGACTGACTGGGCGTCACATATACTAACTATGATGATGACACTCAGATCCTCATTCCCCTATCGGGCAATTTTGTCGAAGATACAGCTCTGGTAAACAGGATATACCTCATCATTCAGGCATTGATGGCCTCACATGGACTCTGCCTGAATGATGACAAAACCGAGATTCTGATCCTGGGCTCTGACTCCAACCTAAAAACTATGCCGCTTTTACCATCAATGGCAACATAATCAAAGTAATCACTCAGGTAAAAACACTAAGTTTCTACCTGGACTCCACACTATCACTAAAAAAAACACGTTAGTTCCATGGCCTCATCTACAGCCTATACTTGTAAATTAATTAGAGGCTGTAGACCCTTTCTATCCAAATCTAGCTGCATTACACTTGCCAATGCGTTAATGTCTAAACTAGACTATTGCAATGCTCTATATGCCGGAGCTAACAAAATTATCATCAATAAAATTCAAATATTAGACAATGCGTTTAGAGCAGCCTTGGATATACCCCGATGTGAACATATCTCCAACCATAGAAGAGACCAGCACTGGTTAAAAGTTAGCGACAGGATACTTCTTAAAATGGCTTCCCTCTCCTTCAAATGTCTAAGGAACGCTACCCCCGTATCTCTCTGCCAGACTGACCAGAAAATTCCCTACTTACCAAACCAGAGCCTCCAACCACCTCTGTCCAGAAATTCGTAGATTTAGACTGTCCAAAGCAGGTGGATCAAGCTTCCCTGTCAAAGCTGCCCTCTACTGGAATGCGTTGCCTACTTACATCAGAATGGAACAAACATACTCTAGCTTTAGGTGAAATCTGCTGACCTGGTTGCGAACCAATGACAACTAATATCAATTGAACCTCTGCATAACCTGCGCCTGTACATATGTATTTATATCTGCTCCCATGTGCCTTATGTATCGTGCTTAACCAGCCATATTGTAAATATGTTATTTGTCTCTGATGTATGCACCTATCTGTACTCTGTAACTAAGCCTCAAGTATCCTTGTAACTGCTGCGCCCAGCTACCCATGGGTTTGGAGCAGATTACCAAATAAACAAACAAATGCTCCACCCTCACGCGGGGAGGCCACCTGAGAACTGGGTGAGTTGAATAGGGTTACTGGCATAGCCCGAGGGTCACATCACTGTAGGTGGGGGATCCTTCAAGTTGGATAGCTGTTGGACATGTTCCCTTTGGGGGCGATGAGTGGGGGACCGCCACACAGGAGTGTCTTTCTTTGGGTTTACGGTGTATTATGGGGGGAAGCTAGCGGGGGGTACTTTGTTGGGGTTTTGGGGAAGGGGTGACGGGTGGGGACCAGATGGGGGTAGGGACAAGGGGGCACAGCATGTCATAATGGAGAGGCAGTAATGCCTAGGAGGGAGGATAGGGGGCACTAGGAGGACCATGGTAAGGGTCTCTGCCCTGGTGGTTCGGTCCGCGATACCACAATATGGGAAATGTGGGACCACAGGCCTTGGGGGTGCAGGGGGAGAATCTCATGCAGCCAGCTTTGTGGAAGAGGCAGGGGGATGACTCCCGAGACACCTATGGGGGGCAAAGTGAACTAGCTGAAAAAAGGGCTAGAGCGTAGTTGCGGATAGCCACATTAAATGTTAAGGGGTTAAACTCCCAAGACTTTCAGCAATAGGCTTGGGGGGCAGGAGGGGAAATGCGGCTGGTTGCAGTGGTTTGCGGCCCTGTACTCTAAGCGGACATCTAGCGTGGTGGTGAATGTGTCACAGCCGTTCCAGCTACAACGGAGCACAAGACAGGGCTGTCCATTCACTCCGTTGCTTTACGAATTGGTGATGGAATCCTGGGCTGGGGTGAAAAAAGGAGAGGATTAAGGAAGCGACGATCAGAGGACGAATGTATAAGATCAGACTCTTCGGGGATGATGCTCTGCTGTACAGTACGGACCTGATGCATTTGGTGCTGCGCCGTCTGGATGGCTGTGTGCAATACGGGAAACTATCATGTTTCAAAGTTATTTTCGATAAGTCTGTGGACCTGCTGGTCGGTGGATTGTCAGGAATAGAGAGAGTATGTAAGAAGGCTCCCATTCCCGATACAGGAAGACTTTCGGGACTTGGGAATAGGAGTGTATAAACAAGTGGGGGATTTGTATGCAGGGAACTATCTGCCATTATGGGAAACCATGCGCCAGTACGTGGAGAGATGGGGGCAGGCTGGGGCTCGCCTGGATGGCCTGTTTAAATTGCATAAAAATGGTGATATTACCCAAATTCCTGTTCCTATTCCAGTTGCTCCCGAAGTCCTTTTTAGAGGAGGTGAAGGGGGTTCTGTTGAAATTCCTATGGGCGGGGGCCAAACATAGGATCACATATAAGACGCTGATCTTGCCAAGAGGAGGGTGGGGTGGGTTTCCCAGATCTCCTGACCTACTGTAAAGCAGCCCAGCTTTGGGTGTTGGTGGAGATTCTAGATCCCGTGTCAGCAAAGCAATGGGTGCCGTTGGATAATGAGATCCTGTCGCCTGTACCCCTCGGGGAGTGGATATGGGTTCCCTGTTCATATATCCAGAGAAGGGTGTTGGCATCACCCGATCCTGGAAGTGCTGTGGACTCTGGCTGGGGGTGGGAGAGAACAGGTGGCTGTCCACATGGCCACATCCACCCCCCCCCCCCCCCCCCTACAAGCTGCATCTGGCTGACGCCACTGCGAGATGGGATTGAAGAACCATTGGCATTTCAATTGTGGAACGAGGCAGGGTTGTGCAGAGCCGGCCAAATGTGGGAAGAGGGGGCCTTCATCACGATAGAGAGGTTAGCAGAATGCCTGCCGATAGAAGAATATGGCTAGTGTGCCCATCTACAGCTGAAGGGAGTCCCACTGGAGGGTCGATGGGGGGAGAACTTGCAGAGGGGGTTGACAGATTTCACAAGACTCCTGCTCACGAGTACAGGCTCAAGAGGCCTCATCGCCTGACTTTATAAGTGGGGTTAATAGCAGAACCCAAGGATCCCACCCCAGCTAGGATTAAATGGGGCCATGACTTAGGGAAGGAGATCGACAGTGCCATATGGACATTGATGTGCAGAAGGGTTACCAGTTTGACAGCTTCCCTACAATATCGGCATGATGCCTTAAAAGTTCTGCATAGGCGGCACTACCCGCCAAATGTGTTAGCAAAGATGTGCACGGGATACGATCCCGGCTGTTGGAAGTGTGGGGGATTGAAGCGGGACTATGGCCACATGTGGTGCGGCTGTGGAAATCCACAAACATACGGGCGGGGAAGTTTTGTCATGGATCAAAGGGGTTGACGGAATCAATGGGGAACTCTCTCCGTGGCTGCTTCTCTCTCTTTGGGGAGGGATGGGCACATGGTAAGAGTGATGTTGGCGGCAGCTAGATGCTGCCTCGCCCAGTTGTGGAAGAGTCAGAAGATGCCAGCTGAAAGATTGGATGGCAAAAGTACGAGCCATATATGATATGGAGTTCCTTACACATCTGCTGGACAAGTCCCAAACCAACATTGAGGGCCTATGGGTACCCTTTATTGAGAAATATGCGTGCTGAAAAGTGGGGGGTCGGTTTGGGGTGAGACGAGAGGGGCCATGGGGCTTCATGACAGGTGGCCCTAGAGTCCTGGACAGTATGCCCCGAGAATGACTTACATGGGGTAACTCTGGATGAAGCATAGTCTGATCGATGATGGTGCAACCAGCCATGGGGGGCCTTCAGACTGTTTGCACAGAAGAAGGTCACCATTGTGGAGTGGAGCCTATCAAAGGGAGTTTGAATGGGCTGCATGGGGGTTGGGGAGGGGGTATGCAGGGAGTAGAGGAGGGGGAGGGAGGAGGTAAGGGGTGGGGGAAAGGCCAGGGGGAATAAGTGGGAATTCTGAATGTTGCCTGTTTTGAAGTTACCGGTTCATACTTCGAGTCAGGAGCTAAAGTGTGTAGGGTGGAGTAATGGAACAGGCCTCATTCAAAAGCTTTTTTTGTTACCGTCACATTTGAAACACTAATAAGTTTAATTCTAAAAAAAATATCATTCCATATGAGAATACTACATCCAATTCATGCGGATAAAACCAATAAAAAATTACAATTTAGAAGACAAACATACCATTACCATTCAACAGGTGTCAATATCCATCCACAGCTTTGTGATGCCAATGATCAAAGGTATTTGGTTACCGGCTAAACAACGGGCCCAAATATTTTATTGGCATTCAAACGGTGTACAAATATCCCAAGAAACCTAGCATCTATATCTTCTAAACTTTCACAAACAGTTAACACATGGAGATCATCTTCCGGCATATGTTCTTATGTGCAAATCCTATAATATTTGTACTGTTTTTCAATGAAACAGATTCATCCTCTTTAAGGGAAAGGTTTGCCTGCATCTGGGCGGGGGAAGTTGGACCAAATATCTCTGGGGTTCAAAGGGAGTAAAACCCAACCTGGAGAAACCGCTCAAGGATTTCAAACCCATTACATATTCATGGTTTTTACACCAATCCCATATCTTCGTTTCACTCTCAAGTTCATGCCTTAGTATCAAAAAAACGTTTTTCCAGTCGGGAACCCCACCGATTTCAGCAAAGGTTTTTGCTGTGGCTCTTTATTTCCTTAACATTTTTTGTGATGCCCTCACAAAGGCAGAGCAAATCGAGGCCAGCAAAGGTCAATCTAGCCTGTTCACACCACACCACACCCTACCCTACCCCGTTTTAATAGCAACAAAACACTTGGTGACGTGAGGCCCAACTCTTATTGTATGGCTTTTACACGGATTCCACAGGGAAGGATCGGAAGCTTTCTCCGGAACATGCCCTCCAGTTTATTTAGCTGCATATCGCAACACTTGATATTAGCCTCCAATCCATATAGATTATACATGATCAGCCTCTGCTTATGTGCCTACAAAAAGTATTTTATATTATATCCGGTAGTTTTTGTGGCAAACCGCTTTATGGAAGCAAGCAGGATGAAAGCCCTTCATTTTTTTGCTGTACCATAATTACTTATTGCTAGGTTTATCCACCATAGTATATCGTAGATATGAATAAGGGGTCACCTGCTGGCAAGGACCAATTTCTGACAAAAACTGGTCTCAAATGAGTTTTCTTTAGAGCAAAGGCCATAATTCCTGTTTTACTATTCATCTGTAAACAGTTGTGTTCAGCATATTGTATTACCGACTAAGTACTTCTATTTAAGTCAACGAACGTATGGTCCAATGGTTCTATGTTCTTTCAGATGGTTTTTCAATGTTTTTTTCAAAGCTTTTTTCAAAAACCCCCTGCGAATTTGTATTTTTGGGAGAGTTCCCCCCCAAACTCATTTACCCCATTACTTCCTATGTATTTCCGACTACCCCTGCTCCTTATATGCACTTCCCCACCTCCTACCTATATTTTCAATTAATTTTTTCAAAAATAAAGTTTCGTAAAAAAGCACATCAAAATAAGGTCAGTCGATGAAAGAACAGCATACAGGTCCAATAGTATTACATTATTGGCATAAGCCAAGCAGGAGACGTGTTCATTGCCAAGTTATGAGTAACCTTTAGTACTTCTGGTAGGTCGGCATTAGTTGAACAGTATGGGATGCCAAAACAGAGCCCTGCTTTAAGGCCTCTACCGATGCAGATCTCCTTAGTTACAGCGCCCATGCTGCCCAGTCTCATCTGGACGGTGGAGTTATTGTGCAGTTGTACCAACAAGTGCAACAGCCCCTTGCGAACAGTACACCTTTCTAACTTACCCCAAAGAATTGTCAGGGGCTTGAGGACAGACGTGCCCACAAAGCAGAGGGGAGAAAAGTGCACAAGAGACAGGAGTGTAAGGAGCACTGCAGTCAAAGGCAGTGAAGACAAAGGCAGTGAAGACAAAGGCAGTGAACACAAAGGGGCAGGGAGTACAAACAAGAAAAACAAGTTTGGTTACCAATGGTGGTGTACATAGAATGGGGGAAAATTTTCCAACAAGGTCAGGGGAAACACTAGCCTTCTGAGCTGGTTGCTATTAAAGCACCCCACTCTGAATGCTCATGGAGAGGAGTAGCAAGAGTGGGTGTGTGTCTGGACCTTAAGGCCTGAACAAGTAAACCGTACGCACAAGACTGAAGACTGTACGGATCCAGCAGGAACGGAACAGTGACTGCCTCCTGAAACAGGAACCAGCACCCTGGTAACAATATGGCATAAGATACAATACTGAAACGCGACAAAGGAAAAGGGCAGAGATTGCCTGCTTGGAAACAGCAGCCACAGTCTCAAAGAAATTGCACAAGCACAAGTGAGGGCAAGAACAGTAACAGACATATCCAGTGAAAGAATAGTAAGTCAAAGCGAGCCAGGTTCCGGACTGAACAGGGAGAGAAAAGAAAAGCAAAAAGACAAACATCCAAGTGCAAGCGTAATGAAGAATGGAACTGCAGACTAGAAACCAGAATCAAGAAACAGCAGACTGAACTATAGACCAGTAACAAGAAAACTCAGGACCAAAACTCTGGTCTAGGATAATAAGCACTGAACTGCAGACTAGGAACAAGGAACTGTAAATATGGACTAGAACAACAAGGGGGAGAACTCCAGACAGGTAACCAGGAAACTCAGGACTGGAATCAAGGAAGCTAAAGCCTGGTAACACAGACTATGGGCACAGAACAATGAACTGTAGGCAAAACACAAGAGAATTCTCTTGTGGTAAAGAGCAAGGGACTGCAGGCAGGGAACAGATGACTGTAATCAGGGGAGGAAGTACAGAGGTGCAGGGCAGAAAGTAGGGAAGTATAGGGCACCAGACAGGTTTTGGAAACGGCAGTAACAGCAAACATGCGTTGATCCTTGGATTTATGCTGAGGGGCTGGCAGCAAACTCAATGCAAGAGCCCTATGCCCCTGCAGGGAGCTGCTTAAATACTGACCTGACCTGCCCTGGGCTGAAGCAGGCTGGTTAGCAACATGTGGAGCACCACACCTGAAGGTAATCTGCCGCCTCCGTCTGGTCCTGGGAAAGTGAAAGCAGCACTAATCCCTAAGGCTTCTGGGGTTTGTAGTGCCAAGACTGCTGCATATGAATAGCCTGGTAATAACTGCCACGTGGTGCATTATGGAATATTTTGTTTGTGAAATGAAATCAGGAAGTATCAATGTCTTGCAAACAAAGTAAAGACAAAAACATGAGTAGGTATCGTCTGTGGAGGAACATGGTGATAAATGAGTCCCAAATAGTCCACAATCGTTGCGCCAATTGGTGTTCCAGTGGCACAGTCGTGACAAGAATGGCTCGATCTATAGTACCACAGACCTCTATTAGATTGTTCAATGCCAGTATAATGTGTAGTAGAAGATCCCTTCCTAAAGTCTGGCTGGAACAGGGACCATAATCCTACATTACTTGACTTGTCCACTTTTGGAGCTCCCGGACCACTTTTGAGGCAAACATATTTACTAGGCACATACAAAAGAAGCAATATTCTAACGTTCTCCGGATTAGAGCCTAGGCCCTTTTTATGCACAGGGACTAAATAAGATTTATTTCCATGAAGTGGGTATAGTCCCATTCGCACTCAAGCTTTCAAATAATAGTGCAAGAGGTATTGTCTACCTCATGGCGTCTTTTTTAGGGACTGCATTTGCGAGGCCGTCAGAACGGGAGCATGCAAGGTTTTCAATTGTTGTAAAATTACTAGGATATTCTCCACAGACTGATCTAAAAACGAAGATCGTACTGATGAAATTTGTGTATGTAATCCTTTGTCCAGATGCCTTAATTTATTATCAACATTAGGGTTGTTGAGGTATACCGGTATGATTATTTATACCGTGAAGGTCTTGTTATTCCAACCACCTTCATTTGCTTTATACCGGTGTACCGTCTGTCATCCCTTTTTGCTGTCAAAGGACAGTGATTTGTTGTAAAGTAATAAAGCTAAAACCGCAGTGTTAATGCAGGGTCGGAATGTTAACGTGTTCACTAGGAAAAAAAATATTGCTGGCCCTTCTCAAAACAGTAAACTTGTAATAAATCTGGACTGCTGGTAATTGTAATTTTTGAAAATGCAGAATC
Organism: Ambystoma mexicanum; assembly: GCF_040938575.1. Classification (NCBI taxonomy): domain Eukaryota; kingdom Metazoa; phylum Chordata; class Amphibia; order Caudata; family Ambystomatidae; genus Ambystoma; species Ambystoma mexicanum. The sequence continues at coordinate 424,394,753 of NC_090934.1, read as the reverse complement.
AAGCACAATGTCTCATTTATTAATTTGGATTAAAAGTGCGCTTTGTGTATTATCCAATTACAAAAAGTGTTAGCAATAGCATTCACCAACAAAAAGCTTTACAAATATTTGATTCACAGGAATTCAAGTCCCACTATTCCTCTCAGCTCCATTTAAAAAAAATGTTATTGCCAAAAAAAAAAAAAGTTTACTAAATGATTTCTTTTAGCCACAATGCCTGGTTAACATTATGGATTATTTATTGTGTTTTGTTTGGTGCTATTCTATTATCGTTTACAAAACTGGGGCTAGTCAAGTAATCTGAAGTAGGCCACGAACTTGAGCAAAAGGTTAGTTAGGCAGGGAACTTGTTCCATATAAATTGGCAGTTTATGCTGAAATAGCAATATTTATTAATATTAACAAAACCTTAAATCATATGTAATTTCTGATTTTATAATTCAAAACGGGGGGGAATATTAAAGTTGCAAGCTACTAGCCAGCCATAAAAAGTCACTCGCCACCTCACTGCTATTCACAAAGCACACCATTTCTTATTTGTCAAGAGTTAAATATCACTAGCCAATGGCTAGTGGTAAGCACACATTTTGCACCCTGAATGATGCCGCTTGATACAATCAAGGAACACCAAACTAATCTCTTTCGAAGGGATTGTGTCCTCCGACGTATTCCTTATCTTAGATATCTCCTTCCAGCTCTGCTGGCCTCAGAAAATTTTTCTCTAGAGGGCGCTGCGCGTCGACGTCCTCCGAGTCGATGTCCCTCAACAGCCGCCGTGTCGACGTCATCCTGCCTATAAAGGCCGCGCGCAGCGTCTGTTGCTCAGTTCCGTTTTTCCGCGCTTACTCAGTGCCTCGGAATACCGTTGCTCAGTTTTGTCAGGTTAATCCTATTTACCTCAAGTTATTCGATCCGTACTCGATGGCTTCTTCGTCGGAACCGACAACTCCTCGATCCGGCTTCAAAAAATGCCGAGATTGTGAGAAAAAGATGTCGCTGACTGACCCTCACAGAGTTTGTCTGTGGTGTTTGGGAGCTGAACACCATTGTTCGGAGTGCAAGGACTGTATGTCCATGACCGCTAAGGCCCTGAAGGAGCGTAGGGGGAAGCTGGAGAAAGCTAAGACTTTTAAAGCTTCTTCTTCCTCGACGAAGTCGAGACCTTCGTCTCCTCGTCACCATTCGCGCTCCAGGTCTCGGAGTGGGTCCCATCACTCTTTGAGATCGAAGCACTCGAAGAGGAGACGTCGAAAATCCCCTTCTCTGTCTTCCTCTGTTTCTCCAAAGAGAATCCCTTGCCCCACATAACATAGTTCCCGGGCTGAATGGGAGGAATTCCGCAAAAATATGATGAGCGTCTTCGAGAAAGCGGCCTCGACCCCCTCGAAGACTGCCGAGAGCGATGCTCTGGTCGAAAGACCCAAAGGTCAAAAACGCTGCAAGTCACAGTACCCGGCGAAGGAAACTTCTCGAGCGCGTCTCGAACCCTCGAGTAGGACTATGACCTCCAAACCTTCCTCGAAGGTTCCGTCGACGAAGGTTCCGTCGACGCAGAGGTCGGTGTCTTCGACGCCGTTGTCGAAGGGACCTTCGACACACGGGTCCGTCGACTCGACGTCAGCTTCGACACCGGCGTCGACGCCAAGAAAAGTCACGGTTACGACACACCCAGTGACTATCCCCAGGTCCTCGATGACGATGGCTTTGAGATTGTCGAGCAGAATCCCAATTCTGTCGAGGTCATCGAGGCCTCCGCCTTTGTTTTCGACGTCGGCTTCGAGGCCGATTATGAAATGTTCGGTACCCTCTGCCTTGGAAATGGGGTTTACACCCTTTATGAGTTCAGAACAATTGAGAACTATGTCTTCAATTATGGAAGAGGGTGAATTGTCTGAACAGGAAGACACATTTGAGTTGCAGGGACCTGTAACCCCAATTAGAGAGGAATTTTTCTCTGAAGAACGCAGGTTAAAGGATCTTCATGATTCCTTACATGAAGCAAGTGGGTTAGACACTTCCCCTGAGGTGGAGTTTGCTAGGCCAGACTCGGGGGAGCATGCTGAAACCCCCTATAGAGCCTTAATGGCCAGGATCAGAGAGTTTATGGGGTGTTCTGCACCTTCACAATCTTTCCAACAAGATGACCTCACGGATATTCTTGACAAAGGCCCACAGGAGGATCCTGTGGTGCCTTTTCATAAAGCTCTTCAGAGGAAGATTATGACGAACTGGGAAACCCCAGATGTCGTCCCGGTAGTAAATAAAAAAACTGTCTACAAAATACAGGGTATCTTCTACAGACCCGGAGTTTTTTGTCAAAACACCCATCCCCAGAAAGTCTGGTGGTACAGGCAGCATCTTCTACCGATGTCAAGACGGCTTATCCTACCGTCCCACAGGACAGGGACGATAAAAAACATGATGCTATGGCAAAGAAAGTTTTTTCGGCATGTAGCACGGCGTTAAAATCTGTTAATGATACTTGCACCCTTGCTAGATTCAGCCATACACTTTGGGAGTGTGCTTCTACAGCGGCTGACTGCATCCCGGAGGGAGAAGAAAGGGAGGCGTTCCTGAATATCATACAGGACGGTAAAGACGCTATGTGCGAATCCCTCCAGACGGGCATTGATTCGGCTGACAGTTTCAGCAGAGCAATGGCGGCAAGTACAACAACCAGGAGATTCGCTTGGTTGAGAAAGTCTGGTTTTGCCCCAGATGTGCAAGCCAGGCTCTTGAACATGCCATTCGATGGCTCTTCTTTGTTCGGGAAAAAGGCGGATGACAGTTTAGAGAAACTGCAAATTTCAAAAGCAGCAGCAAAATCCCTAGGCACTGCAATCCGTCAGACACCTTTTCGTCCCACAGGAACCTCTGCGAGGGGCAAGTCCTTTCGCTTCTACTCTGCATTCGGAAGAGGTAGAGGACGACCGGCTCAAAGGGGACAAAGAAGACCTACCCGCGGTGGACGGGGTAGATCTTCAAAAGCCGCAGCATCAGCAGGTGCCTCTTTACCATCGGCATCTGCATCAGCCGCCCCAAAACCACTCTGAGGACTTCCCTCACAGGACACCTGTAGGAGGCAGGTTGACTCAACATCTGGCGGAATGGTAGGCTATCACGTCAGATGATTGGGCATTGGAAACAGTTGCCCAAGGTTACTGCCTGCCTTTCCTACGCATACCTCAGTCATCCACCGGGGATCAGCTCTCAGAAAGCTGCAGATCTGCTCCTCTTGCAGGAATTTTTGGACCTGCTAGAGAAAGGTACCATAGAACCGGTACCTGTAGCGGAGAGGAACAAGGGCTGGTACTCCCCTTACTTTCTCATTCCAAAGAAAGACGGAGGACTGAGACCCATCTTGGACTTGCGAGAATTGAACCAATTCCTCAGGAAAGACAAATTCAAGATGGTCACTCTTTCTCAGATCCTCCAGGCCCTTCAGTTCCAGGACTGGTTGGTATCTCTGGACCTTCAGGACGCTTATTTCCATGTGCCTATCCATCTCAAACACAGGAAATACCTGAGGTTCGCAATTGGCAACTCTCACTATCAATTTCGAGTGCTGCCATTTGGGCTGACCTCCGCCCGAGGGTCTTCACCAAGTTAATGTCGGTAGTGGCGGCAAGTCTAAGGAGGGAAGGGATTCACGTCTACCCCTACCTGGACGATTGGTTGATCAGGGCTGCATCTTTGGAAGAAGCTCAGATCCAGCTAAATCACGTGTGCCACTACCTTCACAAACTGGGCTTCTCCCTCAATTTAAAGAAGTCACAAATGATACCATCGCAGAGACTCCAGTTCATAGGAGCGATCCTGGACACTTCCCTGGGAAAAGCCTCGCCACCAGAGGTGAGGGCTCAAGATATTCTACGGATGGTTACCAAGTTCCAAGATGCCCAACGTCTCCCAGCCTTCGACTTTTTGAGGTTGCTAGGCCTCATGGCATCCTGCATTTTCCTAGTGCCAGAGGCTCGCCTGAGAATGAGATCCCTCCAGTGGGCACTGAGGACTCAGTGGTCACAATTCTCAGGGAGAATGACAGATCTTCAGGTTCCCGACAGGGTGGCTCGAGACCTTCAGTGGTGGGCCCGTCAGGAGAACATTCTGAAAGGAGAACAATTTTGGCAACCCTGGCCGGAGATAACAGTAGTCATGGATGCCTCACTCACGGGGTGGGGAGCCCACGCCAACGACTTGACCATCAGCGGTCGTTGGTCTCCATCGGAGTCCAGACTACATATCAACCTGTTAGAGCTGAGAGCCATCAGACTTGCGCTGAAGGCGTTCCTGCCAGCTATACAAGGGAAGAACGTCCTGATAATGACGGACAACACGGTGGCCATGCATTACCTCAACAAAAGAGGAGGCGTAGGATCACTACCCCTGTGCAGAGAGGCGATGCAGCTCTGGTTTTGGGCAATCCAAGAAGGAATCTCTCCATCGGCAGTTCACCTAGCTGGAGAGAAGAACGTGACAGCGGACGCTCTGAGCAGGCAGAGCACAGTCTCCCACGAGTGGGAGCTAGCTCAGGAAGTCCTTCAAGAGATCTTCGCCCTTTGGGGAACCCCTCAGGTGGATCTGTTCGTCACCAGCCTCAACAGGAAATGCGATCTGTTCTGCTCAAGGGAATTTCCCCCGAGAGGAGTTCTGGGAGACGCGTTCATAATGGACTGGGAGTTTCCGCTTCTGTACGCGTTCCCACCGGCCCCTGTCATTCCTCAAATGATCAGGAGGTTGAGAAGATTCCGGAGAACCATGATCCTAATTGCCCCGGATTGGGCCAGGAGAACGTGGTACCCGGACCTTCTAGACTTGTCCATCTGCCCTCCAATTCGACTTCCACTCAGAGAACCTACTCTCACAGAAGGGAGGTCAGGTTCTCCATCCAGACATCAAAACCCTCAACCTTCACGCTTGGCTTCTGAAAGGCTGAGGTACAATGATTGGGACCTCCCTGATGATGTTATGGAGGTGTTGCTTTCGGCAAGGAGGCCAGCAACAAAGTCTTTATACCGCTGCCGTTGGAACAGATTTTGCAGCTAGTGTAGAGAACAGAATATCGACCCCTTTTCATGTGGTACACCAATGGTTTTGTCCTTCCTACTATATTTGGCGAATTCAGGCCTTCAAGTTGGCACCATTAAGGGCCATCTCGCAGCGCTATCCATCTTTAAGCGCACTGCGGAAGAACCATCCTATTTCAAGTTACCCTTGGTAATACAATTTCTTAAGGGGTTAACCAATGTTTATCCCCCAAGACCATTCCAAGTTCCCCTATGGGATTTAAACTTAGTCCTAACTTTCCTGATGGGCACACCTTTCGAACCACTCCATTCTTGTTCGTTAAGATTCCTTACCCTTAAAACTGTTTTATTAATAGCACTTACATCTGCTAGAAGGGTGAGCGAATTACAAGCTCTTTCTTGTAAACCCCCTCACACAATCTTTCACAAAGACAAAGTTGTCCTGCAAGTGAAGCCTAATTTCCTCCCAAAGGTGGTTTCTGAATTCCATATCACTCAGGAGATTACCCTACCATCTTTCTATCCTCCTCCTCATCCGGGGAAAGAGGAAGAGAGGTTACACAGGCTAGACCCTAGAAGGGCTTTAAGTTTTTACATCAGTAGACTAGCCAGGATAAGACAGGCAGACCAGCTGTTTGTAGGTTACACAGGTCACAAGCTGAGGTTACCAATAACTAAGCAGACCATTTCCAGATGGATCATTCTAGCCATTCTGGAATGTTATAAACTGGCAGGGAAAGAGCCCCCTCAAAACCTTAGGGCTCATTCGAACAGAGGTATTGCAGCTTCATCGGCCCGCAAAAGAGGTGTGCCCGTTAAAGACATCTGTGCAGCCGCTACATGGTCGTCTATCCATACCTTTACACGTTTTTACAACTTGGATTCCTCCTCCAGTCAAGAGACTAGGTTTGGAAGGGCTGTACTGCACTCTATTCATCAATAGGAGACAGCGTGAAGTCAGTACTCCCTCCTCCAATGATAGAATACTGCTATGGGAGCCTATCTAAGATAAGGAATACGTCGGAGGACACAATCCCTTCGAAGAACAAGTTACTTCTTACCTTGTAACGTTCTTTCGACGGGATGTTCCTCCGACGTATTCCTTATCGACCCTCCCATCCATCCCCGCAGTTCTACTTCCCTTGTTGTTGCAGCTTACGCTCCTTCAGGGTGATTAGTCTAGTCCAGAAAGAATTATTGTGGGCTACAAAACGGAACTGAGCAACGGACGCTGCGCGCGGCCTTTATAGGCAGGATGCCGTCGATACGGCGGCTGTCGAGGGACATCGACTCGGAGGACGTCGACACGCAGCGCCCTCTAGAGAAAAATGTTCCGAGGCCAGCAGAGCTGGAAGGAGATATCTAAGATAAGGAATACGTCGGAGGAACATCCCGTCGAAAGAACGTTACAAGATAAGAAGTAACTTGTTCTGACTTATATTATTTGAGAGAGACCATGGATAGGGATAACACAAATGCCCTGATTTTGCTGGACCTATTCCTGCATTCAACACCATTGATGCCAAGGAAGAATCCTATGATGTATGGATTGCTGAGGCACAGCACGAGTCCAAAGCAACCTTTGCAATCCAAAAGGGACTAGAGAAACCTTTGATTAATCATCAGGAAAATATCTGTAAAGATTCCAACTGTTGTGCCCTCATCCAAAAGGCCCTGGAGGATAAAGTAGAAAAAAAAACACCATTCAGAAAGCAAAACCCAGAGATGTACAGTCTACCATCTCAAATGAGGGAGAAGCAAAGGAAGAAGAGACCACCTGCTGGGAATCAGAGTCTTTAAATTAAGGAGCATCACATAGGATGAACTTAGAATCACTCTGCTCAAACTTAAACCATCATCGTGTAAAGGGGATATCGTTCCAACTACAGCTATGAAGGCATGTTCGGAAATACTGAGCAGCACCATCACCAAGATAGTTAATGCCTCCCTAAAGGAAGGTCATGTTCCTACATGATTGAAGGGAGCGTGGATCACCCCTCTGCTAAAAAAGCAGTGTCTTGATCCTACGATCCCCAAAAATTATAGGCCCATAACCAACTCCCCATTCCTGCTAAAATACTGGATAGGGTGGCCTATTAACAAGTACTGAAACTAAAAAGCCACACCATTTTCAATAACTGGCAGTCTGGCTACAGACCAGGTTTTAGTACAGAATCAGCATTTTTGGATTTAAAACCCAATATGACGACAAAGATAAACAAAGGCCAAACTAGGATGCTGATGTCTTTGGATTGGTCAGCCACATTAGATTTTGTAGATCATCCGTTACCATTAACTAGTTTGCAAGAAGTGGCCAATTTCAGTGATCAAGCAGTGCCCTGCATACAATCATTTCTGGGAAACAGAACCATGAGGGTATATAGTAACACAGCAGAGGCTCAGCCAGACCCTCAGATGTGGAGTCCCGTGGGGCGTTTGCCGATCGCCAATTCCATATAATAAGTTTTACCACACCATTATTCCAGATGCTTGAGGGAAAAAAAAAGAACTGCTTTTCAAACTACACTGATGAAACTCAATGAATGCCTCATCCCTCCGACAGGCAACTATGATGAAGATGCCAAATTGGTTAAAAAAATCTATGACCTCGTTCAGGATTGGATGTGTATGAGCGGGTTTGCTCTGATCCATGACAAAACTGAATAGGTGGTATTGGGCACCAGGCCTAGACTGAATAAGTTGAAGGGAGAATACAAAAAAGTTTCCATATTGCACTCATATTCCCACGAAAGAGGAGATAAAAACACTGGAGTCCTTTTCGATCAGACCCTCTGCATGAAAGCTCAAGTGAATAGTTTGATTATCTTCGGCATATTATATCAGACTGCTCACACATCTGCCCATTTTTGTCCCAAAGAGTGGGGAGACAGTAGCTCGAACAATCATTGCATCTAAAATTGGCCATCGTAGTAGCCTCCTGGTGGGTATTGGAAAAGGAGAAATGGCTAAATTACCAGGTAGTACAAAATAGCACCATCAGAGCCATCATGTGGATGAGGAAATGTGAGCATGTATCCAACATTCGGAGACGCCTCCATTGGCTCCCCATGGAGGCTAGGATGGAGTTTCGGCTACTTACTATTACTTACAAATGGTTGGCAGGGCAATACCAAGCGTACATGCGCTTAGACTCAACAAAAAAAACAGGAAACTGGAACTTTACGATCGAATAACCAAAAACTTTTAGAAGTCCCCAGAGTAAATCTGACAATGGTTAAAAAGAGTGCTTTCTGGGTGGCAGCACCCGCAAACTGGAATGCCATGCCCCCCAAGCTCAGAAGCGGCACTTCGCTGGACTGCTTTAAGAAAAAACTCAAAACACACCTAATTTAGATAACCATACCCATTAGGTTTCTGTTCCCTTTCTCTGTCCATAACCAACTCATAGGGACCCCAGTTCTAGGCGCCCGTATGCTTCTGGGCCACTTTGGCAGCGCCTTACAAATAAAGTATCGATCACTGAACATTGATAAATTACATAGTCAGTTTCACTAGGACTGCTCTTTAATGGATCCAGTTATTTCTCTCCAATCGCTTCCAACAAGACACTCTGGTGCCCCATCTGTCCCAAGCCCATCCTTTGATATGCAGTGTCCCACAAGGATCTGTCCGGTCTCCCATTCTTTGAATCACTAACTCTGCCATTTAATGGATATCATGCGGCAAGCCGAGATTTCTCTTTTTTAACTACAAAGACGATACTCGGATTGTGATAGACTTAACAACTGGAGAAATTACCACATATGATGGGATAAAAGGAGGTCTAGTCTCCATAAACGAAAGGATGGGTGGATGCCAACTCTTTAAAGATGAACTTTAGCAAAACCGAAATCTTGCTAGTGAACGAAAAAAATTTAAACATGGACCTCCCTGCGTTGGCCTGCCTCCTTGGGTCCATGCCCGACCCTAAACCATCTGTCAAGAACCTAAGTATGCATATCGAGCACAAGCTTACTGTAAAAACACAAGTTTCCTTTGTCACTAAAACCTGCTCCCTAATGGTAGAGACAACCCAACATATCGTCAGATTTCCCTCATTTTCTCACCAAGTAATGGTCATGAACACTTATTTCCTCCTGCTTAGACTATGGAAACAGTAGCTATTTTGGCCTTCCAAAATTAACCAGGTTACTCACCGTAGTGACCACCTTGCTCCTAGTCTAGTCCCCTTTCCTCCATACTTATGGGACATTCCACCGTCTTGTGAGACAGGACCGGAGTACTTTGTAAAAGCATCAAAATTTTACAAAAATGTTAGTCCCCCTCTTCTACGTGGGGTACTGCACGTGGCCGTAACCCCTGCCCATCTCATCGCCGCCCAGCGCATCGCCCATCAGTCCTTTTCTATCACCAGGTCAGAGACCTTTAAGCAATAATAGAGGAACCTTATTAGAGGGGACGGCAGGCGGGCGTATGGAGAAAAGGGGACTGTGGACTAGGAGCAAGGTGGTCACTACGGTGAGTAACCTGGTTATACTCCTACGTCCCGTCCCCTTTCCTCCATAATTATGGGAGATTCCCAAGCACCACTCACAGGAACTATGGGTGGATGGAAAAAAACCCTTATTGAAAAAGTTTCTTCAGCACAGCCTGGTCAAACTGAGCATCAGATCTGGAGCTCAGGTCTAGACAATAATGTTTACAAAAACCGAAGGGGAGGCCCATGTAGCCGCCTTTGCGATGGTCTCCCAGGGGACATATTTCTGAAAGGCAACCGCAGCTGCCTTGCCCCGCACCAGGTGCGCAAATATAACTTTAGGAGGCTGCAGACCCTGAACAGTGTAAGCCTCCGTGTTACAGGCCACAATCCATCTGGAGATGGTCGCCTTAGAGGCCTGCCTACCTTGTGGGTTACCAAAGGTCACTAAAAGTTAAGAGCTCCTAAATTCAGATGTTCTGTCCAGATAGAACTTAAGAGCCCTTCTAACATCCAAGCAATGTAGAACCCTTTCCGCTTCTGAAGCAGGGTTTGGAAAGAAGACCGGTAGGGAGACTGACTGATTTAGATGGAAATCAGAGAACACCTTTGGCAGGAAAGAGGGATTTGGCCGTAGGACCACCTTATCCTTGTGGAAACCAAGAAGGGATGCTCCACCGACAGAGCTTGGAGCTCACTCACACGCCTTGCTGAGGTAATGGCAACCAAAAAAAGACACCTTCCACGAAAGGTGCTTAAGGTCCACCGTAGCCATAGGTTCGAACGGTTTATGGCACAACGCGTTAAGGACCACATTCAGATCCCATGTTGGATGCGGTTTGCGAACCGGGGGATAAAGACGCATCAAGCCTGCGAAGTGCCTCCTAATCACCAGATTTGACAGTGAATAGGAGCAATGGTCCGTAGACAGGTAGGCACCTACCGCCGAAAGAAGAGTTCTGCATGACAGACCATGAACGCCCTATTCTCCTAGGTGAGACACGAAGGACAGCACCGTGACAATCGTAGCCACCCTGGGGTCCAGCTGTGAGGCTAAGCACCAGTGACAGAACCGAAGCCACTTGCTCTTATACGGAGACCTCGTTGAGGGCTTCCTGGCTGCCTGAATTATTTGCATGTTATCAGCCGACAGGTTGAGATGCTCTGAAGACCTGAACTCAGGCACCATGCTGCCAAGCTGAATGATTGTGGGGAGGAGTGCCACAGCTGACGATCGGTCTGGTGAAGCTGATCGGAACTCACCTGTAGCCTGATCGGTGGACACACCGACAGATGCTGAAGCTCTGAGAACCAGAACCTGGCCGGCCACCACGGGTCTATGAGCAGGAGAGAACAGTTCATCGTGTTCCTCAGCTTGCAAATTGTCCGATGAATCAGAGGCAGAGGCGGGAAAGCATAGGCCCTCATGTTGTGCCAAGGAATCTCAAGAGCATCCCCCAGAGTGGAAGCGCCTAGACCATTTCTGGAGACACACAGGAAGTTTCTCGTTTGCCGATGTTGCGAAGAGGTCCACTTCCGGAGTGCCCCAACACTGGAATATCTGTGAGAGGATCTCCGCTTTCAATTCCCACTCATAGCTGACCATTGTCCGCCGACTAAGTGCATCCGCTGTGACGTTCAGCTGGCCCGGGATGTGTACTGGCAACAGCCAGACACCATACCGAACCGTCCACTCCCAAATCTGGATGGTCAGATCCACAAGAGGAGGAGACTTGGCGCCACCCTGCTTGTTGATGTAATACATTGACACGACATTGTCCGTGCGGATACGGACCACCTCGTTGGCAATGACCAGCCTGAACGCGTTGAGCACTAGGGAAATCGCCAGAAGCTCCACATGATTTATGTGAAGGAGCTTGCCCTGGGGCGACCAAAGGTCAGAGACCTGAAGAAGATCCAACATCGCACCCCACCCTAGGAGGGAGGAGTCAGTCTTCTCCATCACCATCGGGGCGGGGTCTTGAAACCCCGCACCTACTGACAGGTTGCTGAGAAATGACCACCACACCAGGTCCATTCTCATGGAAGCCGGAATCAAAACCATCTTGGAGTCCGGATCCACCGCCTGACGCCAAGAGCTCAGACATTTGAGTCTGCCTCATCTTGAGTCGACCAAGAGGAAGAGCCAGTACACACAAGGCCATGAGGCCCAGAGGCCTCTGGAACCACCAGGCCGACATGCTCTCCGACTGCATAAATATCTGACACGTGGCCAACAGATCCGCCATTCTGTCCCCGGTCAGGTAAACACTGCAGTCCAACGTGTTCCAGCGAAAACCCAGGAAAATCAAGTCCTAAGAGACCGTCATGGAAGATTTCCGCCAGTTCACCGACAGCCCAAGATGGAACCGGAGCTGGAGGAGAGACTGAAGATTGCACGCGGCTTTCAGCGGGCAAGGGCTGCGCAACAGCCAATTGTCCAAATGGGGATACACATGGATACCCTGCAGACGAAGGTAAGCTGCAATCACTGACATCTTCGTAAAGACACGCAGAGCCGAGCTGAGGCCAAAAGGAAGCACTCGGAACTGGAAATGCAGGCATCTCTGGTGTGGATTCCAGATCAGAATATGCATGTATGCATCCTGAAGGTCCACCACGCTGAGCCAATCGCCCATCTTTCAAGAGGACCTTATCTGACCATGCGTGATCATCTTGAATTTCTCTTGGGTAGGAAATGATTGAACTGGGAAAGGTCTAGAATGGTGCGCACTCCAGCCTGGTCGGGTTTGGGCACCGTAAACAGTCGGGAGTAGAAGCCCTTCCCTCGCTCCCCCAGGGGACCGAGTTCCACCACTCTGAGATCCAGCAACTTCTGGATCTCGGCCTTGAGGGAGGGTGACGCAGACTGCTGGAAAGGAGGATTGATGGGGGGGAGTGGGGGGGGGGGGGGGAGAGGAGCGGAAGCCCGCGCGAGCGACTGACAAGACCCACCAGTCTTCGGTAATGGTCTGCCACGCCTCCCAATGAGACGGAATGCGCCCTTCCACCGGGGTCTCATGCGACCACAGAGAACCCTCATTTTGCTGGTTTCTCTGTGGCAGCACCACCTGAACCCGAGGAGGAGGCTAATGAGCGGGATAAATATGGACTCTGTGGCTGCCTCCGGCGGGAATTCCCCAAAGGGGTATCGACTCTGCAAGATTTTCGGTCCAGAAACCCCCTAAAGCCAGAAGAGGGCCGGGACTGTGACAACGTTCTGTGTCCTATAAGATGGTTTCACCAGGACAGACAAGGACTTGGCGGTCTGGGTCCTATCCTTTGTTTTGGTCAGCTCCACATCCGTTGTGGAATGAAAAAGCTCCTTGCCGTCAAACGGCAGATGCACAAACCTTATCCTACACCTCCTTAGTGAACTTGGTGGGGTGCAGCCAAGTCTGACGAGAAGTATCCACACCAAGCCTAGGGTCGAAGTGTCGACGTGATGAGCCACCGCTTCCAGCAGACCCTGGCATCCAACAAGCCCGCCTTAAATTCCTCAAACTCCGACAGACCTTTCCACATTTTCATATTCGCCCCCGCTAACACCAGTTCTGCATTGGCCTGCCGCAATTGCAGGGCCGACTTAGCAAAAATCTTCCTCCCAAGGGCGTCAAGAATTTTATCCTCTTTGCCCAGGACCTGTGTAGCCGTCGAAGTGGAGGATGCCGCAGGTCTGGACTGCAAAGTGGCCGCAGCCACGACCGTGGAGCCAATGCTTCTGAAGAATGAAGCCTATATCGCGCGTCAATTATCTTATTGACAAACAGTCCAGAGTGTGGTTTCTCCCATACTGTACAGACCTCGGCCAAAATGTCCTTCTGCAAGAACAAGCCGGTACGCTCCAAAGGAGACAAGGTGAACGCCCCCGAAAGCACGCCCTCCTGCGGAGCGGGTGACTCGAGTACTGGAACATCCAACAGCCATGTCCAGCACCCGGTCGTGAAAAGCTCCGATAGAGCGGGGCTGGTCTTCGCTGTCCTGATCGCCATGTACATCATCGAATAAGTCCGGATCAGGCTCAGTCACATCTGGCACCACAATCCCTTGTCCACTGGGAACAAAGTAGGCAGTGGTGGAAGAGGAGGGGGGAGGCCCAGCCGGTAAAGGCGGCGCCGGTGGAGGTGGAGGCGCAGGCGGGCACATCTCCCTAAACAGGCCCTTAAGGTACTCCTTCATGGGGTCGGAACGCATACGTTTTTAAAACTTGCCGAAAAAGGCGTCCTCCGCCGATGTCTTAGGCGTGACAGGAGGCGGCCTCTCATGAGGGTAATTCCAAGTGCGCATGGGAGAGGGTTGCCAAGAGGGCCCTTCCCCGCTGTTGTCCACATAAATCAAGGGCGTTGATGCCACCGGCAGCGAGACATTGTGCGGTAGAGGCATCCGAGCGTTCCAGTCAAACTGGACGAAACTGATGTGCACAAGGAAACCAATGTTGACCTGAAAAAGCACCCCTTACACCTAAAGCCGATGGCGTAGTTGTAAGGGTTGTATCCAAAATGGCCGCCATAGTCTTGGCTGGAACGGCCGCCATTTTGAGAACTGCGACACGTGTGGAAGTGAGGCAGAGGTCCCCACAAGTGGGTCAGGAGTCTTCATTTTAGCCTTAACACAAGGAACCTTGGCCGAGCCAGTACTGTGTGGCCTAGGATGTTTTTGTGACATGCTAATAGCCAAACTAGCCTTCGCAGGAAAGACCTCAGCGCTACCAGTAAAGGAGGAATTACGGTTCGAAACCTCACTCCTTGCCCCCTCAACAGCTCTGGGGTCACCTCAAGAGCGGGAACGATGAATAACACCTTTCACCGACAAGGCCTTAACAGGCCGCTCAGAACTGTTGGTCACCTTAGCCTCTAAACGAGGGATCTCCGACCTGCGTCCGGTAGAATCCTCTTCACGTCGGGCCTCAAACTTCTGTTCGGTACCTACCAGCCCAGCCGAGGCCTCGGGGCGCACCCCGGAACAAATGAAGGAAGCTCCAATCAAGGAGGCCTCGGAGCAAGCTCTGGTACCCCACGACTCGGTAGAGCTAGGTCTACAAACAGCCCCCACAGTAGGGGCCCCGGATTCTGATCCGTTGTCCATAGGCTCCTTACGGAGACCCTTGGAGAAAACTCTGGTACACTTTTTAGGCCTAGACGGCTCCTCAGGGCACGCCCTGGTAACAGAGCCTTTGACGCTCCTCCCAGACCGGGAAGACCCCGGAAAGGAATGCCCCAGCCGGGATGCCCTAAAAAGTAAAGAACTTACCGGGTGTTTCTTCTTCTCGTCAATGAATGATTGCAAATGCGTAGGAGTACGCTGAAACACCTCCTCCCACCGCTCTAACCGACGTTGGAGCGCCCGGACCGAAAGGGAATTGCAATAAAAACACGAGTCCCACCTGTGATCAGGACCCAAACACTCTAAACAAAGAGGATGGGGATCCGCCCTAGCGAAGCGTCACTGACAGGAAGAGCAATTCAGAAAATCTAGCTGAAAAGGCATAGACAGACTATCACGCGATCGCAAGCGAGAGCCAGAGAGGAGGAAGCTGGAAGAAAAAACCTTCTGCAGATGCTAAGTGCATCCAGTCTCAAACGAGCGAAGAAAAGGACTGATGGGCTATGCGGAGCTGAGATGGGTGGGGTTACGGCCTCGTGCAGTACCCCACGTAAGAGAGGAAGGACTAACATTTTTGCAAACTTTTGATGCTTTTACAAAGTGCTCCAGTCCCGTCCCACAGGACGGAGGAATGTCCCATAAGTATGGAGGAAAGGGGACGGGACGTAGGAGTAATGCCATTTCCAGGCTGCAGAGAGTACAAAATTCTGCAGGTAGGCCAATATTGAGAAGAAACAGTATCATATCACCCCAGCTCTCCGATCTTTGCACTGGCTCCCTGTGGAAAAGCGTATAGTCTTCAAAAGCATGTGCACTGTTTACTTAAGTCTCACACCACACTGTTACCGAGCTAGCAAGAAAATTCCCCCTCGAAACCTCCCAAAGGTCTTGGAGGTCTACCTTTGACGGGAAACTTAATGTTCCCAACTATCAGAAAGAAAGACAGGGTGGCCATACATTTTTTGGTCCAGGCCTCAAAATCGGGAAATCGTTACCTGGCCAACTTCTCTTATTCAGAAGAAATGGCTTAAAACATTTCTATTGCCATGATTTGTCAGCAGTAAATGTAATCTGTTATACACACACAGATAGGATCCGTCCCTATAGCGCAGAGATATCTTCGAGTAATTTGTTGAATTCTATAAAACCTCAAAAACATATCAATGCTCCATTAATTCAAGAAACCTCCAAAAATAAGTGGAATGTAAATGTATTAGTTGATCTATGCGGGAGTACCATACCCTGGAGGCCTCAACTTTGAACTTCTAAGAAATTGTGTTAATTGGCATTGCATTTTACATATAAGTATAATAGTGCCAAGAACTCAAAAAGCATATTGCGTACACATCCATTATAGCAAAATAGCAAAATAAAGTAAACAGACTAAATAAGCCCCAACGTTATCTTGGTGGTCTGTGTCTTACAGAATGCGACATTTTAGAGCACTTTTTACCACAATGCTGCTACCTTGAGGGGAAATTTAAAAACATGCATGATACTGTGATAGCCGTATTATAGTGTCATGTTGCTAGCGGCTTATACCACTGAGCAATCAATACTGGAACATCCCAGATCAACATTATTAAACCACAACTGCTTCATCTATGGGGTTAATGAGCAACTGTTTCTTATTGCCATCCACACTGTTAAGTGGCTGCGAGAGCGTTGAGTCGCCTTTCAATAATATGCTAAACACGCCCAGCCAATATGCATTTGTGATGCAAACATATGGATTTTACCCAATTACACAGATGTTTTTCTTAAAGCAGAATAGATCTGCCTGTATCTTTGCATGATACAGATTTATGCATCTATGTTTTGTCTCAGCGTACGCTAAGAGTCTCCAATTTAAACATCATAAACCATTATAAACTCCCACCACCCCTCCCCAAACCTCTTATAAGCATGCCATGTACCATTCAGTGTAAAAGTATGTGCAAGCTTGTAAATTCAACAATCTCATCAGGAGACCTGCCTCGAATTTGTGCCAGTGATCATGAAGGTCCTGGTTGAACTTTCTCACGAATATACTCCAACCAATTTATCCTGTTGGCCGTATGGTTATTCGCTAGATCCCCGTTCTTTTGTCCCTATTTTTTTTTCGGCTCGAAGGAGAATGTTAAATTAACTACAGAGCGACATCACTATAGAGGTGAAACGTTACATTTAAACCTATTGCTCTGTTAAGCCAATTAGAAGTAGTCCAAGGTTATAATTGTTCTTTCATAACGTGTGTAATATCAGCGAGTGGTTTCCAAGCACGGGATTGGGATTCAAACATGTGTAGCGCTGTTGTTGTCTTGCTTCCAAGACAAACTTTCCATGTATAGTTACCCGGAAGGACCCTCCTTCAGCCAACCATTCAAAAAAGAAAATCACAGTCATTCATGAACTCCTTCCAAATCCTATCCAGTTTATTTTCTTTAGGTCATCACATGACCCAATTAATGATGTTGCCATCCTTCGCATAGATCTATGCAATGCGCATTTAAGTCGCCCACTAATGAGGACTACTTCAAAAGGGTGACTGTTTGACCTTTGTAACACAATACTGTGTACATAGAGCATACTGTGTACACAGAGCACAATGCGTTCAGTGTCTCCCCACTCTAGGTCTATTGTAAACATTAATCAGCAGCATAGTATTCACGGTCCCGTTAAAAGTGAATTTTACTTCAACTATAACTATATTTGGCTTGTCATCAGTTTAACCTCTAGGTCGAATATTGTAGTTTGCAGCAATCTCACTTTTAGGGTAGCTGGTATCAAGCAATAGCACCCTATAAAATAGAATGTCAAAGAATATGGAAGCAGCTCCTGGGTTGAGCACCAGTTGCACAGATGTACACACCCAGCAGGTTACAGAAATAGATGTGCCATCAAATCCATTTGTCTGTGTGATCATGTATATTTTCAAAAGTGTTCACTTGTCAATATGATGCATCTTCCTCAACAAAATGAAATATTGACACGAAGAATTTAGATACACCAACCTAAACTTTACGTAAAGTGTAAAGACAATACTGCGTTTTACAATACCAATACTGTAATTATGCATTATTTAACTAATTAAATATTTAGGAATGGAATTACATGATTGTCTTAAAATAAACATGCTCGTCACATACTGGTGTTTGCCAGACAGGATTTAGTATGCTTAAACAAAAGTATCATCCAATTACTTCTAGTTTGCAATTATTTGAAAAAGAATAAAACTTGCTCAGAACTCCCACACAGGCCTTAAGCACTTAAGAGGAAAGTATTACTACTGCACTCTCCATTAGCCCCTTTGAACAGGAAAAAGATAGTGGGGAGAACCCCGAGAGCAAGAATTGAATGCAGGGTAAGCTGTACTTTAATTGAACAGGGTAACTTAAATAGCGTAAAAGGTAGCACGTGCCCCCCCTTTAGAAACATGGCATGATAACCTGTTCTATGTTGTTTTCCCCACTTTGAGAGTCTGCAGCCATCGCATTTTGCTCACTGTACTTCACAAAGGAGGAATATCCATTTGCATATCAGTCTTTGTCCGCCCACAAGAGCAGTCCAGCACCAAAATGCCAGGCAAACCTCCTTTGAACAAGAGTACCAGCAGCAACCCCAGACACGTGTTTCAGACATGTTGTGCCAGCGGAGCACAGTGAGCAAGAGGTCCACGTCTGGGTTCCCCAGGTAACTTAGGGTGACCAACCAAAAATGCTAGAATGTTAAGTCCTATGCTAGGCCATAACAACAAAGGTTCGCTAAAGTTCTTGTGGTCTGTTAAGGCGCAGACAGAAGTGTTTCCGGTGGAGCAGGCTTCAGTGGGCTTGCGGGATGAAAAACGAAAAGTGGCTAACTCCTGTATCTTTACGAAAGAGGAAAGTAGATGTAGCCTCTTCCAACAGGAGTCATGCAAAAAGGTACAAAACGTTAGAACCCGAGAAGCCCAATGGTTTAATTACAGCCTATTTAGATAAGACCAATGCTAAAAAAAAGTGGGTAATTTCTTGATGCTTTCCACCTATTCAATGGATTCTGTAGAGTGTGAAAGTGATTTAATCTCAGACGCGGTACATGAACCTGCGGTTCCGAGAGCGACTTCAGGTGGAAGATGTCAGAGGGCTAGTTATCCTTCAACATCTGGAAGGGTTGATGCCTCTGTTAAAAACAACTGCACCAATTGTGTGCCAGCAATTTTCACATACCCCATGTTGATTTGGATGCATCTTCCATCTTCAGCAGGTAAGCATGCACCAACATGTGTTTACTACCTCTGTCCCCACAGGCCATCCCCACCAGCATCAGGCAACCCCAACTTCTACGGTGCTGGGGTGAGGACAGGTATTCCGTGGCACAGAAAGTTGTGCATATGTAAAAGTTATATTCTGCGCTGCAGCTTGTGCGTTTTCGGTTCGCTCGCAGCAGCGCTTCCCTGACTGCGTGGTCCCTCGCAACTCCCCATCGTGTGTGCCAGACGCCCACCCCCTTATCCTGTCTCCTGCACCCATGCCCCCCTTTGCTCTTCCTCATCGACTGCCCTGTTTTGCATTGTATTGCTTTGTGTTCTGCTGCATTCTTCCTTCTAGGTTTACAATTGTCGACTGCTTTGTTCTTTTGTATATTGTTCTGGAACCTCGGCAGAACTGGTACCCGAAGGCCTGTGGTGCGCAACCGCCTTCTTTGCCCCCTCAACAGAACTGGTACCCCCAGGCCCCCCTGTTCCCCCCTTATTGAAGTTGGCCCCAAGAAGGGGAACCTCGGGATAGAGGGGCCTCGAGTCGCGACTCAGTATGGAAAGCTTCAGAAATGGAGACCTCCGCAGGCCCACTGTGGGAAACCTCTGCGGAAACTCTGGTGCGCCCATTAGGCCTCTTGTGGGACACCTCAGGGACGGCCCTGGTAGAAGAGCTACCTGAGCCCCTCCCAGGCCTGGAAGAACCCAGGAAGGTGTCCCCTGACCGGGGCACCCTAAAAAGTAAAGAACTTACCAGGCAATTTTTTCCCTCGTTGATGAAGAGCTGCAATGTGGTGGAGGAACGCGTTGAAACACCTCCTCCCACCGAAGAAGACGCAGGTGTGCCCGGAGAGAGAGAAAGTCGCAATAAAAACACGAGTCCCAACCATGTTCCAGGCCTAGACACTCCAGGCAAAGGGACTGGGTTTCCACCCTCACGGAACGGCGGTTGCAGGATGAACAGGACACGAATCCCAGCTGCTCCGGCATAGACAGAGGAATAGATGGCCGTGAAACCTGAGCAGGAGGAAGGACAAAGGGAATAAAGAAAATATTTCCAATGATGCTAGTGCGTCCAGCCGCGACCACGCTGGCGGTGTTCTGGCCAAATGCTGTGGCCCCGCGTAAAAATAAAAAGGACAACAAAAATTGCATTTTTGATGCTTTGACAAAAGTGCTCCGGTCCCGCCCCGAAGAACAGAATGTCCCACAAGTATGGAGGAAAGGGGACGGGACGTAGAAGTCATTTGATTTATTTGAAAAACCTCACGTCATCTTCTTTTGCAGTCCATTAATAGTTATGTTTCAGCGATATCCTTAACCAAGCATGCCGCCAAGTCCCCTGATAGGTTTTGCTGCAGCTCATTCCCCCCAGAAATCAAAGCGGGCCAGTTCCTCTGCATCTCTCTCTCTCTCTCTCTCTCTCTCTCTCTCTCACTGCCACTGTTCTCCCTATTTAGATGTATGTTCTTTTTCACATTCTCTCGTAGGGCTGTGGTGTTCATTCTCATATCTGGGCTGTTATAGTACCTTCGAGGCTTTGGACTTCCTTGTCATTTCCCGTCTCTCCCCGCAGCAAGTTCAACGGGCCCATTCAATACTTGCCACCTGCTCCTTCTCTTGCTTTCCCGGGTGTTCAATTTCTTCACTTATTTCAAATCCACCTCTGCCAGCGTTATTAATGTTTCTTTCATCAATGATTTATCATATGCGTCTTACACGTGCCTCGATGCCTGGTCTGTTAACAAGTCACTTAGGGTATTAGCAGTTTTCATAGTTTGTATAGGGACACAGCAGTTATAGGAAGCAGTCTCTCTCCTGTTACTCCGGTTCAACTCCGGCCAAATCACACGCAATGTGATTTTATCTTTGCAGCCAGAGACATTCAATGGGGCTTCCCTTGTTATTATTCAATACGTTAATCTGAACCCTCCATGTCACCAAGGGCCAGATTGTTTTTGTTATTACGCAGGTTGTAGTTTGACATGGGTGAGTGTAACTAACATGCCAACCCACAGGAGTCAGACAAACTAATCTACTTCGGCAAGAAAAAGGAAAACACTGCATTTACTAGCCGTAATGAAGAATTGTTGTGCAGCTGTGTAAGGTGCACTATTCCCATCGCCGACATAAGACTGAGAGTGCACATTCCAGCATCTGCAGCTAACATGCTTGTGCTACGTGGAATATTGTGGAATGCAAGCCTTCTACCTCAGGTATAATTGATGAAGGCAGTATCAGTGCCAGCCAAAGCAGCACAGACACCTCTCATCACTACCAGAGTGCGAGCGCACTTTCCAGCACTTTAAACTCCCGGTGTAGACACTTTTTTTATTGATGTCTACTAAGCTTCAAGTACACTACATTTTCCCAACTCCAGTATCTCAGAGCCTATTTTGTGTTACATAAGTATTTTGCGACCAACTTCCTAAATGGGACCCTGCACTTAGACTTTAGACCACCACCATACATTTATACCCCTTCTCCATTGTTACATGTTGGTTGCACCCAAATCCCCTCAGCCCATCCAGGCCTTGCGAAGGCTTAAAATTCCAACTTAACTCGCAGGGCGAGTTCTTTAGTTTACATTCTCGACCTAAGAAATGCACTCCCATGGTCATGGGTGACAAAATATTTAGCAGTGCCTTCTGTAAAGCTGAGCATGTCGCCATAAGCACACTTCATATTTGGCACAATGCTGCCAAAGGCCAGCCTTGCACAGTGACACGTATTTGGCATGTACTGCAAACAAAGGTTGCTTGCAGTAAATGTCAAAATGTTCAAACATCCCCATATTAACCATCAAGGTTGAGTACCATGCAAATAATACGCGTCCATCAAATCTACTCATCAATGCTAGTGGGCTAGTATGTAATGCTATGTTGATTTATACCACACACCACTACCACCCGAGGGCAGTCTCGATGCGCTCCCGTGGCTCTGCAAGAGAAGAGGGTGGGGTGTGTTAGTGAGAATAGGTGCAGAACCAGGCGGAACTGGCTTCTGTGTGTGTTGTCTTGTGTACCAACATTGGAGAAATAGAGTTACAGGTAAGAAACCACTCCCTTCTCCAGCATTGGATCTTTCATGGATTCACATGCTCTGAATAGATTTTATAGCAGTATACATGCCTGTAAGAGAAAAAACAAGTCAAACAAAGATTAGAGAAGCTTTGGGGCTTACCTTACTGGAACAGACCTCGAAGGACTGCTCGTACCATCTGCATGTCCTCCGCGTGCTGTTGGTGTAGGCAGTAGTGCCTAGTGAATGTGTGAGGCACTGCCCATGTTGTCACCTGGCAAATGACTTTGATGGGCACTCCTGACCAGAGAGCTGCCGAGGCCGCCGTGGCTCTAGTACAATGTGCAGTCTTGCTGCTCTAAATGATTTTGTCCGGTCCAGATAGTATTTTAACACCCTTTTTACATCCAGGGAGTGCAATGCTCTCGCAGCTGGGGAGGTGGCGTTCTGAAAGAATGTAGGAAGGGTATAGTTGCATTATTGTGAAATTCAGATGGTACTTTTGGGATAAAGTGAGGATTAGTGTAGAGCCTTTACAAATCTGGAGTATGGGGGGTCCACCACTAAGGCTTGTAGTTCAGAGACTCGTCTGGAGGACGTAATGGCGATTAAGAAAGTCACTTTCCAGGTTACAAACCTAATGTGTGCCGACGATAAAGGCTCAAAAGGGGGTTTCATGAGACCGCCCAGGACTAGATTCAGGCTCCGTACCGGTGGAATTCTTTTCTTTAGTGGAAAAGTGCGCAAAAGCCCCTTTAGGAAGTGTGTCTGTCGCTGTAGAGAAGAGGTGTCCATCTTTTTCTGGTGAACCTGGAGATTGCAGACAGGTGTACTTTTATGGAGGAGATTGCAAGACCTTCCTTTGCCAGCTTCAGTAGGTAGGGAAGAAACATGTGGTCGTATGGCCAGTGGTTCAAGGTTGGGCTGCTGTGTACACCATGCACAGAACCTTTTCCATTTCCGGTTGTAGGAATGGTTAGTGGAAGGTGCTCTGGCTGCCGCCAGTATGCGCTGGTAGTCCTGCGCGATATCTAGGTGGCCAAATTTGCATGATCAGGAGCTACGCTGTCAGCTTGAGGGAATCTGGGTTGTGATGTAGAATTGCACTGTTGTCCTGCGATAGGAGATCGGCTTGAGACCCCAGATGGATTGGATTGTCTGCCGACAGCTGAAGGAGGTCAGAGACCCAAATTTGTCTAGCCCAGTAAGGTGCCAACAGAATTATCTTGCAAGGATATCTGCGGATCATCTGGATTATCTTTCTGATCAGAGAGAATGGAGGCAATGCATATGTGAAGATGCTGGTCCATGGGAACAAGAGTGTGTCCCCTTGAGAGCCGGAGTGTGGAATCCTGCCAGACAACTCCTTGCCCTGTTTGTTGCACTGCGTAGCGAAGAGGTCCAGAGAAGGCAGGCCCCCATGCGGAGATGATTCTGGATATTTGGTTGTCGTGCAGTCGCCATTCGTGGGACTGCGTACAGTCCCTGCTGAGGGTGTCGCTTGTTGGTTGTGTATCCCCGGGAGGTGAAATACTTTCGACGCAATGTTTTTGTTAAATCGTCCAGTGCCAAATGGTTTGTGCTTCCTGAGACCGGGTGTTTGACCTTGTTCCACCTTGCTTGCGCAGGTAAAACATTGTGGTGGTATTGTCCGTGAGGATTCGCATCGAATGCTTGATCAGGGGAAGGAAAGACTTCAGGGACCAATGGACTGCACGGAGCTCGAGGACATTTATGTAGAGGGTGGATTCTTCAGGAGTCCACAGGCCTTGTACTTGGTGCTTGCCTAGGTGAGCCCCACAGCCCGACAGAGAAGCATCAGTTACGATAGTGAGATGGCGAGTGGGTTCCACTAGAGGCATCCCGTTCGAGAAGTTGTCGAGGATTGCCCACCATTTCAGTGAGTTTGAGAGAGCCAGTGTGATGGTTATCTTGTCTGCCCAGAAACCGTGTGTCTGGGACCATCTGGTATCTAGAAATCGCTGTGCTGGTCGCATGTGTAGCCTGCAATTGGGTATTCATGGAATGCAGGACATGGTCCCCAGTAGGGCCATGTATTTGCGCACGGATTTCTTCGTTTGGTGTGAAGGAATTAGTTAGGGTTATTCATTTTTGCACTGTCGGCTGAGGGCCTGACGAGGCCTTGTGCCACGAGACATTGTGCGCCCAGGAACACCAAGCCTTTTGATGAAACTAAGCAAGATTTGGCATAAATGATTGCAAATCCCAATTGTTGGAGAATAGCTTCCGTTTGTTTCAGTGAAACTGCAGTTTTTTTGATGTGTTGGACCCCAAGCCAACCAGTCTAGATAAAGGTAGATATGGTGGCCCTGCTTTCTGGGGAAAGCGGCCACTGGCGCTAGGCATTTGGTGAAAGTCCTCAGGGCTGATTTGAGGCCGAATGGAAGGACTCGAAACTGGTAACTATTTTCGGCGAAATTGAAACTGAGGTACTGTCTGTGTCATGGATGTATTGGGATGTGAAAATAGGTGTCTTTCAAACCTAAAGCCGCTAGATGCTCCTGCGGTTGTACGCCTTTATGACATCTTGTAGTGTGACCATTTTGAACTTTTGTTTTTTAATATTTCTTTTTAAACTTTAATTCCAAAGTTTGGGCGCCACTTCCTGTCTGGCTTCTTACCACAAAATATCTCGAGTATACCCCTTTGCTCCCCCCGCCCCTTCGAAGGAGGATCTCTCTCTCTCTCTATTGCCCGTTTTGTTAACATGTGGCACACTTCTTGTTGGAGAATTAAAAGGTGCAGATGTGACACTGTTACAGGAGGTAAGGGTTTCTGTGCACGTTTGAACTCCAACAGATGACTGTGTTGGATGGCGTCTAGCACCCATTTGCCTTTTGCAATTGCTTGCCACCTGTCGAAATGAAATGTCATATTGCCTCCCACCGGTGTGCCCTTGAGGCTGTCATTGCTGGGCCTTGTTGAGTCTACCTCTTTGGGAGGTGGCTGATCTGCATTTGCGTTGCACTTGGTGGTACTCCGTTGCGCTGTGAGGACTGGTAGTTCCTTCTACATCCCTGGGAGTTGTAGCCAGACCTGATGTAGTTTTTGTTGTCCCTTGAGGACGAGAACCTGGTTTGACCCAAGGCACCTCGAAAGGAACAAAAAGACCTTCTGCCCTGCAGTGCCGTTAGTGATCTAGCAGTATCAGAGTCTGCTTTCGTTTTCTTAAGGGCTGCATCGATCATGTCGCCGAAAACATTCTCTCCCTCAAACGGCATGTCGACAACCTTGTGTTGCATCTCCTGTCTAAAGTTTGTGCAGAGTTGCCATCCTTGCCTTCTCAGGACGACCCCATTACCAATTTGTTTGAATCCTGTCTCTGCGAGATCCACTGCAATGTTGATACTGTGGTTTGAGGCCTCCTCAGCTTCACGTACCAGTGTCGTAGCTTCTTTTCGCGGTTGCTCTGGCAAATGCTCTAATATGGGAGTCCACCGGTGCCACATTTCGATGTCATAGCAAGCCACTATTGAAAGGGTATTCGCCACTTTAATTGTTGTTGCCCCGATGCGAGCACTTCTTTGCCGAAATCGATTTTCCAGCCCTCATTGTCCGTGGGAGTCGCACATTTGTGTTGTGCACGTGCCTTGCAACCTGCTGCCGCTGAGACTACAGACTATGGAGAGGGCTGTGAGATTAGACATTTTGGTGTATCCGGTGCCTTACATTTCTTGTCTAGTTTCCCTTTTAGTGCCGGTTCAGATAAGGATGTTTCAGGGTTCGTAGCCCCTCTTCCCAAACATGATCGTATAGAAAACACAGCCTTTCTGTGCTTAGCCATGTGATCAAAGACAAAACAAACAGTCTTTCTTTTCCTATGCTGGAGTTAAACAAAATTCCTGGCACGCCTTTGATACCATGGCGTGGAAAGCACCAATGTCATCTGGTGTAGAGGGTTGTGCTGGACTACCCGGTTTATCCTGGTCCAGATCTGCATCCCATGCAAAGTCTTGGTGAGGAGAGTTTGAAGAGGCAGTACAGCTTGTGTCCCATGAACCGGTTTCTTGATCTGTAGCCACTAGTTCAATCTCTTCTTGCTCACCTATCTAAACCATTTTTATATAGCGCTGCTTGCACGAAGGCATCAGGGCGCTCACAAGACAGACAGAACATCGAACAAGAAAGTTGCATAAAGCAACAGACTGGACCAAAAACGTGCGTCCATCCAGGCCTATGGTCAGCTAGTTGTCTCAGTTCAGCTTTTTGTCAAAACACTTGCTCCACCAATCTTTATCAGAGTTACACGAGACTGTTCCAGTATCATCCTGTTATTTTAACACAGGGTCCGATGAAGAGTTTTTTTCACTCTAGAAGAGAGATCTCTCAGTGCTTCACCTATCAGACATTTAAACACCTTGACAGCGCCTTTACCCTGCTCGACGGAGAGCCAGTGCAATTTCCTGCGATACTCCGAGGCATGAGATCAGTGGTCAAGACCACAGACAGCTCGAACTGCACCATTTTGTGAAACTTGATGTTTGACGTTACCTTGCAATGTCCTCAGCAGGAGACTATTGCAATAATCCAGCTTCGTGTTCACTATAGCCGCCGCAATCAGAGCCCTATTAGATTCTGATAAATAGGGACGAAACTGCCACAACAGATGGACGTAATATGAACATGAAGATTTTAAGAGACATGTTTTTGAAAGGAGAGATGCAAATCAAAATAAACTCCCACTGTCTTTACTGAATCAGACACTGGGATAATGTTCCCATTCATCTCAAAGCTTTTGTATTGCATGTCTAGATTTTTCCGTCTGTGGGGAGTTCCAAGAATAAGTAGCTCAGCCTTCGAGTCGTTTAGAGCTAGGGAGTTCAGGGCCATCCATTTCTGGATTGCCCTGAAGACTTTATTCACATGTTCCAAGTCTTCCTTTAAGACCCCAGATAGCTTAAATACTATCTGGGTATCATCAGCGTAATTAGCAGATTTCGCTCCCAATGACTGGAGGGGGTCACATAGGCATTTAACATGCATGTTAAATAGCAACAGGGACAAACGGGATCCTTGGCGGACACCGCATATTAGGGGTGTCTTCCGAGTTTGGGCTTCTTTACCGGCTATGCAGGCTATTCCTGGACCCAAGAAGGATTTCAACCAAGATACTGCCATGGGGGAACATTTCCCGACGCGTGCTATCCTGTCTGCTAGAAGGTCATGATAGATGAAATCAAAGGCCAACGACAGGTCTAATAACAGCTAAGCTAGGTTTCCATCTCCAATGATTTCAGAGATGTTAGTTTTTAAATCCAATAGAGGTGTGTCCGTTCCATTGTTTGCCCAGAAACCAGACTGCTGATTTGCCAGAATATCTTGTTTCCACGAAGGCTTGATATTGAGACCATGCCACCTTATCAATTATTTTCAGGATAATGGGCCCATTTGTTATTGGCTGGTCGTTAGCAGGAATACGAGGGTGAAGATTTTCATTCTTCAACAAAGGTGTGATCCACGCCTCTTTAATAAATTAATAGTTACTCACTGTAGTGAGTAACAGTCTTAGTCCTCTTTCCTCCATACTGCATGGGGGCATCCCTCGCTAGGGGCGGAAGACTGAATCTTTTCCCCCTTTAAATTTAGAGGCACTGCCCTGGGAGCATGCGCCCCCCGACTCTGCCCATCGGTGCCACTCCTTAGTGCCCATTGACGCGTCGACAATATGTAACAATGGCCAATGACACCAGTATTATCAGGAGGGAGGATAGTGGGACGTATGAAGTAAAGAGGAAGAGTATGTTAGTCACTACAGTGAGCAACTATTAATTACTCTTACGTCCCGTCCCCTTTTCCACCATACTGCACGGGCGATTACAACTGAATGTAGCCCCAGGATGGAGAGGAGACCCTCAAGAAAATAGGTACCTTAGAACCGCCTGTCCGAAAGCTGAGTCTGACTTAGAGCCGGCGTCCAAACAGTAGTGCTTATAGAAAGCCAAAGGGGTGGCCCAGGTGGCCGCCCTGCTGATGACCTGCCACGTCATTAAATGTGATAGCCATGGCACCGTGGGCGTGCAGGTTAGCTGGAAGCGGTTTGTGCTGCCCCTCATAGGCCTCCTTGATGGCCGAAACTATCCAACACGCTATAGAGGCCTTGGATACCTGATAACCGGGCTGTGATTCCCCCCCCCACCCTCTGAAAGCTACCAACAGAGCATCCGACTTGCGGAAGCCCTTAGTCTTGTCCAGACCGAATTTCAGAGCGCGTCTGACATCAAGACGTTGCAAGACCCCCTCAGCATCGTCCTTGGGGTCGGCAAAAAACGTAGGCAAGACTATCTCCTGGTTCAGATGTAAAGTGGAGGCTCCCTTAGGTAGGAACATGGGGTGTGTACTCCGGACCACCTTAACCTTGCGAAAAGTAGTATAGGGTTCTGAAGCCACCAGTGCCTGGATCTCGCTGAGCCTGTGGCAGAGGGGAGGCCCACCAACAGAGCGGTTTTAATGGTGACCAGCCTGATGTCCACGGCGCCCAAAACTAAATTGAGGTCCCAAATGGGGTGTGGTTTCTTGATGGGAGGGAAGAGCCTGACTAGGCCCACCAAATATCACTTGACCACCGGGTTGGAAGAGAAGACCTCCTCCTCTGAATTTCTGTAGGCCCCCAAGGCTGCCAAATAGGTGTGGCACATATCCACCTGCATGCCGGAGTGAGCAAAGTGTGCAGAGAAGGAGAGCATATCATCCAACATGCATGTGAGGGGGGCGCGGTCGATCTCCTCAGAGCGTCAGCCCAGTGACAGAACCTAGACCATTTAACTCCTGTACTGGCTCCTAGTAGCCTTGCTTCTAGCTCCCTGAATGATTTCTAGGTTAGCCTGCGATAGACCTAGGTGTTTTAGCGCGACCTGCTCAGGAACCACGCTGCAAGGGCTAATTTCTGTGGAGCGGGGGGATTGTCCCTGCCCGCCCTGCTGCGCCAGGAGATACACTGGGCTCAGAAGCAGGTGAATGAGAAGCCTGACCGAGAGGCTGAGAAGCTCCGAGAACCACGGTCTCGCCGGCCACCACAGAGCTAGCTATCAGAATGATGCTGAGGTGACACGATTCCTTTATCTTGCAGATCACCCTGTGGATTAGGGGTGTAGGAGGGAAGGCAAACACTCATGCCGTTTTACTGAATCTGGAATGCGTCACCAGGGAGCCAGGTTCCTGCCAGGACATGAGCTGCTGGCACGTCTTGTTGTCCCAGCAGGCAAAGAGATCCACCTGAGAATGCCCCCATCTGCTGAAGATCTCCAGCAACACCTAATCGTTCAATTGGCACCTGTAAATTGTCTGGTCCCAGTCTGCTGAATCTGTCCGCCTCCAGGTTGGACTCCCCGGACAGTGGATGGCACTCAGGTAGATCTTCTCCAGGGCCAGTCCCACGTGCCGACTGCTAGGTTGCACACTGGAGGGGACCTAGTACCACCCTGCTTGTTGACATAGTACATGCTGGTGGAGTTGTCCGTCTGGATGAGGACGACCTTGTCCCCAATGAGCGTAAGGAAAGCTTTGAGAGCTAGCCAGATGGCTTTCAGCTTCAGCCAGTTGATATTAGACTCTTGCTCCTGCATGGTCCAGACTCCATGGACACTCTGGTTGTCCAAAGTGGCCCCACCAGCCTTCCAGGGAGGAATATCTAGTAATGGTGACCTGCGGAGCCGGCTGCCGGAAGGGCTTGCGGGCTGCAGGTTGCAGTCCCTGGACCACCATGTGAGGTCCAGATGGAGAGATGGAGGAATATTGACAAGCTCCACTTGGGAGCCGCGCTCCTGATTCCAAGTGCAGCTGCAATCTCCTCATCTGGAGTCTTATGTAGGGTACGGCCAGTAGGTCCGCTGCCATGATGCCTAATAAGTGTTGGCATCACCAGGCCGAGTCACTTCTGGGGTGAGGAAGTGAGTAGTGGCCTTCTTGATAGCCGTGACCTTGTCCTCCGAGGGGAAAACTCTGAGCTTGTGTCCCAGATGAGGCCCAGAAAGGTCAGGCTCTGCGTAGGCTGCAGCCGAGACTTCTTGAGGTTGACCAAAAACCCCAGCTCGTGGAGTGTGATCATAAGGGTGAAGGAAGTGTGATGAACCGCCTCTGGCGATCTAGCCTTGACGAGCTAGTCGTCCAGGTACTGATAGAAGTGGTGGCCCTGGGCCCTGAGGAGGACTGCCACTGCATTTATGAGCCTGGTGAATACCCTGGGGGCTGAATTGAGACCAAAGGTTAGCACCTTGTATTGGAAAAGGTAGCCCATGATCCTGAATCGTAGGAAGGAGCGATGCGGCTGCCAAATCAGGATGTGTAGATAAGCGTGCTTCAGATCCCAGGAGCACATACAGTCTCTCCTGCACAAAGTCTCCGCAATCAGTGCTGGCGTACAAATCTTGAATATTTGAAGAATGAGGGAGAGGTTGAGGGTGGAAAGGTCTAACAACTCTCAGGTCAACCTGGTTCTTTTTTTGTAAGGCGAAAATCCTGGAGTAGAAGCCCAATCCTCGCTGGGAGGCTGGGACTTCTTCCACTCCCTGGCTCTCGACGAGCAACCAAACTTCTGCCAACAGAGTTGCTGTCCCAATCTGTGGGAGTGGCGGGGAGGAGGAAAGGGATCGGTAGGCGGTAGGTACCCTGTGGATACTACAGGGAGGATCCAGGGGACCACGAACCTCTGTGCGTGAAGGGCAAGCCTGCCCCACAACGGAGACACATGGACCCAAAGCAACGCGTCATGCCTCCTTTCCCTTAGAGGCTGCGGGGGGAGGGCGGGGGACTGAAAATAAAAACTTGCTCCCCCCTTTTTGTTGTTTGTGCCGGTGCAGACTCTGAAAACGGTCAGGCTGCCTGGACCTCCATTCTTGGAAACAGCGGAACCCCCGAGCGTCCACCCCTTGTCAGAGCATTGGTGCAACTCTGTGTACGGCTTCGGCGTGGCCTTCGTAAGGATAAAGACTTTGCAGTTTGCTAACTGTTTCTATTTTTATTTAGCTCCTCATCGGTGGTGGAGTGAAAGATGTCACCATCCTCGAATGGAAGGTCCAATATGCGTTCCTGGACGTCTCGGTTAAGTTTAGTAGCCCTTAGCCAGGCAGTGCTTCTCATGTCCGTGGCGATGCATATGGCCCGGCCAGAGGTGTCAATGTGGGCCCCGGTGGACTCCATGATGTCTTGCGCCACCATCTTAGCCTCTGCCAGTCCCACCTTGAAACGTAACTGGCTCTGCACCGGAATTTCTGGAAGGAAGTCAGCTATTTCCTGCCAAAGCCTCTGGTTAATGGCTGCCAGCAGGTATCTGCATTGGAATGATGAATATGCAGCTGAGCATTGGAATAAAGCTTCTTCCCGTATGCCTCCAAGATCTCCTCCTCCTCAGTAGCAAGGACGAGGTGGCTGAGGACGACTGAGGCTTGGAGTAGAGCGATGCCGCTGCAATCACTGAAGAGTGCGGTTGAGGGTGGGCCGACAGCAAGAGTGGATCCCCCTACATTTGCCTATACTTGGCGTCCAGGCGCCGATTGACAGGCTGGGCCAAGAGGGGTTTGAGCCACCCCTTCTTGGCCAAGGCGACAACTTCCGTCTGCATCAGGATCCCCGTTCTAGCCACAGGGCGTAGAGTGAGGAACTCTGCAAGTACCCCCACCTGTGTTTGATCCACTTTGGGTTGAGGAAGGCCCAAGTACTCTGCCAGACGCTGGTGTGTCAGGGTCGTCTTCCTAGTGTGTGTCCACTAAGGCGTCCAGCTGGTCCAGAGTGGGTGGAAGAGTACTGGGCCCCAAGGGCTGAGGTGTGGAGACCGGAGCAGGAGGCTGCAGCGGAGGCTGGTACGGAACCCCCCTGAAATGTGGGAGGCAGGGAAGCCGGAATCTAAGGAGCCGGCTTGGCAGCAGGGGCTGCGCCAGGGCCTGCGGCACTGGAGCCATAGGAGGAATGACTATAGGCGCAGGGGCCAGAGGGAGCATGTCCCTGATCACATCCCGGAGGATGACCCCCATCGGAGGATCTCTCATGAGCATGAGGAACTTTTCAAAGAACATGTCCTCGCAGGCCAGTGGGGTAGCAGGTGATATTGACGGGGTAGCGGGCGGCTGCTGGGGCTGGTACGTACTCTGTTAGCGGGGTAAACCTGCCCTGCACTGATGGATAAGCTGTAGGCCACGTACCTGGTTGACACCAGTCCCACCTTGTAACTCGTTCTCCCACCTGCTCCGTTCCTCGGGGCAGTATCGGATGAGTGGCCATCTTGTCGAGCTGCATGCCAGGTGCCGAAATCGTGGTGCTTGGCTCACTGGGTCCGACCTCCTCCAGGACTCTTGGCGATGGAGCATGAGACCTACCCTGCACCTCAGGCCGAGGCCTGGTAGGCGTGTTGCCCTCGGCAGTATCGCCGGCAGTGCTGCATGCAATCGCCCCTCGGCCATGTTGCCAGTACAAGGGCGTAGCCCCTCAGGTGTACACCCAGTAAAAGAACCTTGCGGTCCATCAACACCGTCTCCGGAAAGATCTACAGACCCCTCCGCCGGTAGCTGAATTAGCCTTGGTACTTGTGCTGGTGTGAGAACCCGAGAGGTTCCTCCCGTTCAGGCGTTTCCTTGGGAGTCACCCTTGCGGGGCGAGTTGGAAAAAAGCATCCCTGCCTTAGGCCCTGACTTCTGTCTGACGAAGTCCTTCAAGTCCTCTGGAAGTGACATCTGTAAGAGCTCCCTGCACCTAGCTAGTCTGTTCTTCAGAGCATGCGATGAAAGTACATTGCACGCGGTACAACCTTCCTAGCTGTGGTCGGGGCCAAGAGAGTGGAGGCAAAGAGCGTGGGGATCGGATGTAGGGAAGAGCCCCTCGCAGGCTGGGCACCTTCTGAAGCCCGCTGAAGTCGCGATGCGCCGGCATGTCACAAGGCCGTCATTAATATACGGGGCAACACACATGATCTCCCTATACGCGGATGATATGCTCCTCTATCTACAACAACCGGAGACCAATATACAATGCATACTGGATGTGTTGGGGCGTTACGCAGACTTGTCTGGGATTACAATTAATGCACAGAAGTCAAGCTTATCCCCCCACCTAGCTGGGTACAGCAGAAGTCCCGGGGAGTGTTACCTGTGTTACCGATTAAATGGGAAACAAACAGATACTTGGGAGTAGATATTTTCCATAATCCTACAAGCAGAATACAGTAAAGGCGGTCAATTAAATAGAGAACTCCAAGAAATTCTGGGCCAAGCTGCCGCTGTCACTAATGGGGAGGGGCTGTGTTGTTGAAAAAGGTGGTGCTCCCAAGGCTGCTGCATTATTTTGCAAACGTCCTATAGAATATACCTAGAGCCTTTTTCAAGAGGTTGAGTACCACTTGCCCAAGCTGCCTATGGCATAATTTGAGATGCAGACTAGCGCTGGAGAGATTGCAGAGGCCGTACGAACAAGGTGGGCTAAAAGTGCCAGTTTTTGGGGGGTATTTTGTGGCGAGCCAACTACAGTTTGCCACATATTGGCTATCTGACGAACAGACCCAAGATACAGAGTTACTACAACCATGTACCCCATTCTTCCTGAAGGAGATGTGAAACAAGGTTCCACGAGATCCTAGGCTCCCTCTGCTGCTGAAACTGGGCATTGTAGTGTGGCAAAGGGCCTGCCGCATTTTGCGCAAAGACCTTATTCAGCCTAGATCCCACTGGTGACACTTAGGAGTGAGGTTGCTCAGCTTGGGCTGAATGTTTGTAAATACTGGGAGCCTAGAGGGGTGGGAACGCTGGGCAATATATATTGATGGAAGGAAGACCAAAGACCTTTAGCGAGATAGCTGCAGAATCAGGAGTTTGTGCGGGTAAACATAACCCACGCCTCACTCCTAAATGGGCTGAAACTGAAATGGCCAGCAACAGGGGGAGTTTTGGTAGAAGACGTGACAATAGAAACACTATATGATAGCTCCAAACGGGGTCACGCAATATCGAGACTATACGAGATTCTGATGTCGAAGTCAGATAGCAATCCGATACAGATCAAGCAACGCTGGGAAGTAGATTTAGGGGAGCAATTGTCAGATGAGGCTTGGAGTAGGATCATGGGGTATCACAAGAAAGTGTCCAAAAACGCAAAACTACAGTTGATCCAATTCGATACTACTCACAGAACATATATAACTGTGGAAAAATGCCAAAATTTAGCAAAGCGACAACACAAACTTGTTCGAAATGAGGCATGGTCAACGTAGAGCTGATGCATATGATCTGAGCCCGTGCTGACATAGGCTTATTTTGGGAGGAAGTGACCCAGACCTTAACCAGGATCGGCAGATCGGGTCACCCCCAAGGCATGTCTACTAGGTATTTTCCCAAGATCAAAGCAGACCAGACACGTTAGTAAATTGAGAGATTTAGCGTACATTTTAGCAAAACGTAGGATTGCAATGGGTTGGAAAGCACATAAAGGCCCAGGGATACACGCATGGTTAAGAGACCTCCAGAAATGGGCACTGGCAGAGACGGCTGTGTGGCAAGAAGCAGTCCGCCAAGGCCAGGAGGAGCAAAACATGAATCTGATGGCCAAGAAACATGATACAGGAACTGGTGCCCCCTGCACAGGAGGACACATACACAGTTACATGCACCATCACAAGTAGCGGATTGAGATCTGGTGAGAAGTTCAAGCAGATTTACACAGACCACAAGTAGACATAACAGGGGGTACAGGCTGGGTGGCAGGCGAGGTAGTTGGGAGTGTTTAACAGACGAATAATGTGCTTCATCATCGGATGATGTTTATTAAGTCTGTATGTTATTGTGTGTGAAAATTAATTAAACTGGTTTAAAAAGGTTGCAGATGAGAGCAATGGCCCCATCGGGAGAGTCAAGATGGATGTTGAAGTCCCCAAGGAAGATCCGGTTGGAGGAGGAGGCAAGAAGAGGGGTGGACAGGTCAGCCCATTCTGAGAGGAAAAGGAAGGTTGGTCCGGGTGGGGACTGTAGATGGTAGTAAGAGAAATTAGGCAAGGCAGACAGCCTGCAGACTAGGCTTTCAGAGGATGAGTAGGATTGGGTGGGTATGATGGAGGCAGGAACCCACTCAGGGAAAATCAGAGCCACTCCACCACAAGCCCTCGAAGGCCTGGGATTGGACAGGATCTTGTAGCCTTCAGGGAGAAGAGAGTCAAAAGCAGTGACTGAACTAGCCTTGAACCATGTCTCAGTTAGGTCAAGGCCTTCAAGGAGGTGACAGATGTCAGTGGCGCACTTGATGGATCGAGAATTCAGGGTGGCTAAGTGCAGTTGGCTGCCTCCTCTAAAAGATTTGCGAGGGAGGCACAATGAGGGGGCCCACCACTGGGG
The DNA here is from genome assembly GCF_040938575.1 of Ambystoma mexicanum. NCBI lineage: Eukaryota > Metazoa > Chordata > Amphibia > Caudata > Ambystomatidae > Ambystoma > Ambystoma mexicanum. Next base: position 424,359,623 of record NC_090934.1, on the reverse strand, counting down.
AGAGGGGAGGAGGAGAGGAGGGGTGGAGTGAGAGGTGGCGGGAGTTGAGAGAAGGAAGACCCCTGTCAAGAAGACAGGGGTTGGGCTGAGGGCCATGAAGGTGCCATTATGATAGACATTTATGGTGCATTTGGAAGATGCGAAGTGCGCCAAGAGCACTTCCCATCTGGTGCCGCCAGTAATGGGAGAGGAGGGAAGAGGGCGGAGACTATATCAGGGGCTTGGGGGGGGGGGGGGGGCGTCCATAGGTTGGAAGAAGGAACGGAAAAGAGAATGTCGGTGATAGTCCATCTAGATGAGACACTGATGTAGGTGTCTGCGATGGGCAGCCCAGGTTTGGAAATCAGGAGAGCCTTTTTTAGTTTCTTCCTACCAGATTTAGTGAGAGAGGGAGGGTATGAGATGGAGCAGCAGTTACAAAAGATAGGTGAGATAGAGAGCCATGGGGTGATGGAAGAGGAGGCGTGAGGAGAGCCAGAGGATACCAGGGGAAAGGATTTAGCACTATGCAACAGTAAAATCACACCAGGCACCCAAGCAGGCAGAGATCATTGAGCACGTTGGAAATGCCCAGATATACAGGTCAGTTAATAAATTGGTAGCACACCTAAATTCGATTTAGCCAACATAACTAGACAACAGAAAAAAATGGTGATGGATGCCCACATTTCTTTGGCATGGTGTTCCATAGGTTAGCAATTAGGCGTGAGAATGCTGTTCCTCCAAATTTACTCTTTTCGTATTGTAGGTCATCAGGTCCCTTCTTGGCAGGTAGCGGCTGATCTTGGCCTAAGGGAATTCGGCTCCTTATCAGTGTAGGGATTTATGCTATGTTATAGGATAATTATACCGTACACTATTACCACCATAGTGGCGGTCTGGCGGATCTGAAGAGGGTGGGATGGGTTGGTAAACTTGAGCAGGAAAAAGAGCAAGAGAGCAGTGATGTGCTGTTGGCAGCCTCAGTTCGGTTAACAATGTTCTCAGTTGAGGTGTGCTTTTCGGTTGATAGCTGCCATGTGTTGGTGTGAGAGGCTATGTGCGCTATGTTTTATTGTTGCTGTTAGGGAGAATTCTCCGTTAAGGCTAATTTCCCAAACCTAGCGAGTCCCTCAGCAGCTTTGCTGGATTTTTGGGGTTTATTTTTTTCTCCTGCTAAGAGTGAGACTCTTTCTCCCACTCTTAGACATGATTTGAGATATCCTTTGACTTTGTGATGTGTTTTATGGGCTATGGGCTTTGTGATGTCTTTTACTCCATAGGGTTTCATGTGTTTTTTGGTAAGTGTGTTACACAGCATCCTCAGTGCAGTAACACAGGGGTGTCATAGTGACCCCCAAACAGACTCCATACCCTGGGACTGACTACTCTCTCCTAGGGCATGTAAAGTCACCATTGACTTTACTAGTCTTAAATTGGGAACAGAACCAGTACAAACCATCATATTGTGGAAGTACTGGTAGAGGTAATTGGATTGCCCCTGGGTCTGTTTTTTGAGGGGGCACTGTGCAGTCCCCCCTCGTCGAGTTTCTGGCTGGTGGCAGTGGTTACCACGCGAAATATTCCTTAAGAATATTTACTATGGGATTTTGCCATTCATTTTAAACGCACCACTTTTTGGTGCAATGTTAAAGATACCGCCGGGTTAATTATTTAATATTTATTCCCTGGTTGGGTCTTTTCGCCAGGACTCGGTTTTAAAATGGCATTTGTGTTCGCCTCCAACTCCAACCCAAGCCGAGCCCTTTGTTCCACTTTTTGGCGGGCTTCTCCACAGAAGCCTCCAAAAGTGGTGCCACTCTGTCTGGGTCTACAGGATGTGTGGGAGGGGGGTGTTTAGGCACCCTGGACTGAGTTGCCTCAGCAACTCAAGTCGCATTCTTGTGTGATTGGCCCAGTGGTGAGCCACCCGGCTCACCACTTAGCATGTTTCAGTGACAGCTAGGACTGATGAATGGGGGTTTTCTGCATAAAAGTAGGGCTTTGGGGACTGGGACTTCAGACATTGCCACAGGACCAAAGAATCTGAAGAGGGAGAAGCTGAGCCGACCTGAAACGACGATACCACCGGTGGAGCCCTGCTGAACCGACTCACCACTTCTTCCAACGACAGAGGAGATCTTCATCCTGAAGAGTCTTCTTCCTTTGACTGGTGGGGATAACCAGTTTACCCGCCTTTTCGCTTCCCGGATCATCTCGTGGCTGCCTTGCCTGTGCCAAGCACCCCGGCAACCGGGATACCACGTTTTTCCCCTACCGCGAATAAAAGGGTAGTACATTTTAACCGGAGAACTCCGCGGCTGGTTTCTTCCCTGGCAGTGCAACGACCTTCAGTTTTCCTCCACGTCGAGATCTTCTCTTCCTCTGGACGACGCCGCGACTTGCATCCACTGCCAGGAACAACTGCCCCCACTGGAGGATTCTCTCCACTTTCAAGGTACTGTGGCCGCCTGGCCTCCCTCGCAACGGTCTGTGTGGGGCGTTTCGTAAATCCTCATTTTACCACTTGGGTTGGCCCTAGGCTGGCTAACTGAACTTTTCTGAGCTAAACTGATTCCTTTTTAAACTCCCTGCAAGACTTTTCAAGCCTTTTAAACTGAGTGATCTTGGGCGCATTGGTGTTCTACTCTCTCCAAGAGGGAGCCTGGCCTCTGAACTTTTTGCTCACAAGTAGACTGACTTTCCTGCCTTGCTGGGTGCTTCTAAGGTATTGTATTGTGTTGTGTTGTGTGCTTTTCCTAATTTCTGCCTTTTCCCTCTCTCTCTTAAATTATTGGAGTGCCATCGTTAGTTAAGCGCTCACCTCTGTCTGGAAATAACTGGTGTTAACTAAGACTTGTCTAATAAGGAATAAGGGTTGTATATACATTAATAGTGACTGTTTTTGAACTTGCTTACAATAATAGTGCTAGAGTATTCCTAAGTGTGTCTTTAAATAAATAATTATATACTTGATACCAAACCTCTGGTCAGTGTTTGCTTGTGCTACTGTATTTTGGTACCCATCGTGTATACTCTATATACTGTCCAACTCTTCTTGAGAAGTCTGGCTGCTCAGCCACAGCTACCAGGTAAATCTGGGTGGTACAGACTGCTACCAATTGGGTTTACTGCCAACACCTGTAGTCTTAAGCCTTTTGTAGTGGTCCCTAAGGGAACTGCACAGGTTTCTGCCTAACAGTTGCGATGTAGTGGAATGTGTGCGGTTTGTAGTGCTCTCAAGGTGTGGTTGTGTAGAGTGTGAGAGTTGTATGCAGAGGGGAGAGAAAGATTAGTGGGGTTGGTTAGTGGCATTGCTATTTAGAAGCGACGCATGCTAGTTTTCAGAATCCTGGCTAGATGTGACGCAAGCTAATCTTTATTATTTTATTTAGATGTGACGCAAAGCTAATCTTTGCAATTGTATTTAGATGTGACGCAATGCTAATCTTCACAATTTTGTCTGGATGTGACGCGAGTTAGTAGTACAATTCTGTCTTGATCTGAAGCAATGCCAGTCTCCACAAATTCTGTCTAGATGTGATTTCAGCTAATCTTCACAATTCTGTCTCGGTATGATGCAAGCTAATATTACATTTCTGTCTAGATGTGATGCAATGTTAATTGTCACAATTCTATTTAAATGTGACAATGCTAATCACCATAATTCTGTCTAGCTGCAACTAAATGCTCATCTTCACAATTCTGTTTAGATGCGACGCAATACTAGTCTTCACAATTCTGTTTAGATGTAACGTGAGCTATTATAACAATTCTCACTAAATATGACGGAGGCTAATCTGTACAATTCTCTCTGGGTATGAAGCAGGCTACTATTACAGTTTGGTCTAGATATGACAATGCTAATCTTCGCAATTCTGTCTAGATGTGGTGCAAGCTGACATAAGTGTCTAGATGCGACACCAGCTAATCTTTACAGTCCTTTCTAGGTGTGGTGCAAGATGACATTCACAATTCTGTCTTGATGTGACGCAAGCTAGTACTATAGCTCTGTCTAGATATAACGCAAGCTAATCATCACAATTCTGTCTGGATATGATGCAAGCTGGTATTATATTTCAGTCTGGATATGCCGTAATGCTAATATTAACAATTCTGACTAATTGTGATGAAATTAAATGTTATTTATATCGCGCTCGTCCACAAGTGTCTGGCTCATACCTGCAATTTTTTGTGGACTAGCTAGCACAGAGTATAGTCTACCTGGTTGTGAGATATTGCTCGCTAATAGTTATCTTGGCATAATCAGTCTATCTGGCACAAACAGGCTAAATGCGTAATACTGCCATCTGGCACAATCCAGCTAGATGTGAAATCCCGCTATATGGCACCAGTGGCGTAACAAAATGTGGGGGCCCCCCTGCGAACCATGTTGAGGGGCTACGCCCGATCTCGGCAACAAATCACGGGTCGTGCCACACTCTGGGCGGCCTAGATTATCACGCTTGCACAATACGCACGAACGTGCTGCTGAAGGGGTATGCTGCACACTGTACTAGGAGAAAAGTATAAATATGTTTAAAGGCAAAATATACAGCACAGTGAGGAAAATTGCCTAAAAAGCCAGAGTGTTTGCAATCGTATTGTAAAGCAACACCAATTCAATACATGCAAGTTACCAACAGCGCACAGGAACATGAATGCTTTGGTATTAAAAATGCCATGCCACATTGAAAACATGTCCCACTGGCTGCACAATGTAGACCAGTTTAGACACGCAACAACATTACAGTAAAGCACGCCAGGCAAGATTTAGCTATACCTAGACTGGTTGCACCAAAATGCCAGTCGAAGCAATAACACTCATCAAGAAGAGAGCACACATTCAAGCCCGGGTCTCTGTGGCTCCCAACACGGCCAAAACTCTTTAAAATCTGCAAGGAACTGGTCAATCCTGTTGCAGTCTCTACCTCTCCTGTTCCATCTCAGGCTCTCTGTATGGCTCTGGCCTCCCACGTCTCCGCTAAAACTCAGGACATCCTGTCCTCCATCTCCTCTTCCTCTCTGAGCCCCCCTTTGGCCATCTCTACCTCGCCTCCTCCTTTCTCCTCTTTCTCTCTGACAACACCGGACGAGGTTTCTAGAGAAG